>NC_139045.1:34345491-34411550 GCF_965140915.1 Aythya marila
AATTACAGAAAATAAGCACCTTTGTTTCTCCCTTTGAAGTAGGTAATATATAACTAACACCAACACTTGTCAAGAGGAAAAACGGAGCAATTGGAAAGAATGGATCCTATGGGTTTTTAAATTTCATCAGTGTACAGTAATCTTTACCCCTTTCCTTGCAGAACTCTTATTGTCCTGCTGTGAACATTATTGAATATAAATACGACATATTGCTGTAGAGTGGAGAAAGCTCAAAACAATTTCCACTAATCAACACTCTTTCACTGGAGGAGGTAATGATGCCTCTCCTGTTTAATTACTGATTTAACAAAGTGTTGGCAATAGTGAGATGGATTTAAGTTTGTTGTCTTTGCACAATTGTAAATAAAGTAAATATATATGTATATATCATTTCAGATGTGGCTGAACTATTGTCCATATAGCATAAAATCAAGAAATTCAAATGATGGTTCTCAAAAATGACAGTGATGTTTAGGGTAAAATTGAAAACTTGAAGGACAGTACTTGCTGTGCTGCAGACTGTCCAGGTTGCCTGATATTTCTTGTTAAATTAAGCTGTATTAAATTGTTTATAAAATTGCTGAACTTAAAAATACTTTGGGCTAAAATTTTCCATATTGAATAACTACTTTAGGCTAGTTTGTTTTATTTATTTTATGTTTTTCGTTTCAACCAGAATGGGCTTGGATGTTTTCAGTGACTGTTTTCAGCTTGAAGGGGAAAATACTTCATTCTTGTTGAATGAAACAACACCAGATAAGTTTTCTTTTAGAAGAATGCTGTGCTTTTAAAACCATTACATATTTTAATCATATTTTAATTTTTTTTTTTTTTTTTTTTTTTAGTTCAATTCATCACCAAGTTAAAAAAGATTTTCCTCACTAGTCAATTCTGTGTATCGGCTCCCTCTGTCATTGACTGAATAGCAATACTAGCACATGGATGGAAGTGGGGAACCTGTGGCTGGGGTCAGGGAAGATTGGGAGGTAGGAGCCTGGAAGTCAAATATTTTAAGCTTCTGTGGAATTGCATCCTAAGAATGCAGATGGGACCAAGCCAACAGTATGGGTCTGGGCATCCCCACCTTCTTGGAAATTAAGTTTTATTTCTTAGTTTGGGCTCATTAGTATCAAAGTCGACTTTAGTTTAGAGCAACTGGTTTAATGAAATGAATAACAAAGTAACTTAGTAACAGATTATTATCTGTATTTCATGAAATGCTGCTTAACATTTTGACAAGATGTCAGTTCCCTAACTAGCATTTGTTAATAACTTCATTGACTTCATGAGCTGAGCTGATTTTACATGAAAAGATCATCTGTTCTATTATATTTCATGACTGTTTAAGGAGTGAGAGCTTTGACCGATGATTATCATCAAATTCTTGTCTAGATATCCATTTATACCAAGACTTAGAAAGAATAAGAACAGATGAAAAAATATATAGTTTAGTGACTAAGTGTCTTGAGGTCCTTGTTCAGAAAAGTAAAAAAGGAAAGGGGAAGGGAAGGGAGGGGAAGGGAAGGGAAGGGAAGGGAAGGGAAGGGAAGGGAAGGGAAGGGAAGGGAAGGGAAGGGAAGGGAAGGGAAGGGAAGGGAAGGGAAGGGAAGGGAAGGGAAGGGAAGGGAAGGGAAGGGAAGGGAAGGGGAGGGGAGGGGAGGGGAGGGGAGGGGAGGGGAGGGGAGGGGAGGGGAGGGGAGGGGAGGGGAGGGGAGGGGAGGGGAGGGGAGGGGAGGGGAGGGGAGGGGAGGGGAGGGGAGGGGAGGGGAGGGGAGGGGAGGGGAGGGGAGGGGAGGGGAGGGGAGGGGAGGGGAGGGGAGGGGAGGGGAGGGGAGGGGAGGGGAGGGGAGGGGAGGGGAGGGGAGGGGAGGGGAGGGAAAGGAAAGGAAAGGAAAGGAAAGGAAAGGAAAGGAAAGGAAAGGAAAGGAAAGGAAAGGAAAGGAAAGGAAAGGAAAGGAAAGGAAAGGAAAGGAAAGGAAAGGAAAGGGGGAAAAAAGAGAAAAGAAAAAGAGAAAAGAAAAAAAAGACAAAAAAAAAAAAGAAAAGAAGTTTAGCTCTGACAAAAGCATCACTTATTGAAAAGATAACAAAAAGCATTCTTCAGGACCGTGAAGACAATATATAAGGAAAAACTGATATTTAAGGGACTAGTAAGGGTGTAGTAATCTCCTTAGAGCTTGTGCTCTGCACTGGTATGGACTTAGGGTTAGGATTGAGCAAGAGACCAAGTATAGAGCTGTAGATGAAGTGGAGATGTACAGAGGCTGCCAAAGAAACCAGAAGTCTACAAGTAGATTTCACCCTTCAGAAATTCTTCATGTGTGGGAGGGCTATAATGATCTTATATGGCTCTGTCACTGCCTAGGTTTAAGGTTGGGGTTGGTTGACAGAAACTAGAGTTGCAGTTACATTGGGCTGCAAGGGGGCTATCAAAGGAAGGAGCAAGCTGGAAAAAAAATAAAAAATCTGTTGTAAGAACTCCATGTGGGACTTATGTGAATTTTACCGGTCAATATCTAGAGTTCCATTCCAACCTATATTATTCCATGATTATGTATTGACTCTGGGAAACAATGTGAAATGAAACACAGAAAATCTTTGTGGCTGCAATTCAAGTTCAAAAAACAAAAAAATCAGGATTATTCTCCCATGGTCTCCTCAACATGAAAGAGTCTGATGCAGCACTACATTGGCTTCTGTCCAGTCTAGTTGGGAGGTAAATTGTAATTCTCCTCCAGGAATCCAGCCTTCACCACCAGTGTCCCCGACCCCTCTTCTCCTGAGAGCTGAAGTCAGCCAAACGCAACCACAATCCCTGCAAGATGCTGACATTCACAAACCCGTCCTCCCACTCTCTTCTACCTCGACATTTCCCACTTGTTTTCTGAATTTCCGTCTTGGCCCAGACATCTCCAGGCTAGACAAGTCTTTGCTGTGGTGAACTAACTAACCCCTTTGGGCATGGCATGGAGAAGACAAGACAGTATTTCCTAGCTCCAGCTTGCAAACAGATGAGTCTTCATCATACCAAAAATTGAGCTGTTGATTCTAAACATGTGGCACTTCCAGCACATGTGGGACAAAGTGCCTGGGAACTGGGAATGCCATGTGCTGAGTGGCTGAGCCATCCCTTCTTGGGAAGGCCCTCTGGGAGTCAGCTGACAGGTAATTTTAAGGGCCCATTCAAGAAGTCTGTCTGGGATGTCAGGCCTACCGGGCACTGAGTTGTCAGCCAAACTTACTGCTATCATTCCACAAGAATCTTGTTGGCTCTTAGAAATCGTCTTCTCTCTTACATGTTTGCAGCTTTCTGTGTACATCAAGAATTTAGTAGAGATAAGGGTCAAACCATAGAATAAAATATTTCAGTAAGTACTAAGTGCTGAATTTTTAAGCGTTGCCCATTTCAAGGGCCAATTTAAACAAGACAGAATTAAGTTGATCTGTTTACCTTCCTAACACTGCTAGCTATAGCATAATAAACGATAGGGCTGTAAGCCAAGCAAGGCGACTGGAAGAATGTTTTGTTTAGACTACTACAACAGCCAATTCAGCATCATGGTAAGAATGCAGTAGGTTAGGAGAGAGCTGAACTGACAGAGCTACCATAAGAGTGATGATTTTCTCAAGTGCTTGAGGCAATTGAACTTATGCTTCAGATTTCCCCAAATGTCCCTAAAATATTTAAAGATCCTAGTAGTGGATGTTATTTTATACAAGAAAATAAATAATAATAATAATAATAAAAAAAAGAGAGAGAGAGAGATCACTCTTGTATCTATTTTACTCTTGTTCTACATTTGTTCTGCATGGGTTTCTACTTCATTCTATTTCTAGTTTTACCACTAGCTAAGTGCTCTGTGAGAAGTCATTTCATTCTCTGTAGTGCTGCTCTTTCTGTAAAACAGCAACCGCGATTCCTACTTCTCTCTCTTGCGCCTCCAGCTCTCCAAAGCCTCCAGAGAGCTTTCATTACATTTTGTTTTATTGGCAGCAGGACCAGTAACTTTAGAACTGAACAGAGAACAAAGCAAATTTAGCTTATGAAAACACTTGTATCTAATTCAGTGAGAAACAAGCTCCAAGAAGCGTTTTACTGCAGGCCTAAAGAGGCTTGTGATTTCAAAACTGTGATGAGGAAAGAAAAAGCACTATCTTGCTGCACAGAGCAGTGTGTCCTTCTGCCAGAACCTGGCTACCTTTTTATCATGTCAGAAGGTTGCTTTCATATTCTTTCCAAGCTCTTTGTTGCTCCTTTGGAATGACTAATGTTGACAAAACTGAATTTTGTTCCTGTTTCTGATACCCTGATACCCTTGTATACAGATATTTCATTTCCTAGTTTTACGCACCTCCTCTGAATGCAAGGATTTGGGAAAAAAAAAAAAAAAAAAAAAAAAAAAAAAGAGCTTAGAATTGTGCAAATTATTACAAAAATGTGTTTATTTGCTCATAGCCTGCATATAATATCCCAGTTCAGATAAGCTTTGTCAAAAAAAAAAAAAAAAAAAAGGTTAGGGTGAAGTATCTGAAATCTTGAGGCATTTTGCTGGTGAGGATTTATCAAGGGAAAGAATGAGGAAAGACTCTATTCCCTCATATTTTACTCCTGATGACTAAAAAGTATAAGCTTCTCCCGGTATATGTTTTTATGCCTGTATGCATTTATCAGTGTCTTCACCAATTGTGTTTTAACTATTAACAGATTTAGCTAAAATAGATATAAAATATTGCTAATATACACAGAAGAAGTTTGAAGACCAAAGTAGCTTATATCTTACCCTCTGAAATCTGTATTTCTTTAGCAATGTATCATTGTGCATTTCAGCCAAACAAACAGATTTTTCTGGAGAAAAATGTCAGAAGTACCTAAGCCATATGGATTTTCATTAGGACTGAGATTCTGAAGAAAGTAAAGGACAGATCTCTAAAGATATTTGGTTCTTTCCATTAATTCTTCTAAGAAGGTGGTCCAAGTTCATTTTTGAGAAGGGTGTTTAAAGAGAACCAAAAATTGTATCTATGATGTCTGAATCTTTCTTTGGACTTCTGGGGGTCAAAGTAGAGCCATAGAAGAGAAAAACAGCGATTTTACAAATATGTGGTGAAAGATTCACACCATAAAAAAGTGCACTGATAAGTTCTTGTTGTGTTTTTTTACTGGTCATACTGCAGAAGACATTAAAATCATAATTACAAATATTTAAATTACAGTGGTAATTTTAAAGAAACTTTTTAGGATTTCTTGTGAAGCTCTTTTTGAGTAATCCCTACCAATGTAAAATATAATAGTTACCATCATTAGAGATATACTTGGAACTTAAAAAGTAGCTTTGTAGCTACTTAAGGGTTTTTGTAATTTTTTTTTCATGTCTCACTTGTTCACTGCAGCTTTAACAAACTTATACTTTCTATATTTCACAGACTAAGCCAAAAACAATTGCATCTTAACAGTTTAACATAATAATACCTTAAAACAGCTTCATCCAGTACTGCCATGTAGTCCAGTACCTAAAATAGTCATGTTAGCAGCTGGTGAGTAACATACACTTGTAATGACTTGTCTTAGGATATGATTTCATGTTAATTATGTCCATGCAAACAATAGACCCATAAGGGGTTTCACCCTTGGTTGAAAGCTGGAAATTATAACTCATCCCTTCAATGTGCCATTTGCTGTCTGTGTGGATATGTGTGTTGATAGATGGCTGAGAAGGTCATAGCAACAAAATATTGGGTATGCATTTTTACAGTGCCTGAAATGTTTAAAAAACCAACATATTTTATATCACATTTTGAAGTATTGTTTACAAAACTGCTATGATCTCTTCATCATGGTTAAATTCTAAACTTCTTTTTGTTTGGTTTGGTTTTAAGAAGGCTTTCTATACTGCAGTAATTCTCATCCAACTTCCTAAAATGGTCCAGTGTTTTTCTTCTGTGCTCATGCACAAACTTCTACCAGAAGAGTTCTGACTTTCCAGTACAAAGCTGGACTAATGAATAACTTTTGAAATTATTAAACAAAGCAGTACCACTGTAAGGACTAACAATCTGAAATTGTGAATCACATCAGCTTTCTCTGGGCCCTTTGATATGAACAAGCATAGTGTGTCTACCAGGTCTCCTAAGGAGTTTTATGTATTTATCATAAATATTCATCTTTATCCTTTCTGACTTTTGGAAGTACTCTACGAAGAGTTGTTTGAAGTGCTTTTAAAACATATTTAGTGTACTAAGATAGGATCCTCAAATGAGGTTCAGACCCTGTTGTGCTGCCACTCTACAAACCTAGTGGAGGAGTGGGGGTCATTGCAGAGAAGAGCTCACAGTTTAAGTAGGTAAGCTCGAATAACTTAATAAGAAAAAAAAAAGTGTCTACATGGGGAAAGTAATTTGTTCAATCGCTGGCAGAACCAGCTGAGAATATACAGCTCTGGCCAGTATGTTCTCTGATGTAAGCCCATGTGTTTCTGAATAATAAGAATCTGGAATTAATAATAAAAAACTCACTTCTGTGAAACAAGTCTTGAATTATTCTATTTGTTTGAGATGAGATTGAGTTGTATTTATATTGATAGTTACCTGTTCAATAAGGATATGGATGCTTACATTCCGGCTGGTATTCTTTGTTTAAAGACCTTGTGCTATAACATCAGGCCTTTTTGGTTTTCCTTTAGTGTTTGTTTGAGTATTTAGCTTTTTATTTAGTTTCACAAGTGGTAGATTAACTTGAAACCAACCCTAGCCTTGATTTAATTTTGCAAAATGTTGGATCAGATAGTATTTTTGAACTTAACATAAAACTCGGATAACAATCATAAGCATTTCTCTATTTTTTATTGTTTAAAAGTGTCATATTTAAATACATAATGTTTTTCCTGATTTTGAGGGGCAAAAAGTTCAATTGGTGGAGATTAATACTTTTCCAAAGCCTAAAGTCCTGGTACAGTTTCCTACCCTAGAATTATTTTCCTATTCTTTTCATCTTTGGTGCCTGTTAAAAACATTTGGCTAATTCCATTTATTTGTGGAAAAAGTAAGAAGCATTCCCACTGAGATTAGATCGATATTTTTGCCACTTTGAGTGGCAGTCCAGAAGTCTAAATTTGATTATACATGTAGTATTTGTCTATGATGCAAATAAAACACAACAGGCTTATTTTTTCTTAGCTAATGGGATTGTGTCACTTCTGAGTGCCTCATTCTAGAATAGCCTTCTCCTTACAGGCAGCAGCTAAACTGAAATTGGCAGGGAATGGTAACTTTTTCCCACTGAAGAATTTAAAACCCATGAGACAACCTGCACCTTTCTAACAGAGAGCTGGAATCTGGGCCAAAGTGTACAGAAATTTCATACTATGAAGGTCTCCAAATTTGTACATGTCAGTAGGTAATGTTCATTCATGTCCTGAAGCTAGCACACTGACGCGGACTCATGGGAGATCAGGCATACGGCAATCTGGAGTTGTATTTGGCAAGAGTGAGAATATTTTAATTCCAAAAGAAAGAGCAAACATTGTGCAAGATCTTTACACAGTATCTGTGATTCGGAGTTTGTGGTCTAAGATAGAACCCAATCCAAATAGCATAGCAAAATGATCCTGCTGTTGATTACCCCTCTGTTAAACAGAGGTAGAACTGGGACAAATCAGACACAAGTACACATTTAACTTCAGAACCCAGAAAATGGAACAGGGGAGGCACTGGTCAGGAAATAATTCAAAATAAAAGCAGGCGTGGCTTATATAAAGGAAAAATGCATTTGTGTTTCTTATATTGAAGTAATTACTTTTTATGTAAAGAGTGTTTGTCTTATGGCCAAGACACAGAAGATCTGGATGTTTTTGTTATTTATGCCAATTGCTGAGGATGACTGTGATCTGTGCTAACCTGCACATCTAAATTTTGGTAAATGGTCTTTTTGTTCTGATAAATCCTTGCAGTTTGTTCACTTTGTACATCTTACTCACTTATTTTCATTCTTGCGGCTTTCTCATTTACCACCCACAACTTTTGAAATTCCACAATTTTTAGGATGTCAGTTAAATATAAATAATTTGTAAAGTTTTTAAGTGATTCCTGCTCATGCTGCAGCTGCAGCTGTTTTTAAGCTGTGCTTACATACTTTTGGTGTACCTGAGTATTAACATATGGCTAGCCAAATCACAGTTGTGACCACCATGATCTTGCAGAAGTGTAACACCTTTACCCCTCCTCAGTAAAATTATTAGTTTGGCTCAACTTCATGAGGTGTTTAAAGATAAGACATCTTTGATTTTTGTTTACCTTCTAGTTTTGAACTTCAGTTTGCTGAAGTTAATTATTAGAAACTTTTACTTTAAATGAAAGTGAATGTTCTTGGATATACATTTAATTTCAATAGCTGTGGTGTTTGTGGGAGGAATTTTATAAATCTTGATAGAAACATGTGAGTTGGCAGCTCTAATTACAGGCAAAAAGTCTTTCTGAAAGACTCTCTGAAGAAAAGAGCCAACCCTGGTTAGCTATGTCTGCACTTCCTTTTCTTTCCACTTGCTTTTCTGAAATTATCTAGGCACTTACTGGCAGGAACATTCCGGGAACAAATAAAATTTCAGCTCATTGAATAATTGTGGAAAATTAATTTGGAATTCATCTGTAACAAGTATTTCAATGAGAAATCTGACTCTAAGAGTCACTTCATATGTAAGTCATAACACTACCCTGTGGTTTGCATCCAATCTGAGCAATACAACACAGATTTGAAAGCCTCTTATTTAGCTGTTGATAAATTATAAATTAAGAGTTGGTAGACATCATTATGAAAATAATTGTTATAGAACAAAAAAAGTCAATAGTAGTTTAAGGCACTCACAGGACAAAAATCTGCATTCACTGAAGGAATGACTTTACTGTGTGACATTTGCTATTCTGTAGTATGAAAGTATTTCAAAAAAAGCACCAAACATTTAATACAACAAAAACATCTATGTCCAGCTGCCACGATTACACTGTTACCATTAACAAAGCTGGAAAGATGCATAAGCTGAAGCTGACTTGTATATTCTTGGTGGATTTTGCACAGATACTTTTTCCCAGTATTAATAGAACAGTCCCCATGACCATAAGGGATAACTGGTGATTATCTTTGTTTCATTTTAGGCCTGCTTCCTTTCACATCAGCCACAAACCTGGATACTCTATACTTTTTATTCCCTTCTCTTATTTACACCCTACCTCCTGGTCCACACACCCGTGCTAGTCTGGGTGGCTACTTTTCTACCATCCACCCACTGACATTCTTCTTTGGCTGTCATGGTTCTTTCTCTGCTTACATGCTTTCAGTTATTGACCAGAAATTGTTTCATTACTTATGTCAAAAGTAATGAAGCCTTGCTCTTAAAACAAGGTGTGCACCTTGATGTAGGAGAAAGCAGAAGTCAGTGCAGGAACATAGGTGGTGTATGGAATAAATCAGAAGGTATTTCTAGGATTGGAGATCCAATCCAGTCCTAGAAGGTTGTGAATCTTCATGAATATCAAGTCTTCTGACATACATTAAATTATACTTTGTCAAATTATGCGCAGTCAAATGAAAGAATGCAATAAATGCTTCATTTATCCTGATGTAAGAATTTGGATGATATGTCTCATAACATGGATCTATTATCTCATGAAGTGTGCTCACTTTACAGTCCAGAACAGTCACCTTTTCCATCTGCTTTAAGATGGAGTTAGTGAAGGCATGAGTATCACGCCTCCATATGTGAACTGTTTTCATAGTAGGATCTCATCCTGTGGTATAGCACCCTTGAAGATGAAGTTAGGGAGATTGGTGGCTCTAGTGGACCTGTGCATAGTTGCAGAAGTCAATATTAGTTCACATTAGCAAATTGTTTCAAAGAAACGAAGATTTAGTAATTCTATGTATAGTCAAGATTGTGAGGATCCTGCATTCAGGGAGATTGTATACATTGTGCCATCATATCTTTGCACACTGCCTTGGGGATACAGTTGCCTTTTCCTGAAAGAAATGTGTAGATTTCACTATAATCACCCCGCAAGCATTTCAACGTCCAAATGTATTTTAGGTCAATATACATTTCAACACTGTTATTGGCCCAGAGAATTTACATGAGGTATAAGGAATTACCCAGTTGTATTGACCCTTGGCCATGGCACTTACCCTTCGTTAAGAATTTATACATGTCAAAATGATTTGATATTGCTCTGGTGAAAAAAGCAGAAACAGGAGAAGCTGGTGCATTGAAACTCCTTCCAGATGATGGAGTCATGGTGTAGGAAATCATATTTCCATATAATATTATGTGATTTTTGCCTTTGAAATTTCCATTACAATCCATTTGTGTTATCACCTTGTCATGAACAATGAAGTCTTTCTAACTTACTCTTTCAGAGTGATATATTTGCTCATAAGTTGCTAAATAAATTTTTACCTGACACTTTCTTTTCATGGTCTCATCTACAATGCCCAATTTTCAGAAAATTTAAGCAAAATATGCTCAGCTGTTTTGGAGTTAGACCGAGGCAAAGTTATAGTCTTTGTGTACTCCAAATGACACTTTTGTGCTTTTGTAACTCACACAGCTGATGTTATAAATCTTGAACTAGTATTGTTTCATCATCCTCAAACTGGAGTGAAAAACAAGCTGAACTTCAGAAATATGAGTGCATTATTTTAAAAGTTGACATTTGCAGATGCACAATAGAATATCTTTTTTTTTTTTCTTTTCTGGTTAACAGAACAATTTAACATTTTACACATCAACAAATAGCATAATAACTAAAACCATCTGAGGTATACAGGCAAATTCAAGTACAGATTTATCAACAGTTAGATTCATCAACTTATTCTTGAACTAAGTGTGCTTTGATTTAGGATAAGCATATGTGCAGAGAAGTTTAATATGATTCTACTAATTCATTTCAGTTTATCGAGATTATTTTCCAGAGTGCTTATATGTACATATATGTATAAACCTTCTCTTAAAATGAATTAGATAACTACATAGAGAAATTAACCTTTCTTGCACTTTCTTTGCTTTGTCTATGTGGTAAAATGTGAAATGTAAAGTTCAACTGATATCTCTGCTTCTGAGTATAACCCTACAGTTTTTCCCAGTAGTTGAAATCTTCCCTGTATCAGCAGAAGAAAATGTTTCTGTAACTATATCAATCAGAAAATAGTCCAAGTACATACTGTGCCCCAAAAAAGTGCTTTATATTTCATTATAGGTAGGATTTATGTTGATTATGTGTTTTTAAGTTTTATTACTCGAACAGTTTAGCAAGACAGAGGTATCAGTCTTGTGTAACCGATTGTGTATCTTTTCTGTTTCTGCTGCATCTTGTAAAATGCTTATTTTACAAGATGGAACAAACAGATCAAAACTCTGGAATCAGGGTTGTGTATCAGTACAGGTTTCTGTCATACACCACTATGTGGATATACAAAAACATTCTATATCTGCTTTCACTAAAAAACCTGAGCCTTAGCTATTTTACATCATTAACAGTAAAATATGTAGCATATGAGATGTGGTAATGTTAATTCTCTTATTTTCCATGTAGAATGGAGACACTACAATGTCTACAATCCCTCTTACGTCCATTGTTTGATACTTTGCTTGGCTTTAATGTTTTATTAGGGGTACCTTTAAAATATTACCTTGATTATTATAACAGTTTCTGCTCATGATTAGTACACTAATCTGTCCTATCCAAGGTCATAGTAAAATGCAGTTTCATCTAACAGTGTTAATAACATACTATAATTATCACAGACAAAGAGAAAGAGAAGGAAAATAATATAATCTTCAGTTTGTGAATGGGAATTGTCAGAGAAGGACATGTCCTGTATCTCCCAGGAACTTTCTTGACATTGGGAAATGGATATAGATTACCTTAATTGCAATTTAACGCCTCACAAAAAAAACCAAACCAAACCAAAACAAAACAACAACACAACACACAGTTCTCTCAAATGACCTTCATTTAATATTACTATTATTGTGTAGACTTATGCTGCCTTAAACTTAAAACCAAAGTTGTTAATCAAATAGCTATTTAAAGACAAATCAATTATTAAGGGAAATGAATTTGCTCCATTATTTTAGAATCTGCCCTTTACGACATAATCCAATTAAGTAACACCTTGCTGGGCACAGAAAACAGCATGATGCTATCTAGCTGGAATTCTCAATCATGCTTACCATCAGCACATAACATGAACTTAGCTTCAAGCCAAAAGTTTCAGTGTGGTAAGATTATATAATTGAAGCAAAGAGCAGTAATAGTGTCTCTCCAGACCTCTTCTAAAATGGATTGCAGTTTGAATTATTTTTCCTTTACAAAAATGTTTTATAGTAATTTTGCTTTCATATCTTCCATGCCACTCTGTAAGCATGCTCATGATAAATGTCAGTCTTCTGCTGTGAAACATTAAACCCTAGGATAGATAAGGTGTTGTATAAGAAGTGTATTTTTCCTTTTAAGTTGTTTACCACTGTCACTAGGAAAGACAATGTCATTATGAAGACAGCTGCAGGGAAAGCTGACACCAGGGTAGCATTGATCACTGTCAATGATCACTGTGTTTGGGAATACCCTGGGTAAAAAAGAGCTGTTAGAGATGCTTGTCTAATGAAAAAGGAAGCAGCAGTGAGACTGACCAACTGTATTTACAGTTGGTGTGAAAATGTTGGAGGTACATTAAAAAACAAAGGAGTTCAGAGATAGCCAGGCTCTGGAGCTGGATCTGAGCAGGAGCTGCAAGGGCTGGGCCTGGAGTTTCCTCAGCCTTGGCTGAGCTCATCTGGCATGCAGGGCACGTTGCTACCGTGTGACTTTATGACTTGTAACGACTCCAAAACTCCTCATCACTGGAGGAAGGAATATGCTAGAGTTTGCCTTCACTCAGCTTGACAAGGTGATGGGAAGGATATATCCCCCTTACATGAAAATGCTTGTCAGTTGTATCAAATTTGGCAAGACAAGGACCGGTGTCACCTTGAGAATGTAATTCAGCTGACATTCAATGCATACATGTGCACTATGTGCTGCAACACAGCCTAATTTCATGTGATGTATGCAAATACACTCAATTTTGCCTTTTTCTATTTCCGTGCTGCTCTCTCAGAGCTTGACTAGTTAAAAGCAATGTGCAGTTTCTTCTGAGTTTCTTGTTTAAATAAGCAATGAAAGGAAAGTCTGTGCCTTGGTGTTGTACAACTTCTTCTGAAGGTTGCCTGTTTAAGTGGGTGACTGGAGAATTCTCTGACACGTTGCTTGGGTTAGTTAAAAAACTAACAAAACAAGAACTCTGAATGCTGTCAGCCAGCTGGTTTTGTGATGGTTTAGGATTTGGCTTATATTCTCACAGCCAGCCAGCTAGCCTTGATTTAAAGCATTGTAATTAAATATCAATGTGCTATCTGTCTTTGTAAGCACATTGTAACAACAGCATCCTTGCTGTCTAATACTTCTTTGGTAGTGTCTCAGGAAGGATCTTGGAGCTTTCATGGTAAATATGAATCTGTCAAACAGTTTGTGGCATGTGAAAACTGAATGAACCAGTGACAATAGTGACATCTTTCACTGGTGCAACAGACCTTGAACAAGATGGACTCTTTACCCAGCCTATGCAGAGAAACCCTATTGTACTGCTACCTAGAATTTCCTAGAAAACGTGGATACAAAATTCACTTGCTTAAGAAATAAATGGGATAAATAAAATGGGTCCAGCTCAAAAATGGGCCCTTCCTGAACAGTGAAGTTAAAATTCAATGTTGCTTAATTTTATTGTGCTATTTTTTAAAAAATTACTTTACCAGTTTTATTTTTCTTAATGTCTTGAGGTTTTAGTTTACTTTTTTCATTACAATTGTGGTTTTGTTTGTTTGTTTGTTTTTTACTTTGGTATTTTAACGTTAAAATCTGTATTAGTAGAGATGTGATGATCTCTTGTAGCTCTCATTGGAAGAAACTGGAGCTGGCACAAGTCTGATACCTGCTTGATACTTTCCTCAGACCAAGCAAGAAAGAGACAAACAGCTACTGGGATTCATGGTTAAAACTTCTGGAAGGAAAAGTAGGGCTAAGTTGCCTGTTTCACGTGGCCCAAACTGTTTCTCATACTTCCCTCCATCTGACTCTCACAGATTGAACATATCTGTCAAATGCTGCTCTTGGCCTCCCATCTGAGGAATCTTCTGCTTCTGTCATATTTTCTCAAGGGAGTTTCAACTGTTAGTGCTTGTGCATTGGCAGCCTATGAGCAGAATAATTGAATGGCCTCCTTGAAAACGTGACTGAGTAGAGATGCCCCTTGTCTTTGCCTGGCCTCTTTCTTCTGGAAAAGTGTGAGTATATTTGAGGTGTACTGAAAGTTACTTCCTAATACTGCAAAGCTCTGTGTTTTGCTCAGTACCAAAGGTCTTTCCAAAGAGAAATTAGAGGATAGAAATTCCTGTTTTTGTATGCTATTGAGAAGTAAAAATTATAAGAATTCTCTTCTTCTTTAATACTGCTGTACCAGTTAGAATCTGGGCAGGGAAGTAGTGTGTAGTACAAGGTGTGAGTTTATACAGCCAGCACAAGCTACCCTGTCAGAATTTGCCATCCAGATAATTTGTATCCAGTGATTATACTAATTAGATTGCTACAACCATTCAGAGACTGGAAAATCTTACTCAGGAGAGAAACTGTAATGTATGTAGAATGACTGTGACAATTCACATCCTTGCTTAGTAAACCTTAATTTGAAAGCCACCCTTGACATTGCCATTTACCTGTTGTGGTTGCACATCATGTAGTTCTGACAGCAGAAGTTGTCATTGGCAGCCAGATGATTAGGTTTATTGTTTTTTAGGGATTAGGTATCTATTTAGTAAGTGTGTTAAGAGAAAGTTCTATGGTAGGGGAAGCTATTTTGTCATTTAGGAAAGATTTCAAGAGCTACAGGCTACACAAGGGGTTGAAAAGCCTATTACATTGCTACTGTCTAGCCAAACTTGAGAATTAGGCTTATTTGCTCACAGAACTGGAGTTTATCATGCAGAAAGAGTAATTAAATTTGAATTGTGTCATCCAACTACCTTAAAATGAGAGGAAGTCAATGATTGTTGCTCTGAGAGAAAGAAGGAAATGATTTAGTTATAATTTTACTCAGTGCCAAGAGAAATGCACTTTCCTCAAATCTGTTGCAAAGGGAAGAAGAAAACAAACAAACAAAAACCTAAGAACTAAATGAAGTACCTTCAGTACTACTCTTGATGTTTAAAATTCCTTGAGTTCATGGTTTCTTATGGAAATTACAGAGAAAGAGATAATATTTTACTATACTATTCTAAGTGCCCTCAGGTTCTTCTGCAGCAAATAAGACAGAGTTAAGAATGCACTTTAAAAAAACCTGCTGATTTTATTTTAATTTAGTAACTATTTAGCAACTGGAGATCAAAAAAGATTTGCATTGAAACCTTGGCTTGCAGTTAATCTGGAAGTGCCTGCATGAACTGTTTGCAGCGTCACACAATACAACACAAAACAAGATGGTCTGTTGCTGAGAAAACAAAAGATAAGATTCTTATTACTACTAAAAGTTGTTATAGGTGCAGCTGGCAGAGGTGGCTGTCATTAAAGCTGCCTGACACTTTCCTTTATGAAACCTTTTTCATAGTAGAATATAAGTTGGAAAAATTGGACCTGAATTCTCCATAACTAGCATCAGCCTTAGGCTGATTATTTTGGAATAGGTTCAGTATTCAAAGAACAAGGTTAAGGCAAAGGATATTGTTTAGCCAATGGTTAGAAAAATCTTACAACCATCTGATTGAGAAGCTGGGGAGCCTGGGGTCAGGAATCTGCTTAAATTTGGCAGTATCACAAGCCTCTGAATATTTCCTATTATACAGTCTCTGTGGGAGTTTGGCAGCAGCAGTAACTGAAGACTCAATCTGTGCTGGCCATACTCTAGAGCCCAGGGTGCCTGGGATGAACAGGAGTTTTCCTGCTGTGTGACTTCCAAATCTACCAGTGGCTTCTGTGGTTAATCTGTTCTTCCTAGCATCTTTGTGGCTCTATTTCATCAGTACTGGACAAAGCAGCATTGGTGTTAAGAAAGAGGAATTTGCATCAGTGAAGCTGGATGGTCACGGAACTGTGGACATCAGGTTTTACCTGCAGGGTAGAGGTCTGAAGCTCTTTGGAGGAAGAAACATCAAGATTTGGAAACTGTCCAAATGTAGGACTGGGGGTAAAAAGCAAAGAAGAATTAAAACCAACAACAAAATAACTCACATTAATGAGATTGTGATGCATTGTGCAAATTCTTAACTAGATAAAGCAAGCAGGTAGTAGACCTATAGGACTCCTTATCAAAAATATATACCTTTTACTTCAACATGGATTTTAAGAGAAACGAAGCAGGTGCTTGGATGACATACCTGTTGGGTTAACAGAGAAGATAAACCACAAGAAACTCAGAAAATGCCCTGTGCTCCTTCTGCTTGGAGGTTGAGGGCCAGATGTACTGTTGATCTGAAATAGCACAGCCATTCATATATTCTAAGATGTCCAGGACCATTTTTATCTTGCAGAGACTGAAGGTTCAGGGGCTTTTGGAAAGAGGGGAGACCATTTTAGTTTCCAGATCCATGGACACTGCTCAGCTGAGACATATAATTGAGACCTAAAGATCCTCCAGGGAGCTGTTTGCTGACTCTTGGGATACCTTCCTGTGCAGTCTGTCATCCTTTTGTTGCACACTTTCCTTTTCTGAGTGTAACTGGTTGGGTTACTTGTTGATTGCAGCAGATATTCTTCCATTTAGTGTATCAATTGCCTTATGTCCTGCTGTCTCAGTTCATGCTCCAAAAGAAACATCAGCTTTTTAACTTCATAAAGTGAGTTATCTTTCTGAAAATTAAAGCGTTTCTCCAGCCATTTCATAGGCTCAGAACAGAAAAATTGTATATTATTTAGAAATTATTAGTTGCAAAGAAATTATGAAAAATGGCACAACTTGCAGATTTGTTTTGTGAAAAGAGTGTTGTAATTTGAAAGCATGCTGATGTTAGATGAGAACACTAACAGTTTAGAAAATGATTTATATTTACTTCACTTTTTTTTTGATAGTATTTTACTGTTAAACTTCGTGCTTTCTCGTTATGCTTTAGTTCTTAGAGTTGTGGAATGAGGGAGCAAGAGATCAACTGTAGGACAGCAAGAGGAGATTGTCCCTCCAGCTCCCTCTTTCCTTGTAAAGAATAAGGCAGGCTGACCAAGACCTGAGCCAGTAGTAGGTGTTGTAAGAGATAATACAGGGAAGAAGCTGTTGTAATAGTTAACCCAGCAAAAATATGAATGAGGACTGAACTTCATTTCAGTCCATAGCAGATTGCTAATTGTCGCATTTCCAAGAAAACATTTTATTTCTAGGATGGAAAATGGCAGAAGGTGTCCTGATAAGGGAGTCTGGATGTTTTCAGTCACCCAGAGTAAAATCACTGACATAAAAAATGCTCTCCTAATTGTTGTCATCACTCTGGCTGAAAACCAATTGGACTTATCAGGGGTTCTGGTGAAACTTTTGCCTTATGACTACAACAGGGGTTCTGTATCCTAGTTACCTCCAAAAACTAAGCTATTTTTATTTTTGCGTAAGGTTGAAGCCTAATTTAACCAGACTAATACAAGCTTTTAATTACAATGTATGTAGAAGGATGAAGAAAGGTATCTCTGAAAGTAAACATGATAAGAAATTATATTTAGATGTTGGAAATTAGTCTGTCTGAAGAGAGAAAAAAATTACAAATTACAAATTCACAATATCCACCCTAATATTTAATCATTCAATGCCTAAAAAAGCCCATGTCTCTGTCTCAATTATGAATTCCTTTACATTAAGTGTAAAACTAAAGTTGTTTGCATTCTTGACTTACAATTTAACTATTTGATTATGTAGCTGCACTTGAAGCTGCTATTTGATTTGGAATTAATATGAAAGGAGGAATTAAAAGAGACATTTTCAATTAATGTTCTTTTCATTTTTCTGAAACAAAATTAAAAGCAAGAGATAGCCCTAGAAAACGCTATAATCTGTTTTGTTTTTATTATATCATGGCTGTAAACTACCAGTGAACCAGAATTCATGGTGAATGTGGTGACAAAACATTCACAAGTCATTTATTTTCACCAGTTTGAAAAATTTAGTTTAAGCCTAACTCTACAGAGATGTCCATTCTTGTAATTTTTATTCAAAATATGAAAAACAGTGCAATTTCCAGCCAAGCATCATGAGCACCATGACTGTTTTACAGCTTTCATTTATTTAAATACTGTTTAAGTACATAAAAGTATTTCACAGGTGTATAAAATATTATCCATTAGCAAAGTCCAAATCTCCAAGCAAAGGTTTTCCTAAAAGGTAACTCCACGATTCTCCCCCAGCCTCACTATCTAGTTCCCTCTGGGGAAGTAGAGAGGGAATATTTGGGGTTTACATATGGATGATTTTACTGCTGATTTTTGAGTTCTTTTGTAATCAGACACAGGAAAACTTCCTGGCTGACAAAAAGTAAAGAGCTAATGTTTTGTGCTTTAAATGATGGCAATCGTTGTG
Organism: Aythya marila; assembly: GCF_965140915.1. NCBI lineage: Eukaryota > Metazoa > Chordata > Aves > Anseriformes > Anatidae > Aythya > Aythya marila. The sequence continues at coordinate 34,364,114 of NC_139045.1, forward strand.
AACCTGAGCGTTTAGAAGAATGCACAATTAGAATGGAGCTGATTTTCAGTGGCATTGCTCTTGGGGTATGATGTCCTTTCAGATTCATGATTTTCAGTTGAAAAGGAGAGGCAAAAAAAAGGCTGTATGACCTGAGAGAGAGCAAGTACTTTTGGAACACTGAATTTGGGGTGGCTTTTCTTTAAAGCCTTGGAAGATGAAGCTGACTTTCTTGCGTATTATAAATAGAGGAAAGTACTTATCTTGGGTGGTGATCCAAGGGACTTATACAAAGAACCCTTCAGCTTCTAACTTGCCATCAGAAAAATGCACTCGTGCTGTATTCATTGATAGTACAGGTGCATTGAAGACAAAATATCAATTAGTTACTGCAGTGCTCATTTTCACATATACTGGGTATGGGTTTCTGCGCATGCAAATGGATGCACCCACTTGTTTTTTATATGTCAACTCTGGCCTTCATCATCTAACAAATATGTTTCAAAATGTTACTCAATTTCATGCAGCTATGAAGAACAAAGCATTAAGGACAATAATTTCATGCTTTGTACAGTATAAACAAAAAACCCCAGAACTTTCCAGGCAAGGGAAGGGAGTGTGTCAAATTAATCTATAAAAGTCAAACAAAAGGACTTTGGAAAAGAAACGTAGAGTGGTTTTAATTAACATTTTGCTTCAGGTCATGCCATATGCTTTCAATTAGGACTTTGGTATAAGGAAGACTGTTCCTTCTTAAATGTCTTTAATCCTTTAAAGGGAAAGCCTTGGTCACTTACCAGAGGTGGGGAAATGTCATGTTTTGGTTTGCCTTTAGTATGGGGCAGTATGAATTGTGATTCTCTCTCAATTCTGAATATAATTGAAAAAAGTCAAGATGAAGCAAGTTAAGAACCATTTTTAAACTCTTCATTTTTCTTTCAGTTCAGCTCCCTTTGTTTTCTTCAGAATATTTTTGCCATTGCAAAACTCTGGCATGTTTTCCTTTGGTGCTTTAATTGCTGCTTTTCTTTACATTTCAGTATATCTATTTAATAGTTTTGTCTGCATTGCTTTGCTGGAATAGGAATAGGTTCCTGCATGTTAAGTTCTATTTCAGTGTATGTCTTAAAGTACCCATAGTTTGGATTCATAGAGGTTGCAGTCACACTGCTTCTTTCTCAGTATAATAATTTGCTTTAAAATAACACTAATTTTTTCCCTCTGTGTATGTGTGCTCTGCAGTGGGATCCCTTCATCTCTAACATGCTAGTTCTGGATAGAACAGAGTACTGAAGCAAATAGGGATTTGCTGGAGACCACTCCAAGAGCTCCATGACAATTTCTCCCTTAGGTCCAGCCTGTAGCCCACTTCCAGCTGATATGCTTGAAAGGAATGCCATAGTTCCCAGTTTACCTTCCAGAAACAAAGCAGAACAAGCAAGAATAATAAACCAGCATTCCTCCCTGTCTAAAGAGGATGTAGAAATCTTAGTCATAACTATGACAAAGTGGTATGCTTTTTGAAACTATTGTCTTGGGGTCTCTGTGCTGTTCAGTGTTGAACAGGAGCTGGTAGTGCCCCCTTAGCAGTTGTGAGCTCCCTGACAAAGCTTGCTGCCTCGTGGATTTTCATCAGCTACTTTTATTGTACTCCAACAGCAATGGACAGAATGATTACCTCTGCTGTAAACTGCTAAGTACTCAGAGAGCAGGCATGTGCCATCTAGCTCAGATCCTATTTAATTTTTACCAGTCAACTACTGAATATTGCCCTTAATTGCAGATGAGAGTCTAACATCAAATCAATTTGTAGAAAGTATTTTATACTTGGCTGTTAGGACATGGAATAGATTATTTGTGACATGCCTTGGCTCCTCGTGTGAGGCAAGTATATTGAATTAATTCCAAGAATGAAGATGACTGCTAATGCTGCACAGTCACGATTTCAAATCTTGGTGTGTTGTTGTATTTTTTTTCCTTGTTTCCAGTCTGAATGCCCCTTCCAATCCATTTCGTGCCTGAGTCATCTGTTTTGTCTGTGCTATATGAGATATAGCTAGGTATGCTGAGCTTTGGTGTATTAAATAGGTTTTTCTAAACAGGCTGGATACCTTTGGGTCAATGTGCCTGCCTATATAACCTGAAGAACAATGGTTGCATTTGGTTTTCCTGTATTATCATGGCTGGAAAACAGGGGAGGTGGAAGGCAGAAGGAAGTGATTAACCACAGAACAGTGCACGTGTGCGAACTGCAGACACCCCTCAGGAGTTAAAAAGGGAGCTGCCCCGGGGGTGCATTTCAGATGCACTGCAATAGCCTCAGGGTCCAGCCTTGAAGGGTGGCAGGCTGCAAAGCCTAGCTCGCTGTGGGGGTCAGCTCAGGCTCATCACCAAGAACCAATGCTCTCAAGAGAGCCAAAGGGCGTGATGGCAAGCACAGCTCGACCCAAATAAACTGCAGTCCCAGCAGTGGGAGAGCCTCGGCCTGCAGGGAAGCTAGTCCCTGGGGATGCTGGCATTGCATAAATCACTTTGAACCAAACTCAGTGCAGGGAATCTGCGTGGCTCTAATTGAAACAGCCTTTTGCTGTAATGAAAAGAAAGCTGCAAAAGGGATGGTAAATGATGAATCCTTTCCTTTTATTTAGAGCCCACCATTGACTTGCTAATGTTATACAAAGAACATTCTGCACTCAAATGGACTGTGGTCCATCTGAAATTCAGTCAAACATTGCAATAAATGATGTAACTCACTGCTGGGAGCCTCTCCAGACCTCTACTATTTCATTTGTTTATTAGTAAAGCATGTTTCACAATTCAACTTCTTTTCTTTTTTCTTACCCTTTTTTTTTTTTTTTTTACAGTTTCTACATTTGCTTTTCTCAAATGTTCTTGACATGCTTTTGCGTAGAGCAATTCTAATCAAATGATTGGTTTACTTAATATCCTTAAATCATGAATTTGGATCTCTTTGACATGTAATAATTTTCCACATACATTAAAACCACAGCTTTTCAGCTTTAATAATTGCTTCCAGGCTCTTCAGAAATAAATACACGCTGGACTCTTCCATGTGACACATTACTATATCTTTTATCATGAGCTATAATCTATAGTTTTCTTTCTAGTCTTTTGCTTTTATCGTTCTAAATAGTGTCTGATCTCAAGTTTTATGACACAGAAAATTAACTAAAGAGTACACAACTGAACTTTGACCTTACGAAGGCATTCAGAGACAGATCTGTTTACAAAGGCATTTAGGATAATTTGTGGGTTTTGAAAACAATCAGGGAATGATTTTTTTTTTCTCCTGCAAGTTGTATGTAAGCATTTGTGTGCATCTGTTTGTTTCTGTGTACACGTAAGAAATATGCGTTGCTGTTTTATAGAAGAAAATGCCAGATGCATTGCAAATGCTTCAGAAAATGTGTTCCAAACTTCTCTTTTGCTGCTGCAGTTTCCTGCAATAGCACAGAGTTTTCTTGCTGAACCAAAACCGCAGGTCTAACTAACTGAAATTTAGGGACAGATTGAACTGCTGCTTTTCTCTACCAGTTGCTTCAGCATGTTACTTTAGCCAAAAGGACTGTGGACTCCAAAAGGGACAAACCATGGCCTACTCATCTTTTCAGAAGATCTTTTGCTCTACAAAAAAAAAGAAAAATAAATATATCAGTGCTCAAGTTTTAGCTCTCTTGAATCCTGCATGAATATAAAAAATAGTCAGCCCTTAAGTCACTTCTGGTCATGCTGTGTTTGTGTACAAGCTGGTCCCAGCAGCCAAACTTACATAAATAAACTACTGCAAGAACCCTGTGTCTGCCTTACCCACTCCCAGCTTCAGAGATTTTCCAGAGTTTGCTGATTCTTTTCAGCCTCTCTGTGTTTTCTGAAACCACCAAACTAGAGACAGTGGGGCTGCAGCAAGAAAATGTGGAGATAGAAAGCCAAATCTGGGGGGAACTCCACCTTGGGGAGAGCCGGGAGTGTGGCAGATGCAGTCCCAACACAACCTCATCACGTGCAAGTGTGACAAGAATGGGTGGGGAGAGAAAAACCTTTGCCAGTGGCCCAACCTCACCTGCTGAAGCAAGGCACCATGTTGCTCTTTTTCCTAGCGGCAGTGAATTAAGTGCTCGGGAACAACGTAACAACTCCACGCTGAGTTCTTGTTCTGCAAGAATATTCCAAGCTATTTATTTTTCCTATGGACAAGTTATTTTAAAACTTGTCATTTTTGTTGGTCAAACCTGTCCCTGGAGACATAGTCAGTCCTTGTGATATATGCATCCAAACTTCTACAGTTTAGGATTTGGGAACCTGCTGAATTCTTTGTGGTTGATTCAGCAAGGCTGCCAACTGCACGTTGCCTTTATGCTACTGACTTGGGAGCTTTTAAAAGGTATTTCATATGTAAAACAAATCAGTGTGATATGAAGCCACAGTCTTATGGCTTTATTTTTATTTAATTTTATTTTGGTGGGGTAGGGAGGTGGATGTGCAATGAGACAGGTTACTTTCTTGAGTCTTTCTTCAATATCAATGCAAACTTCTTTTACTTATCACTATAACAATTGATCAATATATCAAATAACAGCAAGTGTGTGAATTTATTCAAATTCAGAAATTATACTGAATGAGTTGAATACAAAACTGTTCCAAACTCAGTTATTTCATGTTTCAATCTCATTTTTAATGCCATGTTTCATAGATGATTGATTGTGCTTTCCTTTTTTTTTTTTTTTTTTTTTAGCAGAGCTTTTGAAAATTTGTCAGGATATGTTTTCACTGCGTAAAGTTTCCTCAACTGCAAATAAACCTCTTGAGGAGATGCCAAAATAGAATTAATGTAAAATTCTCTTCTGCAGATATTCCTGTTATGTGTTCTGTGAAAGTAAAAAACTTATGCTGTGACTATTGAAATTTTTAGTTAGGAATGTGCCAGTTTAAACCTCTTTCACCATTTTCTGAGTTTTGGGTGCAAAAGCTTTCTCTCTTCTTGCATTATTTTTCTAGCCAGCTTTTCTGACTTATTTTGGACTCAAGTCAAATGTGTCCAATGCAAAGATTAATGATTTGAACTGCCTTGGACAGAGCAAAAGAGTCTGTTCTTACTTCTTAATGAGAGCAAAAAGAAACTAATGAGCAACACATTGTACAATTGCTTTGCACAGCATTGTTGCACTTAGACTGGGAATAATAGTGTTTCATATATGAAACTTGCACCTCAAATGCTATGTATACCACTTCTATAACCTAACCCCAAGCCCTTGAACAGCCTTTGATAGGTGAGAAAGCAGGGAGTAAAAAACAAGCAGAGGGGCTGTTGTAAATTTCTTACTATCTTGGCACAAGTATAGTCTGAGAAGTTGCTCGATCACAAATTCCCGAGATCTTGTTACATATAATCCAGGGGTTATGTTGTGAAGTGACAGTATCTGAGAGTGTCGGCATCATTGTAGGTCCTCTTGACCATGACAGAATGTATTCTAAAGGGTACACTATCTTTTTCTTCAAGCTTCCTGGATTCCGTGACTGCCATGACAGCTGCAGAAACATAGTTTGGTTTGGTTTGGTTATTTTTGTTTGGTTGTGTGTTTTGTTGTTGTTGTTGTTGTTGTTGTTGTTGTTTGTTTGTTTGTTTATTTTCTTCAGGATTATCTTTATCTTTGCTTTCCACTTGAGTTCAGGTTTTAATGTCTAAGATGTTCTTACCAGAAGAGATGTACTCATGTTTGGGGGATTTTTAATCATCTAGTGAGACTTCTACAAAATCCACCTGAAACTCTAATTGAGTTGACCTGCAAAAGATCTGTGTTCAAAAATACATAACTCATGTAAAAGATTAATTGTGCCTGAAAATGTTAGCATGCAAGGAAGCCTTGTCTTTTTTTGCAAACCTATGTAGTTCTTACATTATTTGGGATAGATTGGACTGGATCCCTACAGCTGGTCAGTAGATGTAGCTTGTTACTACTGGTAAGACTTGGGTTGGAAAAGTGACCATGGAGTGTTTTTACCAAAGATGTCCCCTGGCAGGGTGAGAATGCAACACCTACAAGATTGTATACAAGCATCTGTGTATGAGTTTTATGCTTTTCCTTTTGTCTGAAAATGACTCTGATTTGTATTAACACTCTGCTGTTGAAACCGTTGCTGTGAAAAGGGGCTCCTCACACCAGGCCATGACAGCAAGAGCAGAGCATGCAGGACAGGAGCAGTGTCACCATTCTGCTGTGCCTGGTAATGGCTGGGCCTGAACAAAATGTCAGGTTTGGGGCTTCGCCCTTCAAGTAAAGGTGGGATTCCAGAGGAGGGCAACAAAAGAGATCGCCAGGCTAGAAAGCACCAGCTACAAAGAAAGTCTTTGAAGTCTTTGCTTTTGAAAATGCTGGGCCCTACAGTGTAGGCACTGTCTCTGAATGAAAGGCCATTGCAAAGATGAAGAGGGTAACTTCTTTCCACACTTGCATGGGGTAGGACAGTAAGTCTTATGGGCTGAAGCTGCAGCAAGGAAGGCTCAGATTAGACTTTAGAAAGTCATACAGGGTGGTGAAACACTGGAGAAAAACAGAGAAACAGAACACCATCTTGCCTCATGGCAGAGAGACAGCTCGGATAACTTCTGGAGGCCCTTTTCAAACCAGTGATTCTTCTGAGGATGAGGTTTTATGAAATGGCAGGTAATTTTCCAACATGATACAGGCTGAACGCTGGGCCCTACTGTTGGCACTTTTGGTACAGTTTTAGAGCATCGTGTCTTCCAGGAGCATGCAGCTGCCTATTGCCTGGCAGTTGGCACTGCCTCCTTCCTGCTTGTGAGAAGAGTCACAAACCCAATAGAGAAGGAGGGTCTCTGCTCCCTGCCAGTGCAGCTGTAACACTCCAGGCTTCACAGCAGGAGGAAGTTTGGGCACTCTGTTTTCAGGTATTAAATACTGTCATCTGATAAAAATTGACTGGAAACACGTTTCAAAGAGTCCAAAGTCTTCTACTGGAAGCAGTGGTTATCAAACCATCAGTTTGGTGCTTGCCCAGTTAATATATGTCTGATTTAGCTTATCTGAACTTAAGTCTTCTCACAGAACGCTGTTTCTCTCTCAACCTTTTTAGCATTACTGCTTTTTTCTCCCAAATAAGGAAGCTTTAACCAGTGTGAGTGCCTGCCAAACGTTAGCTTTTCAGAGCTGCAAATATGAGGCAGGATGCTATCTGTTTTTATGAGGTCTTTGTGTTATTTCTGTAATCCTCAGCCAGCCAAGAACCCCTCGTTTATCCTCCTGTTTTAATCCTGCTGTGTAAACAAAAGGCAGACATGGTCTTGGTTCCAACTGAGCTAAAAATTGTACAACTTAATGTATAAATGTAACATGTAAATGGACTTATGTTCTAGAAACGTGAATTTTATTTATATATATATATATATATATATATATATATATATTACCGTTGTCTACTCTTTGAGAAACACCTGGAGAAATGTTACTTTTTCCAATACATTTTAATTGTTTTATGGGAGAACCCACAGGCCTCAAATTTTGGGTTTCATTGCGCCAGATGTTGAGTAGTGCCTTTGCTGAAGAATTCATTTACTTTAAAAGCAGATGAAAATTGTCTGAGAAACATGGAGGATGCTAGTGAAAGGAATATGGTTATGTACAAAAGCACATATTTGAAATTGACTGAAGGCATATTTGTAAAAACTCTAAGATTTGGGGGTGCAGAGGGAGAAACACACGTGAAAAGATCTTGCCATTACTCAACCTATGATTTTTTTATTGTGGCCTACTCTAGTATAAGAGGCACCCCAGCATTAATTCCCAGCAAGTGACTGGGAGTTGTAAATCTTCTAAAAATTTAATGACTCTATAGTGCAAATTATGAGGTCTTTAATTTCCTCCAAATTATCTTTCATAAATAAAAAATATTCTTGATTCTTCCCCAGGCCCAGAATTTTTGCAAATACTAGGATGAAAATCTGATTGACTGAGGTAAAATTTCCATCAACTTCATGAGCAATTTTGCTCCATAAGTATTTAAAATAGGAAAATAGAATAGTGTCTTCTAAATTGGGTTTGATTATAAATTTTGAATGTGAGAAAATGTTTTTTACATCTTGGTTGTGCACAAAGTTCTGTTTTACTCAACAGAGTAAATGAAGGAATTTAAAGTAACGTAACCTTTTGTAGTTGTTTAATGTAGTAGGACGGAGTCGGTTTTGTTCAGCTTTAATCAACAGGTGACACTCATAGTTGTTCAAGAACATTGATTATTGCAAAGCACCTTGTTAGCATAAATTTGTAAGGAACAGTAGCTACAAGGTGATAAACCTAAACAGCAAGATTGTTTCAGAAGTGTAAAGCAATATAGTACTTGAAATAACGTCCTGGAGAAAGGTCATAAAAATAATTGAAAATTAGGGTTATAAATGAGGTTGGTTCTTATGTCAACAAAAGAAAGTAAGATAAACTATATCTTAATTCTTCCAAATTGAACCAAATAGAGCACTACTTAGACAATGGAAAATAAGCATATAATCTTTTAAAATTATTCAATATCAATGGAAGTAATGAACATACAAGAAACATTTATGACATGATATTTGTCAGTGATCAGCAAACCCATTTAATACTTTGTGCAGCTTCTGGAACCTTATCAAAAGACAATTTCAATAGCCTCTGAAATCATAGGGACAAATATTTTCTTTGGATCTGTTTTCTGCTGTTCTGTAAGAGTCTTAAACAAGTAACAGTTTAGACTGAAATACATTTATTTGTTATCCTTTCTTTTTAAAGGCAAAGAAACAGATCTTTGGCTGGAATAAAGCAGCATTACTTTGTAACAACATGAATGCTGTGTCAGTTAATGCTAGCAAAGGATTTCAAAATCCATGGATGTTGAAATGCATCACAAATAAAAATAATTTTAAAGCACTGTCAAACAAGAATGATAAAGTGAAATCTACAAAAACAACAAAAACTAGTTTGGAGGTGTATTTGACACACACACACACACACACACATACATGCCAATGGCTAAACCATTAGTAAGAGAACTTGGCTTTTAAGAGCAGGACTAATTGCTAATCCATTCCTCAAGCAAAAGGGAACCTGACTGTGAAAATGTGAAGACTGACAAAAATCAGGACAAAATGAATCCAAAATATCAATAAACCTATTAAGAGCAATGTGAGAAACCAATCAATAGGGCAGGCAGCAGGGCACAGCTGCTGAACAGTCCACTTAATACCATCAACAGCCCATGGGGAAAACTCAGCCTGTTGGTTTAGAGGCATGGAAGAAAAAGATTAACTATAAAATGAAGGAGAAAAAGAAACAATGTAAACTCCAAAATTCATTGTTTTCAGGGAAAAGCCTGCAAGAATTTACTTTTATTTTTTTATTTAAGAGAAGCATCTGGTGCTGATTTAAGGGAATTATCACCTGCAGGAAAATTAAGAAGGGGATGCTGGTAAGCTGCACTGAAATCAAACAGCTCTAGCTCTAGTTCAGTTTGATTGGTCAAAATGCAAAACCACAGTCAAAGAAGGAATGGACGAACACTCAGCTCTGCAGAACTTCTTATGCTTTTTAAAATGTAATTGTCATGCAGATACATTGTTGATTTCTTTGCTAATGCACGCTTAGCAAATTCCAAGGGGAGAGAATGCTGAGCTGTGAATTATTTTAAAGCCTTCGGAGAAATATTTGTGGAGAAAAACACATCGGTTGGAACAGGGGGAAGTTCTCAAATAGCATTAAAGTTGGTAAGAAATGGACTTTATAGGCTTTATGTTTATGGACTTTATAGGCATAATGTTTCAAACATCCCTCTCTCTATCCTGATAGCCTCTGGAAGTGGTAGAAACTTAGGTCCAAAAGCATCCTCACATAGCTCCACAGGAGCACATCCAGACCATCCTCCTATCTGTGAACACCTGTAACTTACAGGAAGCTTAGGGCGATTCTGTTTGCAATGGTGCAGCTCCATGCCACCTGCAGCTGAGGGTTAGAATCACAGATGAATGTGAGCAATGTGAATCGCATCTCAAAAAGGTCATTGCACCTACTGCGTTTCCTCCACATCTCAAAACACTTGTGGGAAGTGAGGGGCACACCTGTAAATAGCTGTTGCATATGGACTGTTCTCCAGCCTATGTTTTTATTCAGATGGCAGTGGTGTGGAGACGTACTTCACTTGATGACTTTGGCTTTCTGGAATACCCCTTTCTCTGCTGTGAGCTCTCAAAATGCTGGAGTTGTGGTGTTTTTGCCTAATGAGGCAAAGCTCTCCCTGCACAGGCTCTGTAGGTTTGAGAGCAGCTGCAATACATACTTGCATACTTCTTTAGCACTATGTCAATGGTCTTACAACATCCGTTTTCAGCCTTGTTAATTACCTGCTCAGTTATGGTAAAATGTGATATGTATAAATTCTCATACCTGTGCAGAGGCCAAAATCACCTGTCTTTTCTGAAAAAGCAGGTTGCAACACCAAGTCTACCTCATTGCCATGTCTGTTCTAGTCACTGTAGTGGCATCAGGTTTCCCCAAACCTAGTTGGTCATGTCTACTAAGATAAAGCATTTATGGGTTGCAGCAAAAAGATCTTTGCTCTTCCCTCAGCTAGAAATGCTGTGTAGTTAATCCTGTATTTTTCCTGCCTAGTTCCACACCTTTCGAGTGTCGCTGCTCACCGTGTCTTAGGAACCCTGGCCATGTTGATGAGCTCCTGATGCCTTATTCTGACCTGACATAACTCTGCTGGTGTCTTGAGTTCAATCCTGTGGTCACTGATTTGAATAGTGTAACTATGGTCACTAATAAGAGTAAATTTAGTTTTAGGGTAGCAATTTCCACTCTTGTTGAAAAAATGTTTGAGACTAGACCTATTTGCATTGCCTCTACAACGCATCAAATCCTGTCAGCATGCTCTGGTCTTGTCTTGGCTTTATTCTAACCTGAAACTCACCTGAGCTTCACAAATGATGTATTTAATGCTGTGTGGAAGCATAAGAGCAGCATTACCATCATCAAGGTGCTGTCTTCCAGGACAGTAGTTGCTTCCTAGACAAACGCTTTCGCTTTCTTTGCCTTTAAGCTCTGTCATGATGATTATTGTTACTTAACTATCATGTCTAACACCAGAGCCATCTTCATTTCCAGCATGAGTTTCATTTCCTTCAGCACTTTGATGTCTGTTTTTTATGCTGTGATTGCTCCTCAGCAATTGTATTTCAGTGGAGGGAGGATAATGATTTCCCCATACTGCTTCTGAGTTGTCTGTGTGCTGCATCTCTGTTGGCACCTGCATGTGAGCCTTTCTGCTCACTTTGCATGTATGTTTTTCTCTTAAAAGTTAATGGCAAGCAGAGAGTATTTGAGAGTATTTTATCCTACATCTACATATTTTCTACCAGTTACAAAACAGTTATAAGACTTAGATTTGCTCTGAACAGCATCATTTCCTTATTTAACTTATTCTGAATTTTACTTTTAATACTGGGTTTTTGAATTCATATACTAGTGGCAGTCAGCATAATTGGCACCATTTGCTGTGTTTCAGTTTGTTTTTTGGTTGGTTGGTTTTTTAAGCATAGAAAGAATGATCATATTGCACCACTTTTTTTTTTTTTTTTTTTTTTTTTTTTTAATTGTTCCTCTGCTTATTGTTGCTCATTTAGAGTCTCTCCTAGGAGAAATCCCCACATTTGGAGGTCACTCTCTTGTTTCCCAGTACTTCTTGCTGCAAATGCAGTTGGTCAGAATTCTTTTTTTAATCTACTTTTGGCATTGTTAATTCCTTAATTGTGATAGGGCAAAGGTCTCTCAAGTTTTGGAAACAGAATCTGGAGGAAGAAGCTTTCAGGCCTCTTAACACTCTCAAATTTTAACAAAAATTCATTTTAATTTTAATAAATGTTAAATAGGGCTTACTTAAAACAAAACAGCTATGAATGTCAAAGTAAGGCAATTTCAAAATTCATCTAGATCATGAAAAATAGGTTTTCATTTAAACTGATCAACTTTTTTTGAAAACTTTACTTGATTAAAGTGGAGTTTACCAAAGATAATTTGAAATTTTCTGATAGCTCTTGCATGTAACCGACAGGAGAAAGAACTGCAGCAACTTTCTTATTTTTATTTTTAGTTTATATCTTAGTTTCTATTGTTGTGGTGGTTTGCATTTTTATATATTCATTATTATTATTTTTTAAGGTATTGACCTTAGTAATAAGATGTCAATAGCTGACAAGTCCAGGGGTATGAACACTTCTGACTGCAAATCACATTGGACTTTCAGGTCATACCCCAGGCATGATTTTTATGTCAGTGTTTGCATCTTTAAAGAAAATGGGTTTCATCAAATATCTTAGGGTGGTTTTGTTTCAAATGGCTTCTTTGCATTTCTTTGACTAATAGCTCAGATTTTTTTTTCTGTTTCTTCTAGGACAGCTTTTCCATGGAGAAACCCAGCATCTCTGTCTTGTTATGTCTTTTAAGCTTGGCTTCCAGGGTTCTCTGTTCTGACAAACTTCATTTCCCACAAGTTGGAAACTATAAATCCCCCAGGACTCTATAACAACATCAGTAAGAGCATGGACTCAATTTCTCATTACCAAAGTACTGCAGTGAGATCTGTGTGTCTGAGCTCTCTCAATCCAATTCATTATTTAATTTGCAGCATTTACTTCTCTTTAACCTCCCTCCCACCTCACCATTTTTCTGTAATTACCTTGATTTATGTGTGGCTCTAACATTAACAGTACGTGCAAGACCAATTAAAGGCTAAAGCATTTTGTGCTGACAGGACACCCAATGTGTCAAATGGTAGCTTTAGTAGCCCTGATATACAGCCTGCTAGAGAAAGCTACTAAACATAGTTGGGCTTATCACAATACCAGCAAAGGGGAGTGTGGCATTCTTGTGACAGGAAGCCAGCACCGTACGCTTCAGACATGCCATTCATCACTCTCTTTTCCAGGGATTGAGCTGGCATTCCTATGTTTATCAGCTAAAATCTATTCTCAAAAATCATCTGCCACGCAAAACCTGTGTAGTTGTTGGCTTGATAGCTGCTGAATTTATCATGCCTTAATCAGTTAGATTATGGCACTGCAGAGAAAGATGCAAAACAGGGACAGAATAATATAGATAATTCACAGAATTAGTTCACGTGAAGCTGGACAGCTCTAACACTGCATGTCACTGTGACCTGTTTTTGCTTGGTGAAGTCAAAATTAACCTTGAAACTAAAGGTCCTGCCACATCTTAAAAACAACAACAAACCTGGGGAGAGCCAGAGGCCTTGAAAGATAATTGTCTCTATTTCCTATTGAAATCAAAAAAGGATTTGAAGGCAACTTAGACCATCACAGAATCAACATCTTCCTTGTGGGTGCTATGGACTCTGAATGCCAAACCAAAAACCAAACTCAGATATTGGCACATGATTCTCTAGCATTGGGAGTCTTGGACACACAAAGAGTCAGCTTCTGAATCTTTGTTTCAATTCATTCAGTGCTGAATTTGCCCTTTCTCAAGCTCCGTACAGTGTAAATGGCAATGGGCATTGCTGTTTGGGGCACATGCAGTGGCCCTGCCAGGGCCAGTAAACACACAGCATGAGTGGCTCAGGTGTAAATGACACTTATAAAGGGTGCTGTGCAACTTGGTGTAGGGCAGCATTACATGGTTTTGTAGGGCAGTTGAGTAAGTGCAGGGCTGTGAAAGCAATTTCACAGATGGATTTGAACACAAGCTACACAAGTCAGGCCTGACCACCCTCAATTTTAATCTTGAATCTGAATAACAAGGGAAAACTCTCCCAAGTGACTTATTATTTTTGGGTGCTTCCAGCTTTTCCTTGATTATGAACAGCATGAGGGCAACCTAGCTGAAAAGCAGAAACATGAGTGTTCAAACAGACATGTAGTGAGATCAATGCAAATACTATTTGCTGTGAGATATGCAAGAAATGAACTGACCAGCGGTACTGTTGTGGCTCTTCTGGCACATCTCTGCTGGAACCCAGACACTTAAAGTTAATGAGCTTTTAATTCACATTATTAGATTTCTTTAATCTGATAAACTGGAAATGTTATGGGGTTATGGTAGTACTTTAGAGGGAAAAATGTAGAGAAAAGTCTCTAGTTTAACCACCTCATCCTCCTGAGAGAATCAGCACTTCACAGAAATAAGCCACATATTCCCACTGAAGAAAGAGAAAAACAGAGGATTAATCAATAGCTAAATTTGACTTTGCTCAGCTTCTCAGCAGAGAGGAACTGCTCTGTGAGGAGGTGAATATCCTCCCCTGGGAAGGCGACTTGGCTGTCTCTTGTGCAGGGGCTGGCCCCAATCTAGCCACAGGAGAGGTCCTGGTGCCAGCTACAGAGGTCACTGCTCATTTGCCCTCTGGCTTGAAATGGAAAAGAGAAAATGTAGCCAGAGAAGAAGAAAAAAAAATCTCAAAGGAGAGGAGGCAGTGTAAGGCCAAAGGCAAAAATGGGATGTTATGGGAATACTGAAGAGGAACTGGCTGGAAAACAAAAGAAATCTGACAAATGGGGAAACGGAGTACATATCCTGGGGCAGGATCGATGGTCCTGGCAAGCAGGATGTTGACAAGCCGCCTTCATACAAGAAACATTCAGAAAGGGCAGAGAGTGGGAAAGAGAAGGAATACAAGAGCAACAGAAAATTGTCCTTTGCCTATCCATCTGTTGTGTTGCAATGTGAACACCATTGCCAGAGAAAGAGTATAATGTTGTTTCTGGGACTCACAATACAATATGGAGTCCTTAAGCTATTCTAGGCCTGGCAAGAGATGCTGAGCTGAAACTAAGCTGCAGAAACACTGCTGGTTTTTGGAAAGGATAGGAAAACAAACAAACAAACAAACAAACAAACAAAACACTAAACGTGTTTAGTATTTCATGACTTTTAAGAAACTGCTGTTGCAAGAGTAAGATCGTGGAATATTGTGCACTCTGCACTGTAGTACAGCTTCTGGTGCTGAGCTTTGAGAGGGAGCAAAGAACCAAAAAGAAATCAGAAGGGAGAGATGAGTGAGTGGAGCAAGTCAGGCAGATGAATATTTGCATGCTTGGAGGACTCCAGGGAACTTGGCAGTGATATTGCTCATCTCAAATCTTTTCATTGCCACTTTGACTATGGAGAACAGCAGCCTAGCGTCATGTTATTGTCTGCTCATGTCCAGCCCCAAACGAAATTATCTGAGTTCTAGGCATTGAAAAGAGACAGGAACTCTCTGTGACAGAGCTCAAAGACACATATTTAGTGCAGATAGCTAAAATTTGATAAGCTGACCTCAGCCTACTAAGTCTGTCAGTCAACCTTGGAGGGCTACGTGTCCACTATGGATGTACCCAGGGGCCAGAGAAAGAATTACAGGAAAAGATACCAGAAATGGAGTTTGCCCGTCTATTAGAAATATCCCCAAATAGGTCAGTCAGTCTATGCAAATATCATAAAGGTGATCTTTGAGGGAGCCGTGAAGGTAGCAGGGGAAATACAAGCCATTGGAGGCATGAGGTGAGAAAGAACAGTTTCTGCCCTCTTTGGTATAAATGAGAGCCAGGTGCAGTGTTGACTTACAGAAGCACAATGTAGCTAGGAAGAATCAAGGACTTTCAGTAATAAATTGCTACAGAAAACATCATACCTCAGGAAACGAATGCATGAAGTTACCCTGCAGGGCTAAATAAATGAGACTTAAGTGTTTTAACATAGTGTATGAGTGTGCCTTCAGATGTTAAATATTTCTTAAACCAATAAACAAAATTAAAAGGATGAGAGGGAATTATCATCTCTGCTCTGATGCAGAGGTTTATGTTAATGATTATAACACATTGAAATATAATCAAATCTATGTAAAAATGGACTGCATTTAGACAACAACAACGATAAAAAAAAAAAAAAAAAAATCTCTGAAGGATTGAAATGTATCCATAATAAACTGATTTTAAAAACAAACAAAAACAACAACAACAACCAAGCCCCCTCCTCCATAAGCTTAGACTAGTATCAGCCCAGCAAATGGACCGATAACAGTCACTGAGTGGGTGGGAATCATCACCTGTGGCAAGCTGCCTGGTGATTATAGAGCTTCAGTGCTCTTCTGTGGGGTGAAGGGAAGTAAGGGACTGTCTCTCTAACTAGGAAGCAAATGCCATAAAAAGGTGCTGTTTGCCATTTGGTGTCCCTATGACTCACTTTGTGGTCTCAGAAGCCAAGAGACCTTTTATCCTTACTCAGTTTGTTTATGCTTTATGAAGTTTATTGATTCCTCATAATTACCAAAATCAGTTGTTTTTTTTTTTTTTTCCCTTAGTTTCTCAAGTTCTAGAAGACTCTGAAAAGGAGTGAGCATGGTAAATGTTTCTACAACAGCTCTAAAACCACAAGAAAGCTCTGGGCCTTCCTTATGAGTACAAAGTTGAAATGCAGAACCTAAAACATCTGGCCAGATTAGAGCTCTTTGCCTTGGACATTCCCAAGTATCTATACCTACACAGGTCCAGACTGAATTTGGTCATTATATTTTTGATCAAGATAATGTAAGAACATGAGTTTCTGTTGCTGTCACTTAAATAGACTTCTACTGACCTTAAGTTCTTAAATCATAGAATCATAGAATCATAGAATATCCCAAAGTATTGCCATACTGAGGTAGGAGGTAACTATTTACTGGTGCAGAGGAAGAAGCTCTGTCCATCTTCTGAGCTAACCAAAAATGATGTGGATAAGGTTAGCACAACTCTGAGTCCTAACAAACAAATTCTAAGGGCAGAATGAGATTACCTGAAGTTGAAGCAAGCTTATGTCTGCCTGGAAAATGCATTGTTTCCAGAGGTGGAAGCAGGAACAAAACATGCAAGGTCTTTCTTCTAAAATGTGGTTGTGAAGTTTAGAAGTAAAACACTCCTTACCTTAACTTAATGAAAATTATGCTCTATTGTAATATTTTAATGGGTCATCTGAGCACTATTGGGAAAGAATAGCTTTCCAAATGAAAAGACTGTTTTAATGTGTCTATTCTTACAGAAAAGTTGAAGATACCCATTAAGAGTTTATACTTTTATTCAAACTTTTCCTAACTTAATATTTAATACTTTTAGCTGGAAGGGGAAGCAAGACTTTCACAGGGTGAAGAGGATGTCATAAGACATATAGATGTATTTTTATTTTGCGCATTTCTATGGCTTTCAGATTTTAAAATGTCATCATGCAACCGGAATACAGATGAAACAAAATAAAAGTTGTGGGCTCCCCTACTTCTGGGGAATCATGCATATTTGAACATCATGTTATAAATTATAGGTAATCTTTTAAGTCAGAAACATAGGAAAAAAAAAAAAAAAAGAAAACAAACAAACAAAAATGAATCATGGACTTTCCAACCATCAGTTCTTTTTTCTTTTGTTTGAGTTCGGTTGGTGACCGATGACCTTGAGTTCAGCTAGAAGAGGATATTACAAACACTGCAACAACTTATGCAAGTGGTTGCTTGAAAGCAGTAGCTCAGTGGATGTCAGGCTCTTGAGTCTCAGCTGTGACTGTAAGAAAAATGTTAAGGAATCAGATGATCCAAGAGAATTTATAAGAAATGTGATTGGGAAGGTGGAACTTGGTCTAGAGACCAGATACAAAACTAGAAAACTTTGACACAATCACATAATCAAGATCAATATTTATGTTAAGGTCTAGTATGATCGTAAGAATGGAGTGCACCCTGCTCTGAATAGTCCTGTTGAATCTTACAAAGATCTTCAGAGATTAAAACAATGAATAAAGAAAATCTGTTCTGAAAGCATAAAATCTTAAAAATCTGAAAAAGGCTAGAATAAGAAAGCTGTTTATATATAATGGCCTTGTCCATGCAAGAAACTTTGTAATAACATTTACAGACTTAGAATGAAATTCTCTATATTGGTGATTTTGAGTCAAGTGTTTTGATTTTTGTCATTCCTAATATTCATATGAAATACCAAATTGAATTGAAAACAGTTTGCTCTTAGTTGTGGAGAGCTGTGCTGTGTAGATCTATCGTAAGTATTTTGGCCAAAGATAAGAAATAATTTCATGGTTTGTGAAGGACATATTTCATTGCTGTTTCCAGTTGGGAAAGTTAAATCTCCAGCACTCTTTCAGCATTTCTGCTTCAAAAAGGCTGTGAGTAAAGACAGATGAGACTGTTGTATCCTCTTCTAGCTTACTTAGAAGCATGCAACTTTTTGGATGAGGATATTAAATATTAAACATGGAGTGAATTTTGTAACTCTCAGAAGCAGTAAATATTTTTTCTGGCAAAGGTATTAAAATTCTTGGGAAGATTGTATCTATTTATGTTAAAGGATGTTTCCTGCATGGCGCTCCTATTGCTATGTGGCGCAGTAATGACAGCTCTGATGAGAAGAGGATTACACAACTCTTTCCCCTGTGTCTCCATGAAGACTCCATTCCTGATCCTAAGTTCTTTGCTTTTTGTTTGAGTCCCAGGTATTTTGTTTTGTTTTGTTTCCAGGCTGTGCTTGCATACATTGGCAGAGATGTACTGTCTCCCTACTGTATACCCTCTCACCATCTCACCAAAGGTTCATCTCCTATGCACATTTACATAGGGTAATGACAGTTCAGGTATGATGGAGTATATTTCCACCACTCCTCATCCCAATGTAAGAAGCTGTCTAGCACTTACCTGCTCTGTGCTGATGGAGAATCATTTCCATGTATGAGTCTATCTTAAAACAAATGAATAACAAAAAAAAAAAACTTTCTGTGAATTCACTGAGGCTTACTTTGAACTTAGACAAAGAAATGCAAATCTTGTAGTCTTAATGGAATATTTGAAACATTTGCTTAACTCAAACATTTGAGCTAAATCCTTTTTTTTTTTTTTTTTTTTTTTCACAAGGACACTCCCTTACTTAAAGTCAGGCATGGGGCTTTAAGTATTCTTGCTGGGTTGTCTCTCTAGTGAAACATATTCCAGCTGTTGTCTCTTATTATCAGTATGTGCGACTCAATAACATTCTTTTTCCTGTAGCAGAATACTTATGAGAGCCAAATGAACTGTTTTTAAATCCTGCCCATTAAAGAAGGTCTTAAAGTAGAATGTGATTTTTGAGATATGGTAGCATCATCTTTTATCTGACCTGGCTAGACATGAACATCAAAGCTCTGTCAAGGCAAAGAATGTAATACTGAGATTGTACTAGGAGAATGCTTGCAATAAACCAAATTAATCAGTGCAGTCACTCCATCAAACTGATATGATCTATCTCTGTAAGCAAACCACTGCACTGCATAACACCCTCCTGGTTCTCATATGCTGTGGCATATACTGTTATTACTATTATATGACAGCCAGTTTAAATTTCCATCTTTCTTCATTAACTGGAAAAAAAAAAAAAAAAAAAAAAAAAAAAAAAAGCAGCAAGTTTAGTTGTATCACCTGTAATATTTAAGCTCTGCATTGATGTTTTGGAATATGTTTAAGATTTTTCCTTTATATCTTTAGAAGAAATGCTTTGTGTTCTAGAAGAGGGCCTAAAATGAACCAGGCTCCCATAAAATTTAGAAAATAATTTCTTTCTGCCCTCAAGACAAGTGGCTAGATCCTGTTATGGATGTGAGAGCGAGAGGCCACGCTTCTACTTGAAGTATTGCGAGTGGTGCAATTGTAGGAAACTGCACTGTACTGAAGATAAATCTTCTGTAGTCTCACAGGTCACTAGCCACAAAAATACTGCACAGGAGGAGAATGATCTGAGGGCTCTGGATGGACTGAAAAAATTGAAGACAATCTTTCTTCAATATCTCTGTACATCTCTTTGAAATCCTTTTCCAATCCTATGCTTCTACATGGTCCAGCCATTCATCTGGGCAAGGGATTTGAGGCCTGTTCATAGTAAAGTATTTTCACATAAATCTTATTTATGCTCTGTGTAGTTATGAATACCACAGTCCTTATTGTCAAATGAGTCACATGGTCACTTTGCTTCCAGAAGGGTTTGTCATCATGGACTGATACTGTACAGGTTGTAGTCTAGAAGTTAAAAATCCATGTTTGCACATCCCGGTTTAATGGTTATATATCAGGAAGGAAAATTTAAGCGCGCATCTCCATCTAAGCTATGTGAATAACTCTGACCTGGGGATTCAGGGGAGAAGCATGTCTAAAGAAAAGCATTCAGTTAAATCCTGAATGTCCTGTGCATGACTGATTAATTTTCGAGTTGTTTTCATCACCCCAAAAACTGGCCTGTTCTGTCATGGCATGACGGGATAGAAGGAAAACAGCTCGAATTCAAAAGATAAGTAAGTCGTTGCATGGTTGGTGCGGGGACTGTGGATTTGACTGTGAACATAAACAAGCTTTTTCCTCCTGGCTTAATGCTCTAAGGCAAGTGGAGCTGTTTTAAATAGGACCCATGTGTACAAGGTTAAGGAGGCAGCTTCTGATCTGACAGACTGATTTGCAGGTATGTGATGTCTGATGTCAAAGCAAAGTTGCACATGTATATTGCAGGGGTGAGGTGGTGGTTTTGTTTGTTTGTTTTTTTGTTTGTTAAGGGGAAGGGTTGAAGGGGGTTTGTTTCAATTTTCCAATCTGTGAGCATGACAAAGCAGCTTGTGTTGCTGCTCACTGTACAAAATAATGTGCTTGAGGAACAAAAGAGCTCTTTTTGCCTACTCTTAGCCTGATACTAGCAATAAGAACCAGTGAGGTTCTTTGGCATCGAGAAAACCAGGGCAGTCAGGTTTGGCTTGGTGCACTGAGGATAAATTCCTGAAGTTGCATACCTAGGCTTCCCTCTGCGCTTGCAATGATTAGTAGGCTCTACATAGCCACTAACCAGTAGGTCTGAAACTTGCCTGTAACTTGATTCCAGTAAGCACCTTGTATTTATAGCTTTAAAAATTCTTCAAAACAAGACCCAAAACAGGAGAGTGAGTTGGTGACTCATGGATCCTAAGGGAGGATCAGCAGAGCCCTCATTAATATAAGGGACAAAATATGGGGAGGAGGTTGGTTATCCTTGTGTTTTAAGGATATTAGACAGTTTTTCTGATTTCTAGTTGAAGTATATTCTTGAAGTATTTGTTTTTACTGACTCTCAGCTAATTTTTACTGCCAACTATGGAAGGTCAATTAACTTCTCTGCAAAGTTTATAACCAGCTGCTTGCAAGGAAAAGTTTGTAAAGCCTTAGCAATATTGATGGGTATTCACTTCTTGGCTAAGAGAGAGAGAGAAAAAAAAAAAAAAAGGCAACGGTGGCTAAGAGCATTGTCTTGGAAACTCAGTTTTCTCAGGCAGAATTTCCAGTAAGACTATGGCTTGAAGTCATAAAGAAACCAAAGAGAACGAGTAATAGTGCTTTGCTACGCAACTGCAATTGAGGTTGGTACAATAAGGCAGGTCAAGGGGTGGATTTCCAAGTCTGTGAGTTTGCACAAATGTGTATGTGATGTTATCCCATTTGCATATCTAGACAATATGCAAATATGCAAATAGGTTATCAGGTTGCTAAAGACCACTTAAATGTCTAAATGTACTACAGTTGACCTGGACAACTCAAAGTGAAACTTGCTCTCCAAAATAAAATTGCTAGTTTTATTGCTTTTAGCACAAGTTTTAAACTTTTGAAGGCTTTTAATAGCCATCTGTAAATAGCTACTTTTGTACAACAGTAGGAAAAAATTCCAAATTCTCAGAAGAATATAGTTGATTGTTTATTAGACCTACAGTTGCCCCTGAAGTTATGAGTGGGTCTGCAGCATTCATCATAATCCTCAGGAAAACATTAGCATTTCTACTAAAAGAAGGATAGGTTACTTAACTCAAAAGTAAATCCCAGAGGTTTAAAAGACCATTGAGATCCCCACACTGTAAGGACTGACTTCCTTTGCTTAGTAAAAAATATTGTCAGAGGACCAATTAGATGGAAATGATACATTAACACTAGGAGAGCTATGACTTACAGGAACACTTCTTACTTTCAGCAGTGCTCACTGCACTCATGGGCTGTTTATGTTGTGATAAGGCCTAGAGACAACTTGTATTAGACACATGGAAGTATGCTCCCACCCGTAGGATTAGGAAGGAATGAGACATAGCAGATGTCCAAGGCAAATATGTGTGTCAGAATACAGAATAATCATGTTGGAATAAGAAAAATACTATGATATATAGCATCTGATTGTGTCAGGACAAAATAGCACAGCTTGCCCCTTGCTGTGTAATGATTCGAGTTAATTGTCCCCCGGTGGAAACTATGAAATAGTGTTTGAAAGAAAAGATGTGGCAACTTTTCAGAGCTGGTTCCAGAAAAAATGCCATGAGAGAAGGCATGAGCATGATTCTTGGACGAAACATGAATCTTGCAAACTGGTGATGAACTTCTGGTGTTACAACACAATTTGGCAGCTGGGTCTTGAAGGATGTTTACCTTATCTTGGTCTAAACTACCTCCAGGAATGGATGTTCATATAGGATATTCCAAAACAGCTTTTTACAAAAATATGTTACTAGTAACTTTTTTATAACCACTCCAACAAGACATCCCATGCATCCAGTTTATCTTCACAGCTTAGTTCAGTACAGATATACCAAAGGAGAAAAAACAGGTTATAGGGCTATAACCTGTTTTGTTCTTGTGCTTCCTGTGAAAGAGTACAAGAAAGCATCGTGAATACCTATAGAGCAAGATGAATGAAAAGATTATGTCTTGGCAGCTGGAGTTTTCATGTGTTTTATTTTTGTTGCTTTTTTGAAGGGTGGGAGAGGGAGGGTATTTACTTCTTCCTAGAGTTAACAGATCGTTTCCTCCTGTAGTTATGCTAACCATCAAGAAATGTTACTTCCAAACAAGGCTGTGTACTATTTTAAATTCAGGTTTTGTTCTATCTAAATAGGCTACTGGCACAATTCTCTTTTGTCCTTCTAATATATCTACGCACATTACTGAATAAAGAATGAACATTCCATATCTACATCTCTAAAAAGGAGTGCTATAAACAGAAAGGAAGCCGAGAAGATAAATAAATCCTAGTCTCCAAAGCTTCCTCTTCAGTAAAACCAAGATAGGTGAACTGAGTTACCAAAGTGATGAGACAGGCGTATATTATCCATTATGTCTTGCAGGATACACTACAAAGTGAAATACAGAAAAGGCATGCTTGAGATATTTTTGTTTTGTTTGAACTGTTGTGTTTTGCTTATTCCTTTTATAAGTCTTCAGATTATTTGTTACTTTGAAACAGTAATTGGATATACACATCTCTTTAAGAACATGGTATTTGGTTGTTTTCTCTATCCAGGAAGATTTGATTTATGCTGCCTTTTTTTTTTTTTTGCCTTTATGTTGAAATTAGAATAGTACTATGGGGAAAATAACAACTTGAAAATTGCAGGAGTAGAATATTTATACATTTAACACAGGAATCTTTCCCTGTGGGCTTCCTGGTTAGGGTAAGTGTCCTAATAGCTTCAGTGTGACTGGAGAGTATGAATGAAATGCATTTTTAACTGTGTGGAAAAAGTAAGACTTGATTTTATTTAGGCTCATCCCCTAAAATAATTAAAAAAAAAAAAAAAAAAAGGAAAAGGCATGTTGATAGCTTAATTTTTACTTATTTCTTTGGTTAGCTTTCTTTCAAGAATAACCTTTCACTTGTCAAAGTAAGGAAGAATCTTTGATAGCAGACTTGATGGAAGGTGAGATCAGCTACAAGCCGGATGGAATTTGTGACAGACAGGCAGAGAATAGAACTGAGGCATTCCCTTTGCTCATCAGGTTCATGCCATGGTTACAGGCACTGCAGGATAATGCTTCCCTGACACTCAAGCCAGAAAGAGCACAAGATCGTGGGTGCTCTGTGTCTCTCCTACGCTCTGTGACTCCTCTTCAGTTGCAGTGAAGAGGAAGTAGGAGGTCTGGGTTTGAACCCCCTTAGACTAAGGGCAGCTCTGGTTCTGCATCTTACACTTGGGTGAATTTTCTCACTATTAGTCTCTTTTATATGTGATGACCACATAATCTTTGGGAGGGGCAAGATCTTGGTATGTATTTTAGACATTTTGTGCATAGCAGATAGGGATTTAAGTGCCACCCTACCTAATCTCTGCACCTGACCATTTCTGGACACATACAAACCACCTGTGTGGCATCCTAGGAAACAACAGGTGAACAAGAACAGTGCCTAGTGAGCACAGAACAGTCTGTGTCCCTGTGCTGACTACTGTAACCATGAGCTTTGTTAGCAATGATATTGAGAAAAGTGCAGCAAATAAAGTCTAAGTGTTGTCTCTCGTATGCACTGAACTTTTTTTGTTGGACATCGTTAGGGTCATACGTATGCAGATCAGAACAGAATTTGCTTATGGTAAACTCCTCTACTGAAAACAGCCTATGATACCTTGTTTATGCCTGAGCAAATATTGCCATTTCAGTGGTGATGTTGGGAGTAAGCAAAGGTTGAGTTTGCTCTGTATACTTGAGACTAAACTATTCATGTAAATTGCTTGAATATGTTATGAATTTGCGAGCTTACCCAATGATATTCACTGACTATAACACAGTTAGATTTTCATGTCTAATAACTGTCAAGTGACTAAGTGTTTTTCATTAACATAAATGCTTCACTTTTTGCATTTGCGTCAGAGAACCTCAAACCACTTTGAGACAGTTTATATGGAAGCTCAGCCTCTCACACAAATGGCTTATTCCCTTTTCCCACCTCTCCAATATACCGTTATATATAAAATATTCTCATCAATATGCTTGTTTGCTTTGATTCCCCTCATCAATAGCTTTAATTTTTTTAAATGCCACAATTATAGACATATTCTCTGTGATAAAGCCTAAGAAGTGAGCCTCAAGGAACAGAGAATATCAGATTTTTCTGTGTAGTCAAAAGCTATACTAAGGTGAAATGTACCTATTTATCTGTAAAAATATTTGGGATGGAGTAAGGGAGAACCACACAATTTATTGTACATATATTTAATTTTACATAACTATTATAAGGCTTGCTGTTGCTATAATCAATATATTTGTTTCATATGATTTCTTTTAGAATCTTAGCTGTAAATCATTAATGAATATTATTCCTGGCAATATACATATGCAGTTATCTGGGATGCAGCATCAGGAGCAAGATTCCAAAATGTGACTAGATTATGCAAGAGGTAGGAAAGTAAGGATTACAATATAAATAAGTGATGATTTTGCTATGTACTTCAGTTACATTTGTCAATATCAGTCAAGCAAACTAAACTGAAAGATCTTTGTATCGTATAGTCAAAGTATTGTGGTGATATAAACTACTTTTCAAAATAGTGACAATTCTATGTAATCTGTCCAAGGCACAGCTCATCCCCAGAGTATTTAGGCATATTTCATGCAGTTTTGCATCCTGTCTGGCGACTAGCTTGAGACAGACACGAGCATTTTTTGTGACATATAACTGAATAATGTATTCTGCAGAGGCTGCACATGAGGATATGGTGCTGATCCATGCCTTTGTATTGAATATTAGTGTTAAATTTGGAACACAGAACAATTTTACTGCACTATACTACATGCAATCAGTGAAAGACTAGCACTTTCAGAAACTCTGCAAACTGGGATAAAGAGTGAGCAAATGGAAAGAAATGTATTGTTAGAAATAATACTGTAGAAGGGGGTATGTGAACTAGGGAATATCACATAGCTCCATCAAAGCCAGAGGCAGTTACACCCCTAAATGACTTGATAGAAATATTTTTGCCTGTAACTTCTACCACTCGGAGCTAACAGTTCACAGTTAAATATGCCATGTGCAATCCTGTAACCTCCTGCTGATATAAATGAAAATGCTCCCTTTGAGCAAAAGTGCCAAAGCATGCCCTTACTTACTGAATATTTATAGAAAGGTGTTATTGAAAAATGAAAGGAAAAAAAAAAAAAAAAAGGAAAGAAAGGAAGAAAAACATTTCTGGAGAAATTTTGGAAAACATACCATATGCGACCTTAGACAGGCTTCAAGCAGTGGTAAAATTACTAATGTGGTGGCCAGGCTCTCAGCCCAGAAAAGAAGCACGTATTACTTTTTGTGTGCATTACCAACAGGGGAAAGTGCAAAGATATAAGACTGAGGATGAGAGAGCATCTATAGTATGCAAAGCCTGGCCAACAGATTTGGAGTTGTTGGTTAAGGCCAGGTTGAGCTGCACTCTCTCTGCAGCTTCACAGACCTACCCTAAAGCTGCCAGTGGGCCTATAAATGTGAACTCCCACCCACTGCTGTTCCACTGACATCCTGGCAAGAACACAGGCATCTATTTTTTATGCAGTGTTTTTCACACAGAATTTAGTAGGGTGTATGCCCATCCTGGCTGACACAAGCAATGGCAACAGTTGCAACCTGTAAAAAAAAAAGGAAAAAAAAAAAAGTGAATGCCTACTAATGTAACTGCTCCTAGCTCTGCTACAGGCTACAGCTAAGCCCAGAAGATCAAAAAGGAACAACCCTTTCCAAATGCCAAGAGGAGGTACGCAATGGGGGGAAAAATATGTTACTGACCTTACATTTTGGTTTGTTCTTTGCTTTGAAGGGCGGTGTGGCAGGTTCCCTTTCTCTGTATACACTTCTGCAGCAAGAACACACGCATTTATTTTTTTCACTGATGAGTACGTAATTTGCTCATTGCAAATTTTAGCCTAAATGTACCTAGAAATTTGCTAGCTGAGATTGGTAGAACACAGAGAGACCACATGAATTAATGTTTGTCTAATTCAGGAATTCTGTCTCTTGAACAAACAGGGTCCATTGCTCACATCTCTTGGCAAAGGTTCCTTAGCAGAGAGACCTTGCACCAAGAACGCCTTTTTCCCCCACAGAACACATCAGAGTGCACACATGATAGCATATCAGTGTAATCATGTACAAAATAACGCTTGCCAAAACAAACTAACAGAAGACACTTTGCTGCATACTAGTTTGACTCATGGGCTGAATTGTAAAATTTCTGGACCTCACTATAGGATTTCAAGTCATTTTGTCCATTTAGACAGTTCTCTGAAGCAATATATCATTTGGAGCACTTCAGAAAGGAGACATGCTGTTGTTTTAATCTTAAAAATCAATGGGACAACATAGCCCGGGGCTTTCAAACATTAATTTTCATCAGTTTGCCTTTTTTTTTCTTTCTATTGGTTCTTAAGTGATGGACCTTTCCTGCCACAAAGCGTGAGTAAATTAGAATGCATGTCTGGAAACACGCTTGTACTGGATGGTATGTGCATTAGTAGTTTTTGGAAACAAAGACATTCTTTCACTCAAGTAAAATTTGCAAATCCTGCCCCTTGGCATGAGCAGCTCACTTCTTGCACTCCAGTTCTCAGAGGGCAAAAAGCTGGTTTGGGACTTTTTTAGTAGCCCATGAAAAAAAATTGATACCATGTGATATAAAGACATTCCAGCGTGTGTTAAATATGCTCATTTCTTTTAAGCACAGAAGGATTAAGTTTAGCATTTGTTTCAGATTTCTAGCAATATTACCATTGGTGCGTAATAGCTGGAAATTGTTCCATCCATCCTATTATGAAGTTTCTTCATTTCTTGACAAGGGGACTTTAAGTACAAGGCAAATTGGGGGAAGGGAGAAACAAAACTGTGTGAAATGCTTAACCTTCCACCACAGTTCAACAAAGCTAAAAATTTTTGGCAAACTGCCTAGATTTTCTAAGGCTACTAATGTTTTGTAAGCCCCCAAAGACCACAGCACTTCTGGCTCAAGACAGAAATCTCATAGGAGGCCAGCCAGAGCTGAAGAAAATTTTAAACTGTGTTGAGTAAACAGTTCAAGAAACAACAGTTGGTCGTGGTGCTCTTAAATGTTCTGCATGAGCTGGCTGCCACATCTCAGACAAAGATGAACAATAATCATAAAGATATTGTTTGACTTCAATATGCTTCTAGAAATCATGGCAAAGGTCAGTGGGAGGTGAAACATGGGGTATGTTATTTCTGTTGAAGCGAAATGCTGGAAAAAGGAGCAAAATGATGAATTCACTAACTGCACAGTAATGCTCCTTAAAACTCAGCTACATAAATCATCATGAGAAAACTGAAGGAAAAGCTTCTCCCTGTGACAAGATTTTGGATTCTAACACCACAGAATATAAGTTCAAGCTTAAGATCATAGATGTCATGGCACAAAGTAAAATGCTTTGTTCTGAAAAATTGTGCAGTGATTTGGGACTGATGAATTTAGCATGGAGAACAGTTACACATACAATCAGTGGTCTTTTAGCCAGTTTTCTTTCCCCCATGTCTAACAAACAAAGCTATTACCCTGTCTCCATAAAGCAAGGCTTTTGTGTATAAATATTATTAATAACAACGACCCCTATCGCTGGGAAAAGAGGTTATTGGGCTTCAGTTCACAAAGCTTTGTGTATTTCTCTTTCCAACTGTATTAGTTACACTAATGCCAAAGATACTGTTCTTCCCATTGCTGTGATGATCTTCAGACCATCACAGCTGTAATGATGCTGCATTTTAGCCAACTCATTTTTATTTAAAATAATAAAAATAAATTAATTAAAAATCATGCACTATTTGGTGCTTGAAGGCAACCAGGGGCAATTAAAAATGCTCAATATTGGATCATCTGATGTGTGCTTTGATATTTGTGCAATGAATTTGCACAATATACTTCAAGATACCAAGAAATGGGTGGTAAACAGTTTTATGAGCTGTAGTGACGCATCTCAGACTCA
Organism: Aythya marila; assembly: GCF_965140915.1. Taxonomy (NCBI): domain Eukaryota; kingdom Metazoa; phylum Chordata; class Aves; order Anseriformes; family Anatidae; genus Aythya; species Aythya marila. The sequence continues at coordinate 34,392,890 of NC_139045.1, forward strand.
TGTTTGCAGTACCATGAGTAACTGCAAGCTTATAACTGGCTGCTATTTTTCTTAGTGAGGAAGAAATTTGATTCCTTACAAGAAGAGTTACCAGCTTCTTATTTTTAAAAGAAATCTGAAATTAGTCCAGCATACTTAAATCTCTAGCCCTGGACTGTAGCCCACACTTAGTAGCATTCCTCTCCTGGCTCTAATTCCAAGGTGATAATTTTATAACTGGATAGATCCTCTGTGCTTTGTAAATCTCTAACAATCTCACTTTACTTGGAAATATACCACATTTTCCACATGGTAAGAACCTTTTGTCATACTAAAAATCAGGAAGTGTGGGGATTTGTTAGCTTTTTAAACTTTTTTAAAGTTTGTGTTCGGGGTTTAGGGTAATATTTGAGATGGCTCATGTTCAACCCAATCTTTTAGGAAGCTAGAATATTATGGACCCATTCCTTCATATCTTGCACAAGGAATACAGTCATAACACTGAGGTAAATATTGACAAACAAGGACAGAAGGGGTGAGAGCATACTGCAGGGAAAATGGAAGTGCCTGCTTAAAAGTTTTCATTACGTGCTGACTTCTTTTCAATTTTCAATTATTGCAAGCTTAGATTTCTTGATACATTTGTTGTAGCTGGGAATAAAATTGTCAGATTTGTTCCTTGCAGTATCAGTGTAAGGTATTTTGTCATATTGCCGTGTGCTTCAAAAGAGAATTTGACCGGTTAGTTCAAACAGCCAGTATTTTTGAGAAACAAATGGTAGAAATGTTAAAGGGACTGCTCAATCAGTTACACTTGATAGAACGGAGGGATTAAATGAACATTAAGAAGATTACAAAACTTTTTGTGTTTTAATCATCATACCGAAAGTATATTGATTGTATGTATATATGTACATATATATACACACATATATATACACAAACAAGTATGGAAATAAGGTATTTGATGGCATAACAACTACATACCTTGGGTACCAAAAGTATTTGGTCTTCAGACTCAGTCAGCAGAATGCTCCTGAACCCTGCTGCTATAGCACTGTAATGTGTACCTTGTCATGTGCTGTTACAATGCATGTCACTGGACAAACGTTATTAGCAAAAGTTTCACAGATGATTTTCACCATCTATTTTCTGGTTAACTCCAGTTTAACAACAATTTTATATTTTTGCCCACAGGCTAGAAAGCGACGTTCTTGTCAGAGGCATTTCTATTTTAGCTGTCATAGTCCAAAATGAACATTTTATTTTAAAAAGAACCTGGGAAAATTAATATGAAAGGGAAAATGTTATTTTGACATGAAATAACTCCAATAAACGAATTGTCAATTTATATGATACAATAAGCATAATGTAGTCTTCAGTTTCATAGCAAATAGTTGAAGATGAACTTGACAAAAGGCACTGCTTTTACAGTAAGTTATTTTGGCGGTCATGTCAACCTCAAAGTTCTTTGCTAAAATTTGACTTTGCCATGGACTGCAGTCTGAGTTTGTTTTTCTGGATACTTCTTGTATCTGTTGTGATTGCAGGGAATAATGCAAACACCCAGTAACTAAGCAGTATGAGAGAAAAAGTATGTGAAGAAGACTGGTCATACGTAAAATGTATGATCTGTTGGATTGGACATGTTTACATAGTGTTTGCAGTTTAAGTAGAATATTTTATCTGTAAAACAAATAAAATAGCATTCCAACTTCACACACAAACAGTGACAAAACTGAAATATAGACTTTGCAAATTTTAGTCTTAAGTGTCATATATTAATTCCCCCGAGAAATGCGCAAAAGACAGTTTACTTGCATATATCAGTATATTTTGATCACTGGTGATTTAACATATGTACATGGTTAAAGTTCTGGGCAGGACTGTAATTGATCTGTGGATGTTAATGTAGCTGATGCACACTGGAAGGCCTTTTAAATTCACTCGTTTCTCATTCCCATAACAAACTCTGACACTTCTTGAGATTTTCTGTTTACACTAAAGCTTCTCAAGTTTCATTTGAACTTTTTGATTTTTGGATGGAGAAAATGGAGCAAGGGGGAATGCAAGGGGTTTAGCATGTTTATGTTCCTCCTACACATACCCTCTTTTTATGCATGTGTAGGAGGATTGAAGAAAGAGCTATTATTTCCTTTACTTACTACAGTTTTCATTTCCTTTCCCAATGTCTGGATGCAGAGATTGCAAGAAATATTAAAAGACATTAAAAAAAAAAGAGAGAGAGAGAACAAAATAAAATAATTTTAAAACCCTCACAGACATGCAGCATTGTTTGTTAGGATTTCATGTTAGTTCCAGGATTGTGGGTTTTGTTTTTTTTTACCCTCCAGAAAACAAATTATGAAATATTGCCTTTGTAGGAAATACATGCCTAAATTTATCCTTCCTTATTTGTCAGTCTTACACAAGAATGAATGTCAAACACTAGGTGCACACTTGAAAATTTGAAAAAAATTTTTTGAAAAAAGGTGAAAATTTGTTGAATTGCAGATTATAAGAATTTTGATACAAACCTTTGCCTTTAAACCATCCTTTAAAGAAAAGCTTTCCTTAACCAATTGGTGCTCATCCTGTTCATTTTGTGGCTGTTACTTGAGCACTGTAGCATCTCTGTTAAATTCCATACCTCTTTGAGAACATTTTCCCAATTTTTCACAATCCTTTTTTTTTTTTTTTTTTAAAAAAAAAAAAAAAAAGTTAATTTCTGCCTTGTAACGCACAGGCAGTTCCTCTGAGTTGATAGCATTTTCAGGTTCAATACATCTATTCCTTATATTCCTCCCAAGTAAGTAATGACCAGAAAGCACTGACAGACATTCTAAATCAAGACCCACACTTGATATTCAAAGATTTTTCCGGCAGCATCTTCAGTATTTTCCATAGGGTCTCCTATGTTTTAGGGTCTCCTCTTAACTTCCATCTTTGGTTCTTCAGGAAGAATGATAGCCTTCTTCAAGTAAGTAAATGCAGGAGGTGAAACAAAAAGTGCTTTCAGCAGCAGAGTAGAGCAATCTATAAAGATACCTGCTATCCAAACAGCTGTGTGTGCCAGCTGGCAGCCGGATATGCCAGGGAATTAATTTCAGGTCCTAACCCTAAAATCAGATGCCAGCTGAGCAGTGAGAAGTCCTAAGAGAGCAAAAATAAGCTCTAGATAACCAACATCAGTTAAATAGGATTATATTTATACATAAAATATTGTAAGAATTTACCTTATTTTAGAAAACAAGTAAACCATATAATACAAAGGTTAGTCTGTTAAGCATTTACTTGTTGTTGGTGGTGGTTGGTTGGTTATTTTCCTCTGTAGCAGAATCTTAGAATCATGGAATGGTTTGGCTTAGAAGGAGACTTAAAGACCATGTAGTTACAAGCCCTTGCCATGGGCAGGGACGCTACCCACTAGACGCAACCCACTCAGGTTGCCCAAAGCCCCATCCAGCCTGGTCTTGAACACCTCCAGGGATGAGGCAGCCACAGCTTCTCTGGGCAACCAATTCCAGTGCCTCACCACCCTCACAGTAAAGAATTTTTTCATTATACCTAATCTAAACCTACGCATTTTTTGTTTAAAACCATTACCCCTTGTCCTGTCAACGAGAACAATAGTAGAGGACTCAAAATATGCAATTGAGGACTCAAAGAGTGAACTAAGGCATGGCCCTGAAATCTTTGGGAAAGCTCCATTAGCAGGTACAGGCATGTGCATGAAAGCACACAGTGACTAACATGAATAATGCCCGTTGACTTTGTGTGAATTTTTAGTGCACAGCCTTGAATTCTTTGGAATAGTAAGCCTCTCCTTTCTCCTAAGATTCTCATGCTGATTGGGGAAAATTAATGTTTTAATTTCCAGGATCCTTGTTTCAGACTTCCTTCTTGTATTCAAAACTGACCTTATACCAGGAGAAATCAGCAGTAGCAGGCCAATTAAATTATTTTAATATTTAGGTAAAATTATTTTTGGAAATTATTTTATATGGGGATCTGAGCTGAGCAGGCATCAGGAAAAAGAATTGTTTCCATATCAAAAACCTAGAAGAAGCTCAAGTAAAAAAGAAAAAAAAAAGAAAAGAACTCTTGCAGTAGAAAACATCAGATCTGCTTCACTTCAGTTACAAGTCAGTGCAACTGGAGAATGATTTCTTACTGGGAATTTAATTCACTTGGCCATGTACTCATCTCTTAGGTCATTGTCAACCACTGCCTCTTCATACATGAGCCCTTTCATATCCATGTTCACTGGCACTGTGTCAGTGTCCATGTGTATATTTTAAAACTTGCAAATTTATATGCATCTGCAAAAGTTTGGGGTCTTTTTAAATGAGGGTGTAAATCCTAGGATAAACTGTGATGTGAAAGCAGTATTATTGACTGCAAAAGGAAAACACAGCTGGCTAAAACTAAACTATTTGTGTAATTTAAAGAAAAATAACTTAAGCCCTCCTCTTCCTCTTCACTGAGATGTACACACAGCCTCTTAAAGCATGTGAGATGAAGTTTCAGTTCAATCAGCAGTGTCCACTGCAATATGTAAGAACTACATTGATTTACTCTAGCTGAGGAACTGGCCCTTTATTTGTAATAAATATAAATAAAAAATGTTTGTTTAACCTCAAAAATATCAAGAACATCAACTCATGACTTGCCTGTTTTTACTGGAGATTCCTCTGGATGACTGGAAAAAGTTGTTCTGAGTTAAAAAAAGAATAGCATGGAGAGAAAGCCAACTTAATGCCAGAGGACAATTTAAAACTGTTGAGGACAGATGTTTAGAGTGTTCTTTGGGTCAATTTGGGGAAAAATATGATGCTGTGACCCACTTAGAAATTCTATTGACACTGACAGTTATCTGTTTTGTTTCTGAATAAACAGAGAAGTGTTGTATCAGTTAACAGTAAAAGTGGCATTTAACATTTGTCTGTTTAGCCATGATGATTAATCTGTAGCCAATCAAAAATTGAGAAGAAAGAAGAAAAAAAGGAAAGAAGGAAATCCTTAGAAGATGAATCTCTTTAAACCATTTGAAAGAAAATCAGGATGTTCTTAAATGTTCTTGTTGCAGGCCCAATGAGAAAGCTCAAAATAACTCCCTTCAGGGTGTTTTCTTAGGCCTTGCTCTAACATGGGTTGTGCTGGGAACAGGAAGAGTAGGTGCAGAGTATGACTTGAACAGAGCGCACATTGGGAGTAGCACACTGAGGTTCCTATATTTTATTCATGTCCTGAAATGAGGAATTCTCCGTCTACTGAGCAGTGTAAATTTAGGAGAGTGCTGAGTCCTCCTGCACTCCACCCTAGACCTTCTGCTAGGACAGTAAGTTTTGTAATGTCCCTATCTGCAGGTCAATGTCATACCCTGTACCTTGCTTTCAATAGGCATCAGGTGTTTCTGGATTCCACTAAATCTTCTAGGAATGATGTGAAGCTGGTAATTCATCAAATAATTGATGGCAAACTGACTTAAGCATTATAGACCCAGAAAGAAGACAGCAAGATATTTGTAAACAAACAAACAAACAAAAAGACAAAAAAAAAATGGTTCTCGTTACAATTCACTGTACAGACAGGGCAGAGGAAGGGGTGTGTGGGTGGAGGCTTCAGGAGGCTTTCAGCAGCTCGGAGGATCATTGGCTTGAGTTTCTGAATAGACACCTTGTGCAGTGCCAAAAATATATTTGGTTAAAGTTTCAGCAGCTGCAAAGAATTGTTGGGATGTCGTGGTTTTCATGCAGCTGGGAAATTAGGAGACTTAGAGCCAACATGAGGATGTTCAGAAAGACTTTTCTTCTACCAGTGTTGAGGCCGATAAATTGATGCTCTTTGGCCTGCGGTGTCTGCATAAATCATGCAGGTGCGTTATATTCAAATGGGAGAGCTGCCCCCCTTTACAGGGCTGTGCACGTGGAAGCTACATGTTGTGCTAGGCAGGGCTGTGCTGGGGTAATTCTTTGCTGATCAGAAATCGTCCAGGCATTTGGCCTACAAATCACCATCTACTGCACGTGGGAAGAAGGTGCCTAAAAAGCACACCTGGCCCAAGGTCAGACTAGAGAGAATCATCATGTCAATACTGAAAAATTAATAAATATTAATGCCTCATTGAAAGCAAAATGCTGACACTGATACCTGGAAAGCCATTGTGAATTACTGTTAACACTGGAAAGTATGGGTTGAAAGACAGGGTTCATTCTCAAGAGAGGGTATATAGAGAGATATGTGTATATCCATAATCAGGAGTGCCAAGACAGCAGCACACTAGCTTGGGGAGGGAAGAAGGAATCCCCAGTAAATCATCATCACTAGTTTCTGGCTCACCTTCCCTAGAAGGCCTGAAGTTCACCAGCCTTTAATTTGCAGGTAAGTACACAGTACTGGTCCTTCAGGAGAGCATTGGCTGAATCCTGAATCAGATCCTGAATCCTACCTCTCTGTCCTGAAAGACCGTATCATTCTAAAACTTTTCCTGCCCTCAGTCTTTCCATGTCCATCTGAAACTACTTCTTAACAGTGTTTGGAAGGCATGGGCAGAATTAAAGCAGCAATAAGCTCTATGTTTTCTGATGAACTGCTGGCAGTGGGGATATGCATTTACTACAATTGCCCCTTATAGATGAAATACATATGTGATCAAAACATGTAGTGGAAAGGGAGGTACAGTCCTTATTCCAAAATAATGGGTACTGAATTCATCTGTGAGAAGAAAACATTGCAGGCAAGAGGTTTCATGTTATTGACATGTCTGAGAGCTTTGCATAACAGTGAAAGGAGATAGCAGAGCCCAAACAAACAACACTAAATAACCCTGGTGAAATAGAAGCAGCAGCAAATCCCTGGTATATGCAAGTTCTTCTTAGCCTGAAAAATCCTGAATCTCCTGTTGTGTGGTCCTGTACAGCCTAAATATTTTGGCTATATTATTTGCTAAAATTACTTGCAAAAAGCATCAGTAGTGTCTTTGGGGCTGCCTACATTGAGTTAAACAGAAGTTCTTTCTGATTTCCTTAGAGAAATGATTCTTTGATTAAAATGCCATCTTCAAACTGAGGCAAAGTGCTTTCCATACTATTATTGACTCCTGTAATGTGACCTCCCCAGACAGATATCTTCTGCTGTAGACAAGGAAATACAGACTTTATATTAGACTAAAGGACCCAAGGAGACTAGTTAACTTATTGATTTTACGATATAGGATGTAGTTACCACACTTGTCCATTAATTTAGCACTCCAGATATCAACCACTACCAAGAAGAGTAAGTGTATGAAGCCGATATTTATAATGATAATCTGCTCCTCCCAAGCAACAGCCTCCTTTATCATGAAACACAGGCCTCTGAAAAAGCAATCCCCTCATTGCTACTATCTGAAATAACAGCTTCCTCTGACAGCAGAGCTCCAAATACAGTAGACAACCTGTGCTGAGATGCTTCAGAGGAGAATACCACATGTGAATGAATGCCCTTCTTTGAGTAGTTACTATGACACGAGGATGCCCTGTGAAAACCCTAAGAGTTTCCTGCTGACAATGCAGTGCAGAGTAGCTTTCTCACTGGATGAGATGTGAATACTCAGAAGCATTTGCAATGGTTGGAATGCTGTGGATTTCCCTTGAGTAACTTAAACTCAATGAAAAACACCTTGAAAGTGATCGTGTGACCCATTAGTACCATTTAAAAAGGATAAGACTACTCATAACTGTGTATTTTTACTCTCTTACCTGCGCTCAGCACAGAGTGCCTGGTTTGTACACTGAAATGTATAAATAGGCTTCTGTTATCACTAAGTGTGACAAACACTCCAGTCATATCAGCACTGGTGTGGCTTACTCTTCAGTATGCTAGCTCAAGTTGTTTTTATTATTAAACAGACACTGTCCATAACCATTTCATTAGCTGTGCTGTACAGCTCTCCTTTTAGAGGCCTTCTACACATTTTCATAGAAATTTTATAGATTTAATTCAGAGCTCATGGTAAATAAAACTGTTCCCAAACTCAGAAATCTGAGAGCCAAGAATCACAGTTTATCAAATCTCCAAAATAAATAAGGCATGCTTCAAACTTGCTGAACCTTTGGCAAGAGGATGCCATGAACACTAGTGTCTGGTTGTTGATAAGGGAATGTGGACTTTGAGAAGTGTTGACTGATATAGCACTCAAGGGAATGGAAAAGAGAAAGTTGTGGAAGAATGAAAATGTGTCAGCTGATATCCCAGTAGGATATTGTTTTTTTCTGGTTCTGTCAAGAGATCTTCCTGGTGGATTGCAGGGAAGAAGAACTCTCAAACTTCTGCTGAAATCAGTTTTATGAGTTTCTTTTAACAGTGTTGTGGACTTGTTGTGTGATGATGGGCAGCCTTGTGAACGATTTTTTTCTAAAATGCCTAATAGGTTTGTTTACCTTGGTTTTGATATTTGTAGTTACCAATAGTTTTCACCTTCAAAAAGTATATACCCTTGCTATCTCCATTAGAACATACAAGATGATGCAACAGAATTGACAGACACTTTGGTCTATAGCTTCACTCCATTACTTACCTCTAATAGAGGATAACTGCCTTCAAAATTGAGACTTTTTCCTTCCTTTTTTTTTTTTTATTTTTAATTTTTTTTTGTTTTGAGCACCTTTCTATGTATCTCAAGGCTTTTCTTTTCTTTTTCCTACATCCTCCCTAAGAAATGTACTTCTTGTTCTTGGAGGATATGTCATCTGCTCGTACTGTTAGTAAATCAGCCAGGAACATTTCCAGTAAGAGGCCATGTGTCATGATGCACTAGCACTGGTATCCCACAATTATAAATAGACCACTGCACGGACCTCAGAAGAGGGTAGAAGTAGTCATTCTCAAGACATAGACATTCAAGATTACTGCAGTCTTACAGGAGAAAAATAACAACTCTAAAAACTAATGCCAGGACCTAGTGTTCAGTTATTCAAAGGGCTGTTTTTACTCCTGGAGGGGTTGGCTTGTGTAATGCTTTGGACATTTTTTTTTTTAGTTTTGTCCTATTTGTTTTCCTCTGGCACATGGTCAGGCTGCTGCTACCCAGCATGTGCTTTAGTATTATTATTAGCTTTTAGGAGAAGAAGGAAACGTTTCACTGTTATGGTTGCTTCTGGTTTTCATGTTGCTGTATTCTTTTCAGTTTCTGTCCCCAAACATGCATAGCTTTGTGATGTGTGGATAAGAGGTCTCCTTCTATTCTGTGCATAAGAAATCTGCTAGCTGAGTCAAGGGAGAGTCTTTTCAGAGGGACTCAGCAAGTATTTGAAAATCTTTCATTTGGGCCTCCTTGAGTGCTTTCAAGACAAACAGTCATGTAGACGGAACATGGTAGTACTTCCTGTGAAGTAGATGCTAAATCTGACCAAAAGGGGTTGGTAGCACCTTGCATTAGTATTTGCAATGCTTTTTTTTTTTTTTTTTTTTTTTTTTTTCCAAACACATTACACAATTTTCTAAAACTCCTTCCTCTCCTTCTCTGCCATTTGCTAGAATAGAGCATGGCAGGTGGACACCTGTAAAGCCCTCCCTGAACTTCCTTGATTTGAGGTTTAACAAGCAACTCCTGGTAAATCCTAATGTGGTGCTTTGGTGTGCCCTTAAACTCCAGCTGCCTGTGCTGTGTCTCTGCTGGAGGTTTCCCCTCCTGAAGCTGAGTCAAGGAAATGCTTGGGTCTCCACTGTTGCAATCCGAAGCCCAACATTTTAGTTTTATACACTGATGGAAAAAACATGTATCCCCTTCTCATAAATCAGATTTGGGGACAACAGGTTTGGAAGGAAGCAAAACAGGACTAGTAGCAATGTGTGGTTATGGCTTAAACCACCACACCCATCCTTGCTTTTTTCTGAATCCCGTGACAGTATAAACCTCCAAACTTTCCTCTGGAAAAGAAAGAGAAGCCTTACAGGTTATGTGGATGTCAGATAAACACAGGGCACCTGTGCTCACAAAAGAGAAGGTTGGCTTCAGCTACAGAAATTTCTTTAGTATTTCCTTGATTTCATGTGCTAATACACTCATTACATTGAGTGAATTCTCATAAGGTACTAGCCACATACATACTATTTCCTGCTTTTTCAAAGGTAGTTCAAGTAGGACTAGATTTTAAGGAAACATTTCTCTTCAGAAACTTTGGGTTAACTTTCAAGGGTGTAATAAGACATTTGGGCTGCAAAACAGGACATACCCAATTCGATCTCCTTGTGTAGCTCGTCTAAGCCCTGGAAGGCTACAGCAAGAAGCAGTAACATTATCTGTGCATATTTGCTCAGCACTCCCACTTGGGGCTCTGTTTGCAGCTGATTGCTTGCCAGCTTGGAACCACTTGGCCTTGGCACTTCCATGGCAGGTTTCCCTGGCAAGCATCAGGCTGAATGAAACTTTCCAGAAACAGAAAAAGTGATTCGGCTTTCTAAGATAGGAAGGAAAAAATATATTTTGCTTATATGTCTAGAAAATATCTCATAGCCTCTTCATTAAGAAGCTCTTGTGCAGAAGTTTTTTTTATTGGTGTTGTTTTGTTTTGTTTTTTGCTTTGTTTTCATTATTATTTTTAATCCAACACGGGAATGGTTGTGGAGTCAAGGATTTCCCGGTTTTTCTGATCCGGAGAAAAATAAAGGTTTATGTCGCCTTAAATTGGCGTCCACGGCCAAAGCAGAGGAGGCTTTAAAAGCGCACGTCCCCGCTCCCCCAGCGCCCGGTGCCGCTCGTTATCCCGAAACACCTTAGCGCCCTGCCCGCCTTACCCCGGCGGCCGGCCGCCATTTTGTGCGCTCGGGCGGGAGCGGCCTCCCCGTGCCGCTAGATGGCGGCCGTGCTCTGCGGCCCCCGGCCGCGCTGTGGCGGCGGGGCGGGGCGGGGCAGGCCGCGGGGAAGGGGTGAGGGGTTTGAGGCGGCGCCTCGGGAGCAGGGGCTGTCTGCACGCCTGGCATTAATCCCCACGCGTGTCTGCCGCGGGTCATCGAGTGGAAAGTTTCCCAGAAGCGCTCTTGCAGTGGATTTTAGCTGGAGGTGCGTGGGTCTGAAGGCAAAGCCTCGAAAATCCATGTCCTCCACTGAGTTCCCTGTGCGTGCATGGAAATCAGGAACACGCTTGGTTCTGTTCATACTGAAATGAACTGTGATGATTTCAAAAAACTAGTCTGTAATTCAATTAAGCTGCTTTTGTGTTTCTTCTTAGTCCAGCCCCTGTCTTTGGCTGAAGTTTGTGTTGCAACTGGCTGGAAGTAACGTGCCAGGTTACACCTTTTTCCAAATTGGTACAAAAAGGGTTATACTCTGTTTTCTTTTGGGTCTGGCTCTTCCCTATATATTCTTCAAAATTGCTTAGATGAGATTGTCTATAGGATATTGCATTTAAAAAATGTAGAAACAAAGTGTTAACATTTTAAAATCAAGCATATGTTAAATTTAACATTGCTTGTACGTCCTGTGTTTTCTCCTTCTTACAGAAGTAGAAACGCATTATGTATAGTAAAACACACTACGTAATTTCCACCATATCAGTATGTTCCTTCATCATCTTTACTTCAGCAGAGGCGTTACTTGTGCTCTGTTATGGTGACTAAATTGGTGATCCATGGGGACACTTTTGCAAATTTACAGTATCTGTAGAAAATCGGCACAGGCAGAACTGCCATTAATTTTGGTGGTCACATTGAGATGTCTTCAAAATGCTCTTCAAAGCACCCTGCATTTTTATACCATATTAGGTACTCAGAAAATTGTTATGATACATTGAACTGCAGCTGCAGCTGTGAGGACTCAGTAAACTTGGCCAGATGTTTTACATGGCACAAGTAAAAAGTGAGAGAAGTGGTGACCATCCCATTAGCAAAGGTTTCTGTTCAAAGGCCTGCCATGTATTACATACAGAGGCAGGCACAGGATCTCATTCTTCAGGCAGCATTCAACTGCCTTGACCCTAGGAATATTTTTTTTTCCTCCCTGCAGTTCTCTCATTAATTTGCCACCTGTCTTCCGAGTTATTAAAAAAAAAAAAAAAAAAAAAAAAAGAAGAAATGAAACGAAGATTACAAAGACAACAGTTGCCTTGGCTATGCAGCTGTGATCACAGTAGAGCAATGTATATCATAAGGAATAGGCACAGAAGAGACCACATTAAGAGAAAACGCATTTGTAATTGTGGTATTTTTTATCTTATGAATTTCTTCATTGCAAACACAATATTCTTTTTAATATTTTGTGCCATTCCCTAGGTTTTTAGAAAAACAAACAGAAAACCAAACTCTATTTTGTGGAATCATAACAGCACTCACAGGGGTTATCTGAAAGATGGCAATCTTTGGATCCATCTGACAACCATCTCCTACGTGAGCCAACTATGTAATTGACAGTGGTAGCAGAGACTTATTTTTCTGTACTGACTGTCAGCAGAAAGGAAGAAGGGATATGAATTCTCTGGATTCCCTAACGTGTTGCTGGGAATGGAGAAATTTTCCCATACCTTTCAGATCACTGGAAGGGAGTCATCGCTGATTGTCCAGATCCTCAAAGATTGAACGTGTCTGTCCTTGTCATACTACTCCTTATTTCCCTGTCTCAGTCTTGTGTCCTGTTTTCACTGCCCCTGGTTTTCTTCCCTATATTATTCCTCCTTGAATCCTTCATCTTGTCTTCCTTCATTGTTTGTAAAAACCTCAGCTCTCTCTCCAACTTCGTAGCTCATTCTGTCTGGGTTCAGTTCACCTTGGTTTGCTGTCTTTGGGGCCCAGTACTCTCCAGGGTTAGAATAGATAAGCTGATATCATTTCAAAACCTGCAAATTTCCTGTTATCTCTTGATTATTCCCTATGTCAGACTCAGCCTGGGTGGTACTATGCTGCCCCCCTGCTCCCACTCTTCATTTCCTCCACTTCCAGTACCAGTTGCCCTCATCCTGTCCCATATAACAGGGCCTGTTCGAGTCTTGGAGCCCTCAATTATGGTGTGTTTTCCTGAATGTAAGCACAGTGCAAGTCAAGTTATTGTCCTGTCTGTTTTTAAGTTAGGTATGTCTTATCTTCAGATCTGCTGAACTTTATTTACCTAGTTTCTTCAGTGTACTCTTCCTGAAAGAAGTCCTCAAGAGAAGATACCTGCAGCTCTTGAATAAGGAGGGAGTGCAGTTGAGGACAGTCTTACGCTGTCTGGAGCTCCGTAGTCAAATCAGCTTGGTTGTGTTACAAGGAAACAGAAAAAGGATAGCGTATCTTCTAGCTCCTTCACTTCAGTACTAAGTGTAACAGAATCACAGGTTTAAGTCCAGTGGGAATGATCAAATCATCTTGTTTGAACTCTTAAGTGCTGTGAGCCCTTATGTTTCATTCCCTTAATATATATTGGATTTGATAAATTGAATTTTGACACTGAGATGATCATAGTTTCTAAACAAGGATTGGAAAGCCTGAGGAAACACACACACATACACACACTTGGATGAGAAACAATGTGAATCACTGCATTTTTCAATATCATGTTTTGTTTTGTTTTGTTTTCTGAGAGCTGACATGAGGGCAGTGTATAATACAATTATTAATTGAATATGTTAGGCAGGCATATATACCTTCCATCAGATTTCTTGCTGCACTATTTTCTTTTGTGCTATTTTATTCTAGTCCAAGATAGAAGATGTGAAAATTCTGCTACGATTTTGGGTTGAGCAGTTTTCTTTTTTATTCCAGCAGAAGGGAGGAGTAAGCTTATTGCCATTATGCTGAGTTTTAATTGATCTTCTCTTGGGTGTAGTTGAGTGCCATTTAAATACTTCCTTTGTAAACCTACAGAAAGCAAAAATAAGCCACTGATGACATCATCTGAAGGTGCATGAAAGTAAAGATTTGGATAAACCAGAGTTACTTGTTTGTTCATTTAAGCAACAATGAAAATATGAGTACCTTACTTGGGTAAGTCTTATAATATTTAGAAGTCAATAAGTGGGGCAAGTTTTTCTAAAGAAGTCTGATTTATATGGTTTTATACTTCATGACTAGGCAGTCTAATTGTTTTCCAGAATTTATTTTATCTTAAAACTGTATCATACTTAATTTAGAAACAATTTCATTCATGCTAAGTGCATTAGCACATATCATCAGTAGTTAAAGAACTGGGGTGTCCAAGTGTGTCTTTTCTTTGAAATATCTTAATGATTATGAGCTCTTTCAGTAACTTCTTCCATTTTAAAGAGCAGGAAAAATAAGGAAAAATTCAAAGTAGGGAAGAAACACAGAAGTTTGCTAGATTTACTGAAATTAAAAAGAATTACGTGAATTCTAAATAGGCCCAGTGCTTTGGCCAGGTGGAGGAAGGTGATGGCTGTGTTTGAATGAGTTAATATTATTATTTCTCTTCTGTTGGAAGAGCACCTGGAGACCCCATTTGTGATCAACTCCCCTCTGTGTATTGTAGATACACATAACAGCCTCTGGTATGCAGGAGGTCAGACGAGAAGGTGTTCTGATCCCATCTGGCCTAAGTCTATGAATAATAGAAGACATCCGCTGCCCAATGTTTACAATGAAAATAGACCTGGCTGATGGTGAGGAAACATGGAGGTGCTCTGAATTGCCACTTTATAGCTGCATGACTGAGAAACTGATATGGGGGTCACATAGGAGTTGAGCTAGTCCAAGAGTCATACCGACCGCCAAACGAACGGCTTGGCCACAGGCATGGCCTCTCTCCTCAAGTCCCTTATAGTTAACAGACTGGTCAGTGCAGAGGCAGGACACATTGCCAGCTCCTCTTCAGCTGCTTTGGAGGAAGTAATACTGCTGTGCTCATGCAATGTTTGCTATCCCCACCTGAAAAGGATGTACCAACACCCTGCCTTTGGACTAATTGTAAAAGTGCTGCAGCAGGGCTTTGTAATTCTTTCTGTGCTTGCTTAGTGAGGGCAGGAAACAACCTCATGCTAAGCAGCTAGGGATTCTTAAGTGTGTTTAGCAAGCCGAATGAGCTAACCTTGATAGCAAGGGTTTAGGTCTAAATTCATATTCAGGGAGTTACGGTAGCCCTTTGGACTGCCTGTGTCCCACTGTGAGAACTTCACAAGACTCTACTTATCTGGACACCAAATGTACCCAGCTTCTATGTGTGCCCACATTGACTTATGTTATAAGTCCTAAGACATCTAAAGCTCTAAGAACTGAACTGCTTCAAATGAGACAGAACTGGGAAGACGCATCTAAAATCACAAAGCTGGGGTTTCTCTGCCTGTCCCAGCTCCTGTGCCCCATCTTGTGCTGTTATTGAAGCAGGTTTTGCAAAATACATGAGGAACAAAAGTGAACACTGCTTTCTGTTCAGTGACCATGTAGTTGCAATATTTGCCCAGGGTGTGATTCCTTCCTCCTTCTGAATGAATTTCGACCTGTGCCCCACCTGCTCACTAAGCTCTAGCTCTCTGAGCTGGAGCCATGCTCACTTCCCTTTGTTTGACATAAAATACAGTGGCTTCCCTGCTCATCGTGCTGGGCTTGTTTCAATTGCATTCCAAAGCACCTACATTTCTCCATATACTGGCATAAGGAACGCAGCAGCGTTGTGCAGGGTTGGCCAGGTGCCACAGTACCTACAGTTGCAATGGCTTGCTCCCTATCTCCATGCTCATTTCAGTAGCTTGACCTGCCCAAACTCAGAGCTGTTCGATTCAAAAGTAGCAGCTGCACTTTTTCTGTTTTTATTTATTTATTATTTTTTTTTTCTGAAATTTCTTTCCCGAGCAGTGGAGGGAAGTCATCAAGTGCTCTTAAAGACTTCCAAGGTATCAGAGTGAGCAGAAGGGGGAGCACCGATTTCCTGCTGGCTTGTGCAGAGGATTTACAGTGCCTCAGTTTCCAAAATGTCAATTGGAAACAATGCACCCTTACACGGGGGAAGGAGGAAAGAGGAATGCGTGTTATTCTTCTACACATACGCAAATCTAGAAAAATCAGCTGGTGAGATGAGTGCTGTTAAAACAGCTGTAGTAGCCCCAAATGTTTTTAGGTATTTCACATTCTGTTTCTGCTGCAGATGAAGAGAGCTGCTTCTCTTTCTCATTTCAAATCCTCCTCTTACAACTTACAGCTAAGAGATTTGATGTAGTGTGAAGTGAAAATGATGGTGAAATGTTCCAATATTTTCTCATTTGCTTTATTTGGACCAAAGTGCATTTGTTACTGCCTGGGTTGCATTCAGTCTCTCCAACTGTTTTTCCTCCTGTGACCTTGTGATTTTTTCAAGGTTTATTTTTCAGTTCCCTGGGAATCCTGAAACAGGTAAGAAAGTTTATGTGCAGTTAGCAAGAGGTGGTTTAAGGCTAAATGTGGGTGTCCAAACTCTGCATATCCCAGACCAGAGAAGTAAGCAAGATGCTGCCATCTTTCATAGTTTCTTTTAAAATGCATGATTATTTTTTTTTTCTTTTCTGGTTCATTCTCAGCCAAAAGCTGGATGCATTTGCAAAGCTGAAGCAAAATCAGTTTTTTGTTTGAAAAAGATATGAAAAATTATGTTGCATTTTTAAAAATGTCTTTATTTTCTCAGCTTGTACATTCAAAAGATGATGGTCTTAATTGAGAATATATTTAGGGATTTATTATTATTTAAAAAAATACTAATACTGAAAAAAAAAAAAAAGTCGTGTTGAAATCCCCTTTAATTTTTTTCTTTTCCATTTACATCAAAAGTGCAGAAGCATTGCTCTAAGCTGCTTGTCATTTGGTATGAAGTGTGTTTTTCCACTGGCTTCAGTGGAAGAAGGTACCTAGATGTTGCTTTATGCTGCTGTTATCATGAAGGTTTGCATATGTGACTGATACCATGCTGTTACTTGAGGATGTAGACAAAAAATAGGATAATTTGAAGAATATGCACGAAGAGGTAAACATGACATGTACAGGTTTACATACACGTAATATGTTTGATACTCTTGCATGATACCCCGGTGAGTTGACCACTGTGAAGCTGGCAGTAGCTGAGAGCAGTGACAGAAGGTTTCCATGCCGTTGTTCTTCGCTTCTGTGTAACGTCTTCAGGAAAACACTGTGCATTAATTCGACTGACTGTTGTGTGGTTTCAGTTGGACCTAGTTAGTCTGAGCATCGTTTATCCACATGCCCGTATGTCAAAGATCTGTGGCTACTAGGTTAGCATTCAGTTATTATTAGCACTGGTGGTTTGTTTGTTGCTGTTTTGTTGTTGTTGTTGTTGTTTTGTTTTTTAGAAAAGACTTAACTCGCTTTGATGACATATTTTTGCTGTCTAAAAGCTGCAATGCATTCAGCATCAGATGATTTGAGGGTGTTAATGGTTTTCAGAATCATCTGGTTGTTCTTAAAGTGTTAAAATAATAATAAAAAAATGCAGAGAAACATTATTGAGCATGTATTTCATTTCCAGGAGGGGGGTGGGGAGAAGAGGAAATCTATTATTTAAGAAAGAAATACAGCCAGTGTGATAAAAGTGCCTTCCCACGTCTTCTGGCCAGGTGCTACGTGCATATAAATGTTTCACGTTAAGCTTTAAGATCAAGGAAGAGTCTGTGGGGAACCTTGTTTCCTGGAGATCTGCTTGCTAGAGTAGCTCCCAAGTACTGACTTCCCATTTTTTATTTGGTTATTAAGGATGAAAGGCTACATCATTTTCTGGAATAGCAGTTCCTTGCATGCCATTATCTTTGTCCACAGCTATGAAACATGCATTTCCATAGGTTCATGTGGATACTTAGCCTAATTCAGCTCAGCCACTATCACTGCGGCATTACTTATCTTTAATTCAAAGGATCACCTTTATATCATATTTTAGAGTGAACAAAAGATCTGTGGTTTCATTAGATGAGAACTGTCTTTTTTAGATACAGCTGAGTATAATAGGTCTCCAGCCTATGTAATTCTGAGCACTCTTTGTTACTAGTGAAAAGAAAACATTCAAAGTCCAGTTTTCTGAAATAACTCATTCTGGGCAATGTGTGTATCTAAATGCTGCCTTACATGTCCAAATCACTAGCATGAAGCTTTGCATGCTATCAAATGTCTATAGAAACAGTAGAAAAAAGCAATTGCAACCTATTTGTACTCAGTTTGCATCAGCAAATCATCCATATCATCTGTAGTCTTAGAAATTCCAGCACTTATTTATTTATCACAGCTACCCTGTAAAAATATTCTTTCCATAAAAGTCAAAGGCTTAAAAAAAAAAAAAAAACTGGCAAGAATAGCACAGATGTTTAAAATCTCTATATAACAGGCTTAGAAAATGTATCTTTGGCATGGAAAAAAAATCCCTTTTAGCTACTGTTATTTTTTGTTTGTTTGTTTTAGCTAATTTTTATATATTTTTTTAATGTTATCAACATGAATGCTTCTGAGGTTGGAATAAAACATTTGCATTTATCTTTTCATTTTAAAATAGTAATAAATGAGCTGAAAAGCTCTTTCAAAATGTATTACTAATATAAATGACAGAAATTATGCTCAGTCAAATGTAGCATGTCACTATAAGATGGTAAACGGCAGTAACTTTTATACAGAGGTGTAAAGGAAAGCACAATGCATGCAACAGTTTAGAAGGAAGCAAAAGCTTGCAAAACAATATGAAACAGGGTAATTTACCAAGGTGAGGGTAAGTATTGTTTTTTTGTTTTTTTTTTTTTTGTTTTTTTCCTTG
>NC_139045.1:40411750-40835310 GCF_965140915.1 Aythya marila
AGTTTATACATCAGAAAAGACATCACAAAAGCAGTGATAGGTAACATTTTCACTACTACCCTCACTGACAAATTCATGTTTATGTATATCTTCAAAATCTATCATCTGTGTAGGGTTATTTGCTACCTTTTTTTTTTTTTTTTTTGGAAGGCATAAATATTTTTTTCAGTTGATTATTTGTGAACAATGTAAAGAGATACAGCAAACCTATGATTTTCTACATGGTATTGGATGCAACACTTAACATTGTTATAGCCTTCAAAGATTACCAAGAAAATAATTTATCCACTTTTTTTTTTCAAAATATATTTAATTTTTCTCTGTTCATAGACTTCATGTGTAGTTATTTTCCTTGCCTTCTCCAATGTGTGGCAGGTTCCTTTTGTCCTTTGTGTGTACTTCACTACAACAGTAGGTTAAAAAAAAAAAAAAAAAAAAAAAAAAGGAAAGTGTAACTATAATCCCGTCCCCCCCCAAAAAAGTGTTTTTTTTTTTTTCACTACTTCTTCAGAACAAGTATGACTGTAGTACAAGATTTCACACATATTACACCCAAACCATTTCCAATAGATCACTTCTGCAGGGGTTAAACAGTAGTCAATTCTTATGGCATCATTCTCCTAGGACGCCACCGCTAGCTGGAGTGCTAACTAATACACTCTTGGCTATCTACAGATTCATTGTATTGGTCTTGAGGGACAGAGTGTATGTTTCAACATCTTCAGGAGATGGAAAAATGGTTAAAACTGTTGTAGAGATTATTTCAGCATAAGACACATCTACTTCAGATCTTATTTCTCTAACTCTTTTGGAGGCCAATGGAAAAACACCTGCTGAAGAGGAAAAATGATTGTTTTGAATTTACTACACTCAGCAACTATTCACAGCTGCTGAGCACTCCAGAAGCTGACAAAGCTCGCATGCAAGAGGTAGGAATACATTGACAGTTCCTCATCAGTTGGCAGCAAAACTTCCACCCTTCCACATCTATATCTTGTTGGTGAGAGAGTGACTGACACAGTCCCTTAACTGAAAGATATTAGCATATCTTTAGATCAGTAAAAGTCTCTGTTTTGCCAGTGCTTTCTTACTGCTGCTGTCAACCACCACAAGGATCATAAGTCTCTTTTGTCTATATATTTTATTGATGGACACGATAACCACAACATATACACTTTCATCGTTCAATAGGATCAATACTCCTTTAATGTTGCTTTAACACTGATTTAAAGTTGTTTTATCTTTGGAGTTTCTAGTGGGAAAAAGATTCTCCAACTAGTTATAGATTGAGTCCTTCATATAACACAGCTGCAATTTTCCCAAGAGTAAATCCAGAGCAGAAAATCTGGCTAAATTTTTTCTTGACCAAGTATTGCATGATCTCACTAAAGTATCAGGTTAAGTCTATAAAATACAGAATAACATTTACATTAAAAAGAAAGTGCTACACATTGATTTCATTGACATCTCTGTTGGTTACTCTTTCTGTGACCATGGACAATTAATTTACTTTCTGTTTTACTTCATTTCTGTATTGTGAAATGAGTTCTTAAGAAACATTCAGTTATTGGTTATTGTAGGTTTTTGTGAAAAGAGGACTGGAAAAAATGGTTTATGTTAATCAAATGAATTAAATAGGCCTGCATTTTTATACATTTAAATGCCTAATTTAAATTCTGTGCTCTTCAGAAACAGTAGCGGGGAAAAAATGTTTTCTGATGTTCAGTCTTTTCAAAAGTATGTTCAGCAGTGTCCATCAAATATGTAATTGAATAAATAATCAGGAAAATTAGTAGAAATAATCAAATTCTTCTTCCGGTAGAAACATTTCAATGGGTATTTTGCCATTTTTTCTGAATTTATCCACCTCTCTAATTAAAATGCCTCTATAAGTCTCGTCCTGTAAGTCTTCAGCCTCAGAAACTAGGAAAAAAAATCAGTTGACCCTACAAAGTATGGTGAGGTACCATTTTTTTTATGGCCTTCAAAGCAACATTTTACAGGCCTTGCTAGGAGAGGGGGAAATGAAAGAGTATTCATTTCCAGAAAACTTGTCATCTGATACCTATGGCTATATTTATCTGAATCTATGTCTAGAGTGTGGGGCAGACCTGCACTCTTACTCCATGATCATCCAACCAAATGCAATACAGCTCTGCTCCAGGTTTGTACTCCTGGTTTTCTTCTAAAGAAATGCATGGTATAAACAGGAAAAAGAAGCCTATTATTTTTTTTTTTTCCTAGACACGGCTACAGAATGAGCATGCATTTATTGCTTGGATTTTGATAGTCTTCAAAGCCTGCAAAAAGGTATGTCTAATGGTAAATTAAACTATTTAGTTTCATGTTTTATCATTTTTTTCGGGCTCTCTGATCCAACAGCATTTGAAAATTTACTAATAGGATAAATATGATTTAATTAAATGTGCAAATGATCTGTGTCTTATTAACTTCCTAAAGGGTTACTAACATCATGAGTTAGATCCTTGGAAATCAAGAGCAATCAGTTCATTTTCAGGAGGTAACTAACCTAGGTGATAACACTGAAGTAGAATATTCAAATAAGAGATAAATGCAAACTTTTCTGAATTTTTCCTTCCAGAAGCACTTAAAATAAATATAATAACAAACAGAGAGGACTAAAACAAAAGAAAATCTTACTTCAGAATTATTAGAGGACAGAAAAGAGAGGATATTGCTTTTTGGAATAAAGCTTATTCTTCTGTGAAGCAAAACCATGTAAATAGTTGCTACACAAATACATCTGGGCATGGAGCAGACATATCCAGCACAGACATGTAGCTTTTTTAACACGTTCCTGCATCTGTCATCTCTTAAGCCTCTCCAACACAGGTCACGTAGAGAAAGAAGCAGATGTCAGGAAGGAGTTTCATTTACATCTGCTCTTGCCCAGCACAGTCTCCAGCAGAGACAATATGTCACCAGCTTAGGTCTGAGCATTTTGGCTGCTCCATTTCTGCCTGGAAATGATTGGACTATTACACAGGGTTTGGAAGCAGCTCCTTCCAGCCACCTGATGAAATGATATTTTGGGATGTTGATTTACATTGAGATTAATCACAATCATGACCATGGAAAACTGTTATACAGTGATTTCATATTAACATTTATTAGTATATATGAAGTCAAAGAAGACAGAGTTTGTATTTTTGGTATTGGGTAAAAGTAGCCATACTGCTATTATTTATTGGCTGCCTCAGTTAAATGATTAGATGGTTATTTAATGTAGCTAGGTGGTAAGCCTTATGTCATTATAATTATTCAATTGTTACCGTCCTAAATAAAGTGGACAATTTGGATCAGGAGCCTGAACATCTGACAAGCTGTGTGGTGTCTAGATCCAAAGTTGTGTTTTAGCACTCTATACATATGTGGGCAGCTGCACCATTTCAGATGTAGATCCAGCTTTGGGTTGGAAGACACCAGGCTGGTTTGAACACTTCCTTCCAAAGTCTGGCAGATTTCAGTGTGATGGTTTTCAGTTAGGTCCATTTTTAACAAAAGCAAATGCAAATGAGAAGCTACCCAGAAATAGCACTGCATATCAATTTTCTACATCAATTTATAATGCAGTGGAAACAGATGGTACATTCAGGCATTGTCAGAGAAAGCCATTTGGGTTTTGGTTACTATTCCTTTTTTTATTTTGATGGTATATTTAATCTATTTCCATAGCTGACATGTTTCAACACCTGTATAAAATAGGATACCACTGTGAGAACATGTAAACTCATCTCGGTAACATATGCAGCTTTCTGAATCCTGAACTGATTTCCTGACCAATGGCATATATTGTAAAGACTACCTCTTTCTGATGGTTCTCAACACCATTCACTTGGTTTCCACTTGGAGAAAGAAAAAATAATTTATCAGGGACCATGAGAAGCCATTTCCAAAATCATGAAAGGTTCTTTCTATTTTTAGAAGCCATGCTTTGTGTTAAAGATGAGTCATTGGATCATTTATTTTTACATTGTACTCCACAAAGTATTTGTATTCTACATTTTCTACAGTATTTATATAAAAGGCTAGTATGGTTATCTAAATTCAGGACACATATCTCAGAGAAAAGATTAATTCAGATAGAGCTTGGGGCAACACACAGTTTATGCAATTTACCGCCACTGCTTTCACTGCATCTTTTCTGGTTAATTCAGCTGCAGTAGAAAAAGTGACCAATGTTTTTTCAGTGGAGGAGGGGGATGCTTTCAGGGTTGCTGGGACATAGACTGGTTTTGCATAGTCCTGAAGTAACTCCCTCTAGCATCCACAGCTAGTCAGAAATTCCCCAGTTAAAAGCTTTCATCGGAACTTGTTCATTTGTGAAGAGATTTAGTCACTAAAATCCACAAAATATCTTATGCCCCAAACAAAATTTCTGGTCATGATGAGCAAAAGCAATGCAGAGGGCCCAGCTGTCTATTGTTAGCACACACAGAAGCTGGTTTAATTTTGTGGAATGAACCTTAGTTTTCCATGTTCCAGTGGTCCTCACTTGCTGTTCTCTCCCACCCTCTTCAAGTCTTATCCTACCTTGTATTCAGTAATTACTTCCTTGAACAAATACTTGAATTCCAATCTCAGTAAAATGATAAAATTACCAAACTAGAAAGTATTTCATCTTCTTGATCTTCTTTCTACCCTCAAGCCCACAGTATTGAATCTTTAAATTACAGAAATTCTCTCAGAACAATAAAACTATTTCCCTTTAAGCAAAGTTTCTCGTTATGCAATAAAGAGAAAATAAATATACATCTTCTTGAATTGTTGACACCAGCTCTAACAGCATAAGATTCTGAATATCCCCTCCACTGCATGGTAATTTTTTTTTTTTTTATCATAAACCATTTTTTCTTCTGTATCTATCATAGATAAATAAAGAGTAATGTGAAATATTGTAATAATTCTTACATCATCTAAGACATATAGCAATTTTGGGAACTCAGAGAGAGGGTCACAATAGGTTGAGAATGACATCCTCAAAAATAAATCCTGACAACTGGAAAGAAAAAAAAAAAAAAAAAAGAAAGAAATAGAAAATGGAAGAGTTTTTATTCTGTGCTCCATAAAGAAAGGAGGGAATATGATTTAGTTCAATAAAGCACATGAAAGGGGGAAAAGATATGACTTAACTGAAACAGTGTAATTAAGAAAAGGATCAAGTAACATTCTGTGGGGTATAAAACAAATTATTTAAATTTTATATGACTTGATTCTCCCATTCTGTAAAACAGGGAATATACTTTCTTATTTACTTGTATTTTTACAGCATGAGGTCTCTACAGCAGGCTCTATGGAGCCTGGCATAATCACAGCTGCAGTCTCTAAATTCTACAGTATTAATCCATGAACCTTAACTGTTATGTATTTATGATGGCATAGCCTACTGGATTAGTACTGCTGGTAACACCACTAAGTTTACCACCAAAATGTTTCAAGTGGGTTTCTCAGTATAGACAATCAGTACAGAAGTATAGAGAGTACATGATTAAATCTCACTAGATGTGTTAACCACAGAAACAAAGCATTGCCTCTCCTTGCACAACCACTCTTTGAGACAAAATAAATAAATAAATAAATAAATAAATCTATTTACTCCCCAGGGAAGTATGTTTCAAGACAGATTTACCTTGAGAAGTAAATCAGCATGCTATGTTATTTCCACATATCAGAAAATAGATGCAGTAAAAATCTTTGTTTACATATCTTAATTACATATCTGATATTTACAGATAAATAAAATAGACACAGATCAAGCATAAATCAAGGCAAATCATATGTTTATGTTCATCAATTGAACGTATTTTTTGTGAATTTGTTGATAACCTATTATTTCAATAATAAAAAACAAGTAAAAACTTCCCGCAAAAGATCAAATTCTTCTTCTGTTTACTATGCAAATAGAAGCGAACTGCATTTTCCATTTCTAATTAAATCTCTACCTGTTCCTCAATCAGGTAAATTGCTATTAGCTTCTTGCAAAGTTATTTTGGGGACTATTTTGAACAGAACTATTCTGGTTGCTATAATTAAGACTTCTAAAATTAATATTTAAATTTTATAATTGCTGGACTATGGCATCCTGAGAAGTAATAATTACCTGTCTGATTGCAAAGTTGAAGTGAGCTGTTATGTGCATTTGACTTTCTTTAATCTTGCAGCCTGCATCCCTGTTCACTTGAACAATGTTATTAAGTTCTGAAGCTGATTACATGGGTTGGTTTGTGAGTCAGACAGACAGCCCTTCAGGCATCTAAAAATAATGTTCTGTTTCTTTTGTTAAGGGAAAAAAAATGCCTGTGCCACTTTAAGCAACCTGAGTTAGACCTTGGAGTGAAAGCCAAGCCTGGTCCAAGCAATTCAAAAACCTCACATCAAACCTGAAGTTCTTTTTTTCTGTGCTAAAGGCAGAGAGCAGAAAATTCTTGATCTCACCAGTTGAATGTAGAGCTGAGATGGATGTCAGTAACTCATCAAGTCTGTCTCCAGTTCCCGTCTTTAGGTCTGAGACTCTCTAGGCTTTCATAACAGCAGGGAATTTGAAACAGAGAACACAATAAATTATTAAAGTAATTGCCCCAAAATAGCAAATAACTCCATCATAGACTATTGCCCACAATGATGTTACGTTAGTGAATGGGAAAGAGTTCAGTGTTCACATATAAGTCAGAATGACAACATACCTGGCAAACAAGAGGAACTACAAATAACTTTAAGGACAAAATACCCTGAGAGAGTTCAGTTCAAGATAGAGTATGTGTCCATTACCTTTCATGCTTCTGTTTAAAGGTCTTCAAGAAAATACTGTACTTCCCCAGGTGCATTAAGGAACTGCTGTTATGATTTTGTTTCTTTTTCTTTTTTTAATCCTTGATGAGAAGCATGTTCTGAGTCAAACGTTTTGATTTCTGTATTCACCCAATTCACCCAAACATGAAAAGCAGACCAATCTACAGAATAGAAGAAAAGGCAGAAGAGGAAAGAAAAAAAAAACATTCAGTATAGCACAAAAGGAGAAACAAACCACCTCAAGAGCCCAGTTCTCAACATTTAAGGTCTGGTCTCACCCTCTCTAACGTGAAGCAACCTAACAAATGTTTGTTAGGCAAAAGCTGATTAAGACTCAGCAGAGAAAGACAGCTTCCCCTGCAGTGATTGAGTTAATGCAAGACTTGAATAGCCCTCTAGAAGCTTCTCTCTATTGATTATATGAGAACCTAGGACAACTACACTCTTAATTAGGATCCTCAATTAGGTACTTAAAATTTGGTGGGATCAATGCCAAATAAAGCAATTACCCTCACTTTCCACTTTCCTCACTTTTTTTTTTTTTTTTTTTTTTTTTTTTTTTTTTTTTTTTTTTTTGTACAAGTAGAGTACAACATCACGTCTTTTATTTCCTGGGAGACTCATCATTGAAGATACAGTTCCTAAACTGAAAGCAAATGTGCTGTGTTTTTCTTGGTTTTGTTTTGTTTTGAACTTTTTGTATCATACTGATTGAGGGACCTTTGAAGAGCTAAAATGGTCTCTGCAATACTATTCTTTTTTTTTTTTTTTTTTCCTTCCCCTCCCTTTCCTCTTTTGCTGAAGGATTTACCCCCATTCTGTCTTTCATTGATTCTGTATAAAACCACAGTGACAGAGTGCAAGGAGACAGAATCACCTTTCAAAACCAAAATTAATACAAGTAGGCAACCAGATTTACAAATAGTCTCCAGTGTATTTACTTATGTCCTACCCTCACCTTCAGTAAAATAACTGTAGTTTTCTCTTACAGTAAAGTAGTTCTGTTGCTTCAATTGCTCATTAGTATTTTCACTGTAGCTTTCCTAGAAGACAGTGATTGGAACTGAACCATCATTCATTTCCCCACCACGTATTTGCAGAATTTCAGAACCGTCTTACATTTATTTTGCTTCTGATTGCCCGTTTTATGTCCTATGCTTATACCATAAGTTTAATATTACACTGTGTACTATTAGTTTCCACGTTGCTAAATCATTAGATAGTGATTCCATACATGACTAATTATCAATCATTAATTTGAACAACAATTTGAACTATAGGTAATTGATTCTTTAGAAAAAAACTTCATCTAACTGTTTATTTATTTACATATGATTTATCAGTAATGTAAGTTATACTTTCACATGAATTATTACAAAGATAATATTTCAGAAAATTCCTTCCTCAAATCAGAACAGTATTGCAGAATGAAATTTGTGGGTTTAATTATTCCAAAATCATGCACTACTTACAATATTCATCAATTGTCTGTAATTATGGGTGCATAGGGGTTTCTCTGCTTAATTCAAAATGCCCTCATGAAAGTCAAGGCATTTCAGTGAGAGAAGGACATGAAATGTTACAAGATATGCTGGAAATAAAGCTTTTCTCATCTGATAGAAGGTAATATAATTTTCAAATTGAAGTTTCATTTTTCTCCTGTCTTTAAAAAATGCAGTTCTATTTTAGCAACCATAAAGAAACATTTACAGGTACAGATATACACATATAGAGTGATTTATTTGAAGTGTAATATGTATATCCAGAAGAATGGACGTGGCAAGAGTATTTTACTGACAGTCTGTATTATGTAAGCTGGTTAATACCAAGAAAATAGTCCTGCCCTGGTCTGTATGGGTGTGTGGTGTGGTGTTTCTGGTAATCATGTTCAGTTATTTTCTGAATCCAAAATTAGAAGCACCCATAATATTTACGTAAGATAAAGCACCTAGTGAACTATTAACCTTTTCATTCTAAGAGAAAGGGGATTATTCCAAAAAGTGATCACAGAATTGCCTTTCTTTTTATTCCCAAATAGGATATCTTTCTTGCTATAAATACAGGACTGGTGATCAGAATCAACAGAAAGCTTGAAGTAAATATTTTCTTCAAATAAAATTTGCAAATCCATCACTTAACATTCAGTTTTCCCTCAAATTAGGAAATAATTGTTCTCAAAGCTATAAATTATTCATAAATAGAGATATCTCTGATCTTGAAGTGTTCCTCTTTCTAGTGTTCATGTTTCTAGTGTTCATCTTCCCCTAATGTCAAGAATGCAGACTGACATGGGTTCATCTTTTCTAGCAAGAGAATTTGTTTTCCTATGCAGTTCTGTTCATCAATCTTTTCAAAATAATAGCTATGCAGCAACAGTATATTTAGAAACAAATTTTCCTAAAGGGATTATTTTTTATTTGACAACCTGAAGACTGCACAGTTGTGTGCACACGTGTGTACACATGCATGAATATTACCTGCATACTTATTTCTAACTCTAATAACAGAGTTGAAATTTCCCCTTTATAAGCTTTTGTTCAATAAAAAGAAACAAAGTCTTTTATAGTCAAGTATCAACGATCATTTGGAACCATTCAAGCCATACTTTTAAATCCTCATTAGTGAGAATAACATGCCCAAGGAACAAAATTGTGATTGCATTAAGTAGAACTGACAGAAGTCCTATTAGAAAACGATGCACTCCACTATGTTTTCCTATAGTGCCACTTTTTAAAACAAAAGCTCCCATATTTCTTTTGTCAGTTGGCAGCCAGAAACTGAAATTCATCCCAAATGTCTCTGTACTCAATAAAAAAACTCCTTTATTATAAAGATTATACTGCCATCTATTGGGTGACATTACTATACTATATATATATATACATGAACGTATATAGAAATATATATATATATTTCTTTGGAGTCAGCAAGGCGTGGAGCTTTGTTAGCAGTTAGATTACAAAAACTTTTATTTAGGTCTTACAAAAGGTCTTACAAAAACAGCTTGGTCCCCTCTTAGCTACCACTATCAAATTACATAGAGTGAGACATTTTAGCAGAGTGATAAACTTCAATGACATGTCAGAAAAACACACACACACACCACACACCAACAGAAAAACGCACACACACACAAACCCCACTCCTTAATACTCCCTCACATCTTATGAAGATCTTATAGAGATGTTTTCACACACAGTATCTGCTAGTGGAACCGCATCACTTGCTGCATTGGAATAAAAGATCTCATTTCCATGTAAGTGGCAATCTTTTGCAATACAAAGAGATTCCTGTGATATATAGAGACTTCACAGATTTTTTTTGTTAAAGTAACACAGTGAAGCTTCAAAGAAATATTTTGCCAATCTAAGACTGATTTTTATTTTCTTATAAAAATTTAATTGAAGTTCTGATTTCTTTTGTGACATCCCTGCTGTATCTATCTATATATTAGGCATATGAAATGCATATTTTTATGGAGAATCCAGGTGTCCAAAGTATAAGCATTGAAAACTTACAAATTTTGATAGTTGTAGCTCAGTCCTTTTTTTAGTAGGATCTCATAGAAGTAACTGCATATTGTAGAATAAATTAAGCAAGCTCGAAAAGTGTCCCCGTGCACTATCAGTTCTGGCAATGTAAAGCCTTTAAAGCATTGTTCCACTACAGAAAATAGACAACCAGAAACAGAAAACAAGAATGACATATCTCCTTCTTTGACCTCATCTACTGCCATATCTTTATGACACTCTGACTAATCAGCTGTCTTGTTTTCCTTTGTTCTTATCTTTCCAAAGAGCAAGAAGTCCTTCTACCTTTTGTGGACCAGGAAAAGATTAGCTGACTACAGCAAGTATCGTGCAGATAATCTCTGTCATTGTTGATGCATAGACCACTGGTAACCAGACGGACTTTTTGTGTCTAGAACAGACTTGGAAGGCCAGGTGAAACCAGTACCTCTCTATTTTTAAACAGAAGATATTTGGTCCATAATACTGACATGCCAGAAAGACGGTACCTCACAATGCTAGTTGGACAGGCACTACGGAGAGCAGAATTTCACTTAGCAACCTCTTTGATTTTTTTATTACTGAGGTTAAACCCAGACAAGTTTAGCTAAGGCCAAGAGGAATCCTCACAGAATGCACCAGATTCTTTTCTATCATGGTTGGAAAAAAACATTTCTTCAGGCTAGTGTTCTCCTAGGTGAGTATAAATGCTTCCCATTACCATTAATGGCGTAGAAAGGATAGCTAATAATTATTAGACTAGCACTCAGATCTTTCCTCTAATTATACTTCTACTACAGCATTTCTACATGACCTTGGGCCAAACACAAAAATCCATCTATGCTTCAGGCTACCAGTGGTAAATGGAAATAATGATATATTTGTCCCTCAGAGCAGTGTCATGAGGTTAAATTCAGGTTACTGTAAGAGTAACATTTGTTTTCCAGTATTAAAATGATAAAAGCCATTATAAGTCTATCGGAGAAAGATTAGAAAGGAGTTTGACTTTCTTTTTTTATGCTTACTTTTTATGGTTTTTATGTTCATTTGAAACATCATTTGGAAAAAAAATGTTATTTTTGTTGTTGTTTTTGAGATAGTCTCTGCTAAACAGCAGCAGCAGGAAAATTTGTGTGGCAAAGCTCCTGTACAAAAGGAATGTGCAGTAAAAGAAGGCAAGCTACACTCTAGCTCTGTGGAAGATTACAGAACTTACCTACAGAGATACTGCTAATATGAACTCAGTGTATTTTGAACAACTAGAATTTCACTGTTATTGAAGGGGAAAAGTCTCTTGATGACAGCAGTGTAAAATCACAATCTCTGTTAGTTCCAGTGGTAAAGAGAAAATGAAAGAGTGGCTCTAGTGTATCAATGGTATGTTGTGGTTTTCTCGGACACAGAGTAGGAGAATTTACAAAGAATACAATTTACATTTGCTTTAATACTAACTTAAACCCACAGTGTAATTTGAGTCACCCTGTAACATGCTTCCAGTGTTTCCACTGCTCCAAATAAATGTCCTTTTTTATTCAAGCAAACACATATTTTCCATATGGATCCTCGTCTCTTTCCACAATATCTTTGTATTAGTAAGACTATGCAATTCTCTAAGTTACTGATTCTCTAAGGTACTGATAAAGTTCTTGCTTTGACAAACTCTTGGTTTTCAGTCCCACAGAATCTTGTTTATTTCATCCTAATTTGGCCAAATATCTATTGGTTATAAAGTAACTGTACCAGGAGTTATGTTAAAAAGGAGAGGGAGAAAAAAAAAGAAGAAAAAAAAAAAAAGGTATTTTCTCTTTTTCTATCTAAACCAATGAAATTATCTAACAGAGATGGGACATTCTTCTAACAGCAATTAAAATCACAGAGGTCTTTCTTTTTCTTCTCTTTTTTTCTTCTCTTCAAACCCAAGGGCTACAAACACAAGGACCACTGCCTGCTGAGGCTTGTATTTGGCTATTTGTCTGCTATAGAACATGCTACTTGCAACCCATAGTAATAAAGCAAATTCTAGCTTTAAAACTGGTATTCTGAATGGTTGATTTCATGCTATACAGGCTATATGAAGACAGAGTTGAAGATAAATTTGCAGATAACTGTTCAATCTCATTTCTGCAGCAATTCAATCTGGGGATAAGTACCAAGTAATTTTGAAATATAGAATCATTAAGGTTGGAAGAGACCTTCAAGTTCACCTGGTCCAACCTCACCCTACTACCAATGTCACCCACCAAATCAAGTCCCTAAGCACCAGGTCCAACCTTTCTTTAAACAACCCTAGGGACGGTGACTCCACCACTTCCCTGGGCAACCCGTTCCATATATTTTATTCTAAATCTCCTGGATCTCCTGGAGCTGGAATCCTACTTTCATTTGTACTAGAATAGAATATGTCAATTAATCTATTCACTTAGCAATACTAGAAACATAAATGATTCCTTACCCGTTAAACTGGCATCACAACAGTTCTTTGTATTCAGTCTCTGACCTGAATGGAACATATGAGAGAACAGCATATGCGAGTGTGATGTGCTAGAGAAATTCAGTATTGGACTAGTACATTGGGCATAGTTGTCATGACAAAGAAAGAATTAACTTCTGGTTAACCAGCAACTAAGCACCATATTGAAAAAAATATATTTTGCATGTTTGTGTTCTCTTCATCATACCATTATTCTGAGGTTCAGAGAATTAACTTAAATTACACGGTTCCTCTAGGGGCCACTTGGATCTCCAGCAATTTGTGGTCTGGCTTTTTAAAGGACTGAAGACCAGTAGGTATAACTAAGTCAAAAGTATTTGCATTCTGAATGCAGAAATGATGACCTAAAATTCTGCCTTTGCTAAAATGGCATGAGCCAAACTCAGCAGCCAGCTATTTCAGATCTGAAGACCTAAAAAAAAAAGAGAGAGGAAAAATAGAGAAGACTACCTCTCAGCAAAAGCTTTATTTACAGTAACTTGTATCTGACTGCTTGGGCAAGCAACAATGCCAACAACCGAGGGAATGTGGAGTCAAAGTCATCCTTTTGCATGTATACAAAGTGAAATGGAGGGCAGCATTTACAGTTAGGAAAGGTGTATGTGCTCAGTAGCTGTTTTCCCCCTACTCACTGGGCTATAACCAGATGTGGAGAAAGTATATATTGTTTATTTATATTGCATTTGTACTCAAACAACTGTTGTCTCTCCTACAGAAGAGACAGGTGACCTGACTGTCCAGAAGGCCAGATTTGGCTGAAAGGTCATAAGCAAGACCTGGCATGCCTAAAAATTCAGATCCTGCATGCCTCAGACCAGATTTCTAAAAGCAGTGGAAATCTTATAGTTCAAGCCTCAATCATTCTGAGCCTCAGATTCTCATTCAAGAATGTGAATAGCAACATAATAATGAATAGATATGGAACATGTACAGCAATAGAAACCATGGAAATTCAGAGCAAAATATAATTTAGTATCTTCATCAACCTGAATGAAAAGATTGAACAGCAACCATCCTGTGATCTTTGTTTCATTAGATGAGATACTGAATTTGTAGTAAAATTTAGCAAGATATAGCATAATTAAAGAGCATACCATACATCTTAAACACCAGAGATGATGCAGCTGGAGAGCAACTTTAATTCTTAATTATGATCATTTCTAATATTTTAGTGGTTGAATGTATTCATTTAGCAGAAAGTTTGGGGATATTTCTGAGAGGGAAAGGAGCTATTTTAATAATTCACATCCATATAGATGCACTCGTGATGCTTCTGCTTACCTCAGCTTCTTAGCATACCCCTCTCTTGATTTCTTTTCTTCTTTCTCTTTCTTTCCAGTGTTTTTCCAGACTCCTCCTTTTCTTCCAAAGCTTTCACTTTTCAGTCCTGGTAACCTGTAGTGAACACAAGTAAAACAAAAATGGAATCACTTTTAAAATAAACAACCACAGTGACTTTTTTTTTTTTTTTCCTCCAGGAAAACACAAGTAAACCAGAGATTGAGGGAGTTCATCTAATAGTACCAGCTCTTTTTATCTACTTTTTATTTCAGTCTATAAAACGGTATTATGGATGGAAGGAGATAACTTAAATGACAGAGAGTTCTTGATATAAAGCCTTTTTCTTCCTTTTGTAGCAACCCCTCAGAGAAACAATAAGTGAGGCAAAAAGATAGAGATTTTGTTTTACAAAGTCACTAAAGTTCAACTTACAAAAAACACTTGTTCAGTTATGTAGTACAGCACTCCTCCAGAGAAAGCAGAAACAAGACGAGACAGCTCCTAGTTTACAATAATGTCACTGAAAATAGGAATTATTTTGTAGCTTTTATGTTTCCTGGGCCTAACCAAATGTCTCTAACTTCCAATTTCATTTGTAATGTGCACTGGATCAGTCCCCTTTCTCCTTTTCTTTCCCTTGACAAGCACTAATTGTTTGTATTTCACACATTCCTGAAGGACACACATTCTTTTAACAGCTGAAAGGAGACATGTATTTCAAGCTGGGGTGAGAGGAGGAAAACATTTAGGTTATTAGCCCCAAAACACTTGGAAGGCCAGAGTCAGTAACACAATCATGCTGATAATAAGCAGAGATCATGGCAAAAGGGAACAGAGGACAGCAATTTGCCAAATCCCCAACTCCACCCACCCAGCAGCTGTTCTGGAAACCCACTGTAACAATTTTATAGCCATTTCTGTAGGTGCCAAATGGTGTTTAATAAATATAAATAAATTTATTGAAGAAGAAGCTTGTACATAAACTCTGTTAGATTTTCAGTCATATTTTCTGCCAGGCCAATTTCTGATGTTACTTCAGAAAATTCACTAATTCCACTGCACACTATAGACCTCTCCAAACCTTAAGCTATATTTATCCTTTACAGAGTCAACTTGGGACAGCAGAATTATTATAAGGCAAGAATGAAGCCATGATGACTAGAAAATAACATTAAAATCATATTCTTGAAACACAAGTGTCACCACTGACATAATTAATTTAATTTCAGATTAGACTGAAATTCCTGTTTATTGTATTTGCTCCAAAGATGTTGGTTTTAAAAGCAAAGAGCAAGTAGGTGGTACGTTGTAAATGCATCATTGCAAGAGAACCAGACATTTTATATAGTAGTCATTGTGAATTATTGAATTCAAGCAAATGGCTATTCCTTCTCATTAAATAGGCCAAATCCAGAAAGTCTTGAGCACCCATAACTTCTGGAAACTGTGGATGCTTGAACTGTTCCCTATTTGGCTTGCTCTCCTTTGTGTCCTTTGCTGAGTGTCCTCAGTCTCAAGTGAAGCAATCAATTGATGATGCTCGGGAGCAGCACTAGGGTTCCCAATAGTTGAATTTATAGAAAAGGCAACATTCGCACAGAGTATATGAATGATTAGACAGCATTTGGAAAGTTCAGTGCAGTTTTATATTTAGTGTTAGAGGCGTCATTGCAAAAGCCCCATTTGTTGAATGAAGGAAGCCTGGCTCTAATAATAACAAAATAAAGCATTTGCTACTTAGCTTACATCTAGGTGCAATCAAATTTTTAACATCAGCTTTCTATAATAATACTGTATGGCATACAATAAATATAGCAAGAGATAGTTATGCAATTATAAGTATCTATATATTTGTATTTTGTTTGAACCACCGCAACAACTCTTCATGTTCACGCCAATAATATTCAATTAGCTCTAATGAGTGTAAGTTTTAATGCTTAACCCAATGCCTCTCTAAGGATAAGCTTGCAAGGAGGTGTAGCTACTAGCTGGTAATATATAACACCATCTGATTAGGAGAAATTATTTTCAAAACATATCTGCCATAAAAAGCTAAAATGAAGGGTAAAGTGACAGAACAACTGCTGCTAAATTCTATTTTCAGCATTGTAATTGGGATAATATACCATAATTTATTTTAATGAGTTACAATTAAGAAATGGTTTCTAGGGTTGCATGTAATTTCTTTCAATTATTAGTTATTAGTTGTTCATGCATAAATGTGTTTTAATATTGGCTTATCTGAGCTATACTAGGTGATTAAAGCTGTTCAGTATATTAACTTTTCGTTTGCAGAGTTGTACATTGCAGGGGCAATTCTAGCACAAGACATAAGAAAGAGATCACAGTGACACTTGGGAGAAATATTTCTTAAGTATTACGAAAAAATATGTAAAGCAATATGGGAAAGGTGTCAGAGAAAATCCTGATATGGTTAACACTGAATTTTGCTTTATCTAACTGCAGCTACAGTCTAATGGCCCCTGTCTTAATAAAATATTTAAGTTAACCTGGTTGCAGAGTGAGTTATTATACTACATATTCTTTCACTTTATTAGGATAAAGAAATATTATCATGGGAGGCTACGCTAACAAGCCTAGACATTGCTTGTATTGTTAAAGAACAGGTTTACATCTCAGAGGAGTGTAAAGACCTAGAGAAACTGGAACCTTTTTAACTGAAAAAACATTCTACTTATCTTATAGAAAGCAGTCTATTTTGTACTAAGAAGAATGGCTTGTAACAACAAACAGCCTCTCTGTTATCAGTCATTCTCATATAACACAATATTTATTGTGCTTGCTGTTAACTGAGGGGGAAAAAAAAAAAAAGGCACTGAACAATTCTTTTCAGAAGACAAGCATTAACCTGACCTGAGAACAGTGCATCTTAACCTCATCAGTATGACTCTTATGGGAACCAATGCACCTACTTACATATTCATTCATAGAAAAGTTCATAACTACGTTATGATAAGAGATCATGGCATAGAGAAAATTCTTTTTTTTTTTTTTTTTGATTTGCAGTATTCTGTCAGATTATATTTATATTCTTTAGGGCTTTATGCATCCAGAAATTTAAGAATAATGAATAAATCTTTGAAGATTTGCTTTGTAGTTCATTAAAATTAAGTAAAACTACTTTAAGAAATATTGGTATTTCTAACCACTGTGCGTATGTAGTTTTTGCTGAATTTTAAACCACATTTCTTATTCCAGTCATGTTTAGCCATCAAAACAATAATACCTAACTATAGTTAATAATTATCTCAACTATCATTCAGGATATTAAGTAACACATCATGATTTACAAACCCCTCTTAATTTCAAATAGTCTTTATGGCAGTTGGTTAATAAATAAATGTCACACAGTCTTAAATATTTATAAAATGTAGATTTCTTTAATTTGTAGAGGTTAGACCAAAAAACAAAAAAATTGAAAGTGTGGGGAAGGATTAAAAAAAACAATTATTATGGAACAAATTCAGTCCAAAAATATGGGGTCAAATTTTACTATGATCATTGGACTCTATTTGAATAATGCAATAGTGTTCCTTATCTGTTAGATTCAGTAGCCTCTTGGCTAGAACTTTTTGAGTTTTGAACTCTTTAAGGTTTTGAACTCTCTGAATTCCTTATAACAGTTTAGCATTTTTGCCTAGGACGATCTTCCTGGTGACAGATTATGTGAAACAATAGCTACTCTGTTGCCTTTATAGTAGAAAGGCGCTGAAAAAGTACATTAAATTTCATTTGCTGCAGCATACCACCTTTTTCTCTTGTAGAAATGCATTCACTCTTTGCACTCTCAAGTAAGGAAGGTTTTTGTTTGTTTGTTTTTTGTTGTTTGTTTTTTGTTTGTTTTGTTTTGTTTTTTGTTTTTTGTTTTTTTTTTTTCTTTAAGGAAGGAGGAGATAATTCCCAAGAAGTTTCTCAAGCTCTGCTAATTTTCAAGGAGAAAGAATTTTGAAATGGAAAACAGTTACTAATCATACTGTTGGAGGTTGATTTGAATCCTAACCATACATCAGACTTTAAAAAAAAAAAAAAAAAAAGAAAAAAAAAAAGAGAGAGAATACTTTGTGAACAGGAATGAGAGGCATGAGATCATGTATGGAAAGGAACAAGGGGACCTTTCCCTGTAAGTTTTTTTTTTTTTCTAGAACATTCTCAGGCATTACTTTTGGTTTGCTGGAAGATCTCCCTCTACCCAGGAAGCTAGTTGTACCATTACCCCATTTCAGTAGGTCCTGACCAGACTGCTCCTTTAAACTCCGCTGAAAGGCTTGGTACTTGAATCATTTTTAACTATCAGACGAATTGAACAAAAAATAAGAAGCTAGGGCATATTTCATTTTACTGTCTCTAAACAAATTAAGTTTTGTCTGGAAAAGACTGCTGTGATCAGCACGAAGGTTTTATGCTTGCTATTTCTCAGGATGTCGAGGATGGGTTTCCATGAGGATTCGTTGTTACTTGTTTTTTCCTTGCAATCAAGCAAAGCCTATTTTGTACAGATACAAGGTTGACTAAATCCCTCTTAGACAGCAACACAGAGTACATGAGCAACACAGCACAAGGAGTATTACAGTCTGCATAATAAATTTATTGAGGCCTTTATTTTCCTGTACATTTAAATCTTTTCTTCTCCCGCTTGAAGATTATATTCATCCTGAAACATTACCCTTCAAGTGTTAAAATGACAAGTGCTGATGAAGGTAAAGCTGATCAGCTGCAAGACTCCCACTGCTGAACATTATAAAGTTTCTGTTGTTCAAACAGCTCAGTTAATTATCCAAATGTGAAGGATATCAGGAGGGGACCTGCTGAGCTTTACAGCTGACTTCCAGGGAATTATCCATAATAGAGCTGTTATAAGAAAATTGTGACAGACCCAACGTACAGGGACCTCTGCTTACCTCTCTTGAGGATTTGTGCAGGACCTTATAATCAAACAGGGAGTTAGGAATTTCCTCAGAATCAAAGGAAAGCTACATTTTGTGGGGGAAAAGCAGTGCAATCAGCCTCTCAGTGTTTTATCACATAAACCCAGAGAGGATTCCAGAGTCACATATGTTAATTGACTGCCGTAAAGATGACTGCTATTCCTCTGTTGCCAGTGACTACTTTCTCAAATTTAGGTTCTTAAAATGACTATCATGGCCTGTCCATAGTTAAAAATACAGTTCTGGCTGTCTCTATGCACATTTTTTTTTGAAAAGCCATATGATCTCCTTCAATAAACACTCATAATGGGTGTTCAACTGCCTGTAAATATTTTAATCTGTTATAGTCAACATTTGTGCACCTGGCACAAACAATCCCACAGCAAAAAAAGTCAGAGCGAGGAAGCTCCAGTGAATATTGAAGAGTATGAAAGAAAGAGTAATATTGAGGTGAATTGGGTAAACATGGAATCTGCTAGAAACAGTCCCTAAAAAACTCAAACCTTTGATAAATCCACACACACTTGCTGATACTGCAACAGCTATGACTCTTGACTCTCTATTTCATGACCATAGTCAGTTGGTCTAAAACAAAAGATCTCTCTGTTCCCTCTCTTTTTCAGTCTTCCCTCCCAGAAACCATAATTTGTGTACATAGCACAATGCTGTACAATGCTAGATAGCCCAGGGACTGAAAGCAGAATAGTAATATCATCTCATCTCACTTAGCAAGGACAATATGCCTTTTTGTTTTTTAGTGTTCCCGATATGCACTCATCAGTATAGCTGCATGGTATTGCATTCACCTGTGTCGGCATTCCCTGGCTAGAAAAAATGGCATAGCCTTGTGATTAAGTTTTGCAAGAAGAAACTGAAAGCGTCAAGGAAGGTCCTAGTGAGGAGTGAATACTTGAAAACTAACAGAGTCAGATTATCCAAAGTAAATAGTTAATATTCCATGTCATGCAGAGGGAAATAATACTATTACCTTTTCTTACACTTAAGCTCACTGTTACAATTAAATAAATCTTTATGAGACACCTATCACCATAGCATCTAGATGCCATCAATTCATAATTTCTACACATTCTTTTTTTTTTTTTCCAGAAATAAAGTATCTCTCTGGGAAATGTTATTTAACTTTAGTATAAGTTCTAAGTAGGTGAACCTAACAGCTTCTATAAAATGATGTGGAGCAGAATGAGTGATTTTGGGTTTGATAATATCAGTGAAAGTTATGCCCTGCACTTATTACTACAAAGTCATAAGTGGGACGGTATAATAATGGAATACTAATGGAAACCACATTTCCATAATTGAGATAATCCATATTCTGTAGTACCACAGGTTAATTTGCAAAATTAATTTGATGTGATAAATGGGTATAAAGTTGTAAGGCAACTATTCAAAGCCAAAATCACTGAGAAGTTTCTCTGCTATAACCATTCAATTTATTATTTTTCTTCCTTCTTTCTGTCTATACTTTTTTTTCAGACTAGGTGATTGAAAACTATATAGATTTTGTTACCAAATCCTTCAGTGGTAAGATTAGAAAAAGGACATCATTATCCTGGCCACAAGCTGGTTTAGCTATACTAATTCCAGCATGGCCACTTGTGTCAGGCACATCATCTTTCACTGAATCTTGGGTCATGGACCTTGACTCAAGAATCAGCACAAGGTTCAACATAAGCATTGATGGTGTTGCCTGTAGAAGTCTTATGCTAAATCTAAGAATTTAGTGGAGTTCTGACATTTGATAAATTCTTCCCAGTCTGCTGTCCCATTCTAATTTTACTGCTTTCATTTACTCATTGTATTCTGTATACTTCTGCTTCTCCTGACAAAAATTCAATCATGCAAATGATCATATTCCCCACCAGGACAGATAATTACCTCCAGATGACCTCCAGAAAAAGAGTCTCGGATTAAGCCAAATCCAAGCATCATCAGTGAAATGCATCAGAATTTGGTAGGCTGTGCTGAATACTGCAAACCTCAGAAGCCACAGTACCACTGTTCCCTTACATAAACATATGCTTACATCTACTTTTGAACACAATTTGGTAAAATAGCGTAACATGAATAGGATAGTGACACATCAAAACACAAACACAAGAGTTTGGCTCAACTCTTTCTGTTTCTAAAACAGTTTAATCTGACTCAAAACTCTACCTCTACCTCAGAGTAACAGATTCACTAACCTGCTGACGTGGCAACTCCTCCCTTATCTGTGGTCTCATCACAGATCAATGATGAGAAGGAGACACAGGTCTCCAGCCAAGCCATTGCTGAGCACACCTCTAACTATTACCACGCATCTGCATCCCCATAATGACAGGCCCAATGTATTTATCTTATTTTCATAAATTAAATTGTTGAGAGCAGGTCTACCTCTTTCAGCCCACAGCTTGACTGTCAGCTTGACTGACTGCAAGTTCTCTTCTTACAGAAAGCCCCTCAAGAATAATTGCAACAGCATGGCAAACGGTTTTAAAGCAGTGACTTGTCTAGCAATAATTCCCCTTGTGCTCATGTTTATATTCTTATAGGAGTACTTTCCTTTGCTTACAGCAGTCTCTTAAAGGCTTCAGTACTGCTTAACCTTAAAAAGTTCCCAGCTGCTTGTCTCTTCTTGCTGTATCAATTTCACTCACTACTTTTTTGTTGTTTTTTAATTTAGTCCTAGCAAATACCTGCCTTCCTTGTCCTATGAAATTCTGAAATTATACCTTCTTTTTTTTTCTTTTTTTTTTTTTTTAATAGAACCCCCTCTTGCCTTCAGTGATATGCTTAGCTTACTGCTTTCCTCTTATCAACCCATTCATGTCATGTAACTCAAGATGGTTGCAGTGCTGTTTTTGTGACCATGAAATTAAACTTATTCTAACAGGAATGTATGCAAAGTCATTAGCGTTTTCAGCAAATACATCTTTCTTTTTGCTCCTTTTCTAGAAGTAAAATTCTTTATTGTAATCTGCTCCCTCTGAACTATTATTAAAACATCTCATTTTCAGGCATCTGTGTAAGTAAACAGGATCTTCTGAAGCAACAGACAAGGTTTTTCATGAGAAAGAATTGTATGGCTGGTATATTTCCCAAGAGACCACACAAATTATTTCTAAAATACACCCGGTATCCACCATCAAGGAGAATAAAAATCTAGCAGTTTCTCATGAAACAAGGTCTCTTGAGGGCCAGCTCTCAGGGCTGCCTCTCTGCTGTCTAGCTAGTTTTTCATACTAAATTCCTGAAACTGAAATTGATTTTAATCAACTTTTTTTCAACTCATTCCACATTCACTCACTCTCTATTTTTATTTATTTATATTTTAAAGTCCAGTGGTTTTGAGATATTGCCTTTCACATTTATAACCTCAAGGGCATTTGAAGTTCTGATGACATTGTGATCACTAGACTTTAGATGACTCTCAACTTTTCTCTTATTTATCATCCTTGTCTTATTTCCCAGCAATATTAGGAGTAAGTATAAAATAGCCTGTACTTTTACTGGATAGTCCACAAAATGTATCAGAACAGAGTTGTTGTATTACCTCCAGGAAGCGATACCCTTTCTTATCAATTCCATAATTGCCAGCCCAGTCAATATTAACTAATTGAATTTCCAATGATTAATGATCTATCCTTTTTATAGGCTTTCCTTATCTTCTTCTTTTTTCTAAGTCTTGCCTAGGAGGCCTATACCAATTTTCAGTGATTTTTAGGTTTTAATTTGCCTATCTTTCATCTCCATCTAAACTGTCCCTACTCGGGTGTCTAAACTACATATGCCATTTATTTCTTTTAGTCAAGTATTATTTCTTTTAGTCAAGTAAGGTTTAGTCAAGTAAGTCAAGACATATTGCCATATGTCTTTCTGTCCTGCTGTGTCTATGTCTTTTACTACATATATTTATCAAGGAATTACAGTCTTTATTACATTTCTTGAGACATATGTATAAAATGGATATTAGGACATGTTTAGGTATTTAATTAACATTCTACTTACATAGAGGTGTACTCTTATCAGAAAGCTGGCGTACATTCCTAAGTGTCACAAAAAAAAAGTACTCTAAAAATGTGTGTGCTCTTGAATAAATGAAGTATTTCAAAATGCATGGTTTTACTAGATTGTCTCAGACAAATGAAGGCACTTATTATTCAATAAAAGCTGTAGATGGTCTTCTGATCTGAAAAATCTGACACTACAGTGACTAATATAAGGGTGTTGTATTTGAAAACAGTGGTTTCAACAGGTTTGTGCCTCAGTTTATTTGGGTGCATAATGGGGTTGAGAAAACTTTTCTACTTCACCTGTAATGTTACATCTATAATTGCCCTAAAATATTGAAGATATTTCTACATGACAGCAGTGCTATTTAAAGAGCCAATGACTAATATAAATAAAGTAGTAGCTGTTATAATTTTGAATGATTACACCTTAATCAGATGTAGCAGCTGGAAATATCTGACCACATCATGTGTTTACACTACTTAGTCCTAATTTTACCTAACGGCATGAAACAAGACCAAGCCATAGGCAAAGACTTCTTTATCTATGAAAAATTCCATTTCATTCACAAGGCCAAAACGTGAAAGGAGACGGACATTAAGTTTGTGCTGCCATACATGCAGCAAGCACCCTCCGTGGTCACCCTCATTGTCTCCTTAGTGCTGCATCTGGACTACTTCAATCAATTAATTGGTTC
Source organism: Aythya marila (assembly GCF_965140915.1). Classification (NCBI taxonomy): domain Eukaryota; kingdom Metazoa; phylum Chordata; class Aves; order Anseriformes; family Anatidae; genus Aythya; species Aythya marila. The sequence continues at coordinate 40,435,496 of NC_139045.1, forward strand.
ATTTTAACATGTGAAACTCAAGCAATACAGAAACCTGAAATCTTGAGACTACAGGTTTGCCTCTGATAGAAATCTTTTGAACGTCACTAGAAGATTTAGTGTTACTTACCTGAGCCACTTACGTAGCGTCACACAATGATACCTTGATTTGTTTAGCTGAAAGCTTTGATACTATTTTTATATCTATCACCTTGGAAACAAAATGTGAAGGGGGGTTGTTCCCTATAAAATGGGAGAAGTGCTGGATTTATAGCCTTGAAGGCTGACATGCCATTCACAGTCATTGACATGTACAGTTCAGCAGTAAAATCCTGGAGCTTTCTTTTACTGTTCTGACAAGACACCTCACTCCTGATCTGGAAAGAAATTACAGACAGTGCCACACAGATCTTCCCACACACACCATAATGTCTTCCCAAGGAGAGTGATACTATCTGTGCTCTTTTATTGTAGTTTTTGTGACGTAGGTAAGACCATTAGTTCATACTTGTTAAAGTAATTGGTCAAAATGTAAGTTTAACAGTTCCGCTATAAAGACTCTCTATTAGATTTGCTATAAATTAAATGTTCTAGAATAAATCTAATGCTGGCATATCAAAATTTCATATATGGCTCTGCTTTCACCATCAAATATGATGGTAACAGGAAAAAAATATCTGGTAATTATGCACATCATCATTAGATTCAGACTGACAACCACATTTTAAGATATATTCAGTCCCCAAAACTCAAGCATTTTATTTTGAAATCATTTTAATGGCTAATATTATTTAACGGAGAGATGTCTGCAAGGTTTGCTTCTATACCTTCTTTACAGTACATAGCAGGAGAGTAAATACAGACATGCAGAAAGGGGAGGAGTCATCCCACAAGATTTTGTGCTGTGCAATTGGATAGGCTGAACCTAAGGGCTTGCTAAATTGCCAGGGAAGTCTCACCTCAGAGCTTTTAATGGAGATTTTTCACTTCTTCCTTCTGTTGATGCAGCAATGAAAACAAGGCACTGTTAGATTCATCCTTTGCCAGCCTTGGACACATATTTAGTTACTTGCAGTGAACAATCTGAAACATAAAACAGCCTTAAGTTTTAAATGGAGTGCTAGATCAGCCCTTATAGAAATAATAAGAGGCTAAAAGAAGCACAAAGATTAACTAAAAAAAAAACTTTTGCATATAGATCACTGAGTTGTCTTTTAAATACTCACCTCACAACAGAGTATATTGCCTTCATAAATATTTAATACAATGGAGGACATATGAAGTCTTCAGTGTTTAAACAGTGCCATCAGTAGCATTTCCAGTTTTTTAAAAAAATAATACTAATCCAGGAATATTTACTGAAACTTCTGTGAACAGCTAGACTGTTAGCAGCCCTTGCATACATACATTTCTCTTCATAACCTGAAATTAGTGTGCAAAAATAAGCAAACTGCTTTTTGGCTTGACATTTTTGATTGGTCAAAAATATTCTCAAACTTGAGTTGAGCTGACTATTAGGAGCAATTGCAAAAGAGTATAGAATAGTGATTGGGATCCCCTTGAGCATATAAACACAGACCAGTCTGAGTACATGATACACTCTGGAATGAGGTGTATTGCACTGCAGAACATTTGTTGCCAGGTTAGATCATTTTTACTGACACATACAGTTAAGTAACAGGAGACGTGATTAGTGCTCTAATAATCCAGCTGCCCTAAAGTAAAGCAACAAAAAAAAGAGTAGACTAGCTGCAGACCCAAATTTTGGAGATGATTTGAAAAGGTATTTAGTTCCTTTAGTGGATCAAAACCTGTGTTATATGTCAAAAATCACTCACAAATATCACACATATATCAAGTAGTCACTGTATTAACGGGACTAACATGCCCTTTTTTTCTATGCTAAAACACTTTTTTATCCCCTAAGACCCACCAGAATGATGAAATTCATGCAAAAGTACTTGTTACTAAACACTTATATTTGCAGACAGCAATCCATGCAGTTCTGGAGGCCTCGCAGCAAGTTAATGAGGTTTGAGTATTCAATAACAGATAAAACTGACCCAGAGAAACAACAGAGCTGTCAGGCTGTCATTTCTAACAGACAGCATAATGAAACCTGTAACAGAGGGCAGTTAAGAATAAACGCACAATAATGATCTGGTTGGAAATAACAATCTACAATCATTTCCCTTATTTAAGGATAGCCCTTCCTAACTCAGTGAATTGTTTATGTATTTATTTATTTGACAGCTATGCAGCAAAACCAGTAACCGCATGGAATAAATGTGTATGTATTGTAGCATTTTTGCAGGCCATCATTTCATTTTAAAGACAAATTCTCCAGGAGAATAATTAAACTCCACGCAATTCAAGTATTACAGGAACAGTAAGTCTTGCAGGGCTGAACTATATTTAAATATATACTGTTTGAATTTTGACCTCAGTGCTCCCAATTGGAAGATGACAAAAAATAAAAGTACATAATTATTGAATATCAAATCTATTGTTTGGATCTACTCTGGACACACAAAAAAATTGGCTGTTCATTAGAGAGAAGATGTGGAAATTGCTCTCCATCAGAAATGAGCTTCCCTTCAAGAATCTGAGTCTAGGGGAAGAAATGAAACTGAACTCTTCCTCCCCCAAAAGGACAATCTGTGTACTTTTCCTCAGGTGTGCCTAGCATTAAGCAAACGTTCCAGTGGGTCCTGAGGCATCAGCTCCCCTATCATGTCTCTATGTGCTTCTAATGAACCCAGAATCCAGACCACCTCAGACAGTGGCAAAGCCTAGGTGTAGGTTTCCGAGCCCCCTTCTCTGGAGAAAATGTAGAGGGGCAGGCCCTGAACACAGAGAAACTGGGAGTGGCTGAAGCAGAACCTACTGGTTGCTTCTACGTAGTGACAGTCATTATAAATATCCAGCATTTAATGTTCTGGGGGCTTTTATGCTCTCTTTCTCTTATTCAGCATACATTTGCAACAAAAGAAAATGAATAGAAGCGGTTACAGCATTAATCTAATCATTTCTTGCAGTAAATAGATATTACCAATTCCATTTTTTCACCACAGACCGTTAGTAGCTCACATCACTGACAATAGATAATAATGCCCTTCAGCTCTGCTATAAACTAAGAAGCCATCTTTGTACAGCCTAATTCCTACAACACAATTAAATCATGGAGAGACAATACTTAATGTAACAGAGCTACATATTTAGTTGAAAGCTAATTCTTCTAGTGCATAACATAAGAAGTACATTCAGACATTTTCAAAGCAAGATGCAGTCCTCTAGTCCCTCAGCTTTCACTGGAGTGAATGAAAGACATGTGGACTATAACTGAGTACCAGAACTGTGTGAAGGTATCATAACTTACGGGGCTCAATATTTTTCTAGGACCATCAATAAAAAGACACCCTTGCTGGTTATTCTCACATTATGTAGAGTCAAATTGGAAATAACAGATTAAAACCATTATCACTTACTAATATTATAATTATGACTTCCTGTAGACTCTGCTTTTAAGAGAAAAGTACAGTTAAAATCTGTTTTAATTTAAATAAGTTATCTGAAAATTAGCTGAGAAATATAGCTAGTCTGCTCAATATTTGTGTGTTCTTTGTACAGTTTTTGTATGTATTATGGCACCTTCTTCCTGGATCCTGTAAGAATGTCAGATTTTATAAGCACTTCCCTACACCTGCAAATATCAGAGATTAGAAAACAGATGTGTGATATCTTTTTATATCTAAGGATGTCTCTGTACTTCCTACTTGGCTTAATGTCAAATACGATACGTAATTAAGATCTTTACTTGTGCACAAAAGTATTTTAGAAAGATGCAGTTTGTTTGGTTTACATTTTTATTTGCATTATTGTTATAAAATATCTATTATGCATAATGGTACGTTCAGCTGAAAAAACAACTCCAACAATTCAGAAATATTAGGTTTGGGATTTGGTATTTTTTTGTTGTTGTTTGTTTATTTTTTGGTTGTTGTTGTTTTGGTTTGGTTTTCTATTATTGGTTCAGACACACACATTCAGGTACGTTGGGACTACTGTCAGAAAACTGTTCCCATATCCCTGGAGCATCTCCATAGAGAAGTCATAGAACAGTGTATGCCACTGTTGCCAGAACTAGTCATTGGCTTTCATTTAGCTGAACTGACTTTCCCTTCAATTAAAAATAATAATAATAATAGAATATTGAATTGTAAATATGCACTGGATAAAGGACAGTAATGTCTTCCTACCCACCTCTGACTGGAATCCATACCTTCCTTCACCACATAAAGGAAAAACTTAGCTGACATTTTCCCCTACATATGGGAACATCTGCAGTGTTCCCTTGCTCATCAAACTTTTACATGTAGTAACAACTTTAAAAAAGTGTAGACCTGGGTTTCAGGCTATTGCAAAATGCTAAAATAGCTACTGAGAGTATGAAAAGTCCTTTCCTCCTACCAACAGCTCATGCAATTTGTTAATTAAGGCTACCAAGAATATTTGTGGGTCTAATTTCACTTGTTCTGAAATTGCACATTTAATCTTTGAGCATGTTAAAAATAAAAAAGTACCAAAAAAAAAAATCACAAAAAATGAAGCTGCTAGAAGGAAGATGAATAGGGCCCTCTATTTTCTCTCTCTCCTTTTAATCCAAGGTTTAAAAATACAAAAAAACTTAGATTCATATCCTTCCTCTGTGTGAGATGACCTACCATAGTGATGAAGGATGGGCTTTCTAACTAGACTTTATGCTAGACTGAATCATTCACAAATGCACTGATAGACGTTACTTTGTATGAGCTGCTTCTATTGGATCCCCAAAATGAAAATGCTATAGTCAGGAGCCTAAGAATTTTTCCTAGTAGGAGGCATACGATGGGTAAAAACTGCTGATAAGAGATCTGAAACGTGGTCTTCTATTTCATAGGAGAATATCTTAAGCTATGAGATATTGAGGAAAATGAGGATAAATTATCATTTTCACTCTGGCAGTTTTGTGAATCTAGTCCTTCATTTCCTTGACTTTTATTGCAACTGTTGAAACATTTCTCAATATTTCAAAATACTGTTTCAGCACTGCATTCTCACTGCAGCATTTTGAAAGTGCATTTTTGAGGAACAAATAATGTTCCTCAAATAATGTTCTCAGCTCAACTTCTGAGAGGTTTGATTGCCCTCTACTGTCATTATCTCATATAATGTAAGTCTCCAAAGTTATAGCATATATAATTTGGGGTGCATAGCAGAAGATTATTAAGTGTATTCTTTAAAGCTGACTTGAGAAATGATCAAAGAGTTTTCAGTATTTTTTGAAGGCAGAATGATATTGTTGCAGTAAAAAATAAATAAATAAATAAATTGTCATTCTGATCAAAACACCCCATTTTTTAAAATAATTGCAAAATAAGCAATGAGGCAACATCCTAATTTCATAGCTATTACAAAAAAAAGAAAAAAAAAAAAGCCAAAATTATCCTGAAATGCTGTGAAAATGGCATCCACCTCCTAGTAGTAACTCTGATAAGGTACTGAGTATCACAGGAAATTAATTTTCACTTAACTGAAGAGAACTGTACGCTATCCGTGTTTAGAAAGATATGGAAGTGCTTAACTATAACAACAGAACATGTGGATGTTCTTCCACCAGTATTAGGATCACCTATGTGTCTATGACTATTTTCCTTTGTCCTCTCCTCTTCTCTCCTCTCCTCTCCTCCTTTTCTCTCTGACATATTTTCCATGATATTCATATTCTCCCTTAAATAAAATAGGAATTAACCTTTAGCTCATGCTCAGGGAAAGTTAAATTTCCATGTCTGGAACTGGGCAATTGCACAGTCATGCATGTCTCTTATAAATACAGCATGTCTCAGAGAAGAGAAAATGTCCTATGTGTATGTTTTTGATTTTTTCTTTTTCCCCTGTAAAATAATATTGGTAATGCAACAACAACAACAAAACAAACAAACAAACAAACACACATGCCTTTTAAGATTCCCACTGCAACAGATGATATCATTTCAGGGAAGAAAATAGATTCTTTTAAGGTCTGTAGTTACTTCCTCTTTAATATTGACCTAACTACATTAAGTTCTGGTTGCTACTCCAGGTCTGTAATCGAGGTTGCATCAAGGAGTTAAAGTGTTGGGACCTTTTCTTCTGCCATAATCTTAACACAAAAAGGAGCATTAAAATTCACCAAAGGGCCTTTTACCTTGTTTTGAAAAAATCATTCTTAGAACACTACTGTCACTTTTATTTTAAAATGTCATTTCTAGAAAGGTGAGGAAAAAAACTAATTGTATTGATCTTGGTGTTGGAAATATGAGTGAGCTATGAATGACAGTTTAAGAAATCCAAATCGATATAAAAAGAGAGCTTTAAAGATCATTTAATTGAAGTAGAGTAAGTAGAATCTTACATGGTTTAAATAATGTCAACAGAAAAGTTACTGTTTTCAGCTCAGTACACATGATAAGACTTCGAGAGTCATAAGCACCTAATACCATCTCAGGAATTTAGTAGTGGGTAAAGATTAAAGCTTAATGTCTCCACAGGGTGCTGAGCTCTTGATTCATGTTTCTTATAACATCAAGTCCGGATTATTGTAATACCCTGTTTGTAGGCGTCTTTGATACAGTGGTTTGCTGTTCACGAGTTTCAACATGCAAAGATTATAACAACTCCAATTCTCAATGGAAATGAACTGTATCAACATCCTACCAGACTTGATTGCCTTTTTGTCAGATTTAACATTATTTTTGAAACGTGTTACCTATGTGCTTTTGGAGCATTTTTCAACTTTTTTTTTTTTTTTTTTTAAATTAACTTGATGATTTCTAATTTTCTCTGCTGCATATTATGGTGACCACTGGATGTCCTCTCAAAATAATGTGGAATATAGTTAGAGAAGCTCTCAGACTGAAATAATATTATAAACTCTACAGAATAAACTTGTTAATGCGTGTTTTACTAGTTCTCTTGCTCCGTGTTCCTGAGTGTCTGGCTGCAGTGAAGATACATTAAAAAGTTGAGTATTAAGTAATTGAGTCTTTTAAATATACCTTAAATATTTGAAAACTATAATTGAATAACGTAGCAGACAATACTTTATGAACCTATACAAAGTAGCTATCCCAGCTATGTATTCTAATACATCAAAGAAATAAGTTAATGAGCTCCTAGTACTACTCAAAATTTCTGAAAAGTCATAGAAATGGGAAGAGGTAATAGGAGATTCGAGAAAAAAAATAATACCAGTTGGTAATAGTGGTACCTTAAAATAAAAAGAAGAGAGTAATCTTTTTAATTATCATTCACTGTATCTATCCATCAAGAAAAGAGTATTAAAAATAAAATCAAATATTTGGGCTTAATTTCAAAGAATTCAGCACTCCCATAGCTAATGTGAATTTCATTACAAAGTCTTATAGTTAAATAGAAAACAAAAATTGAGTAAGTAGTAACCAAATCAACATGGACTGTAATTCTAGCTCCAAAAAGAAAGAAATATATACAACAAGAATGAGAAAAAGAACTGATTAAAATTCACTAGGAATAAAAAAAAAAGTTTATTTAACAATTAATTACACTCTTTCAGTGGATTGAAATGTTACAAAACCAAAAACTGGGAAACTACAGTGTAAGTCCTTTTTTTTCTCTGCTATATATGAAAAATAAGTAGATAAGCAAGAAAAATTTCATATATAATGTCACAGAATTTAATGTCAATTATCTATAAATATCTGAAGGTATAAACAATTTTGCACATAAATTATTCAGCTTAGTCTATGGGAATGTAATTACATTTTTGCTGAAAATGAAGGGAAAGGAATTATTGTAATCATTGCAAATGTCTCACAAAATGACAGCAGCCTTGCACATTGGAACGGGCAAAATACTAGACACTGTGATGTCTTGAACAGTCTTGTGTTATAAGAATCGATTGAAAATTAATATATAATCCCAGCTCTAGCATCCAAGGTTTTGTTACAGCTCTGAAGTTTCCTGTTCTCAAAAAAAAAGACTTATCTCTCCAAAGCAACCTGAAATATTTTCCTAAGTAGTACGGAGTATTGCAGGTAATAAAAATTGTAATATTGTTGAGATTTTTTTCTAAGATAAACAAAATCTGACATTAACATGTATCCTTCAGAAACAGAAAAGTTGGAACATTTAAATATCTATTGCTAACCAACAACATCATTTGTGGAGGTATTTTCCTTATAACAGATTTTTTTTTTTTTCTAATGACTCTATTTTCTGTTTTCAGAGGGTATGATATTGGCTAAGATGCCACTGTGCCATTCTGAGGAAAAGAAGACATTGCACTTCTGATTTTTCCTTGGTCTTAATTAAAATGTAGGCATATTTCCAAGACTGCATGTACTATGAAGAACACGAGGTTTCTTTTCTATTCACACGAATAAGAGCCTATTCCAGTTTGTGAGTCTAACGAGTCTAATGAATCTGTATAAAACTGAAAACTGTGAAGTGCTATTTATATAATATGAAATAATTTGACTATTGAAAACATTTCTAAATATGTACCCACCTGAAAAAAATGCATAAGAAATGAATGTGTTATATTGTTTTGTTTTTATAAGAAAAGCTTCCTTGTCACAATAATCAGCACAAAAAAAGCTTGAATCTTGAGAAATGTTTTTCATACAGCTCATATAAGTTTCATTCTTAACCAAAATATACCTATAAAGCTGTGAATATACAATTAAGATCCACCCAGAAAACAAAATAAAGTATTTTATTTTGCATTATGTGTGATGAGAAGGTTGTGGGCCATAACAAGTCATGACATACAAGTCAGATGATTTAGTTCTAGTTTTGTACATATATTTACCTGATTGCCTTACAGCTTCAAGTTTTCTTGGAAAAAGTTCACAATGTTGGTCTCAACCACAAATACTTGATTTTAATTTACAGATAAATACACACTCCTGGGGAGGGAGAGAGTCACATTGTAAATGATTCCTATTAGTTGCTCACAATTGGTGTCATGACATACCAATATAATCTGATAATACACACATAACTACAAATCTCAACTCTTCCACAAACCAAAGGATTATAGTTAAACCAATCTAAAAATGATTTTTAAAAATGTTTTTACTATGTAGTAAATGTATCTATTCCATATGTATCTGCAAACCAAGAACCTAGTGGCAGCACCATTGGCTGAGTAGGAAATTATCCACTTCCCTACCTATGGCTGACATGTATGGAAATAACTCTAAAACCTCTGAGAGTATATTAACTGACTAATGTACAGGCAACATGTTAAGAACATTCTGTTTTCTTTAACTTTATCCAGTCAAGAATCTTCATATCCACATTTAGAAAGCTAAGAAGAAAAAGGAACAGGCAAAAAAAAACAAACATTACTTAATAATAATAATAATAATAATAATAATAATAATAATAGCAGAATAAAATTAAAAAAAAAAAAGAGAATGAAACTCTATTGAATAATCCTGCATTCTTATTTGTTTTGAATAATATTTATCATTTTAAGTAACCACTAGAATTTAGTATTTTATTCATGACATTTTATTCATTTTATTCATGGCAGCTCATCAGTTGTATCGGAATTAATAGAATCTTAAAGCATAGTCAGCCTGGCCCCACTAAAGTCAACAGCAATGATGCCTTTGGTTCCAGCATTAAGAATTTTACCCCTGAGGTAAAATTTTGCAAGGATCTAAAAATTCTGATGGAACTAGAATAGAAAGGATTGTAAATTGCTAGGTGAGAATGGGTAAAACCAAGAATATCAAACAGAAACAGTAAATGTGACTGTTTTGCTCTTACCTCACTGTCCCTATCTGCACATGTCCTCTCTCTCTCAGTTCATCCCGCTACTAATGGTACCATCATAAAATGAGACAATGAATTCTCTAAGACAGCTTCTGCTTCTATATTATTTGTTTGTAAAAACCTTGATAGAGTGGGACCCTTCTCTTTGGCTGCAGCTCACAGGTACTAGAAAAATACAAATAAGATGACTGTAACTACTAAATTAACATCAACTTTACTACTTCTAAAGCTCTAATAAATGTCCCCTTTTATCAAGTGCTATTATAAAAGTAAACCTGTTAAAACATTCTCAAAAATATAAATAAACAAATTATTTTAATTAGATACAGATGGTCAAATACACTCTTAAAATCCAATTTTCTGCTAGCCAATTATTTTATTGTCAACTACTTAGACTCAACTTCTTTTATTTTCTTCTCTTCCATTTGCAATCATTACCTGAGAGGCTGCTTCATCTGCTTTATGATCAGACTTGTTTTCCTTTCCAGCAATTGCCATGTAGAAATACCTTCCTTTATTCCAGCAAGTTGCCTTTAGCATTCTAGTCTTTGCTTTCCCCAGATCATGGTAAGCATTCTCCTATTCTAAATAAGAGCTTTGGTTCAGACCTGTGTAAGTGTTGCTGAAAATTCAGATTCCAGAGAGGCTCTGTACATGCCCTGCCTTGTGTGTAAACTATGATTAATACTTTCAAGCCTTTACTCTTTCCACTTCAGAGGTAAAATTTAAATATAACACAGAAAATGGTATGCTGATTATGGTTTGGGACATCACAGAAACATAATTTCAATTGTTCTTTTCCTAAATTGTAAGTGCAATATAATGATACTTTTTGTACTTATTACTAGAGAAGTGATTTTATCATGGGATGATTAAATAACTGAATGATTGTATGGGATGATCATATAACTGAAAAGGCTTTCTTTTGCCCAAGCTGCTGTGGATGGCACACTGAAGTCATGTAAAGTAAATGCTCTGATGCCATCAGCCTAAAGGCACTAAGGGAATGGTCAGGCTTCAGTCCACAGGTTCAGGCTGACATGACAGCTGTTGTGTACCATGCAAGGTTTCCCCAGGAAGAAGGGCAAACATTGTTATCCATCATGCCTCTCTATACAGATACATGCAACTCTCTCACCCTCCACTCCTCACCACCATTTCAGTGAAGCCAGTGTGTAATCCCGACTACACAGAGGTGGAGGGATATGGCACAGTGTTTCATGCAGTTTCAAACATGCAGACTGTTTTCAGTACAATTGCTTGGCTTCTTTTTTTGCCTTAAATAGCTATACATTTTCTCATTGTATTAATTCCTTCAAGAGTGCTGTCTTTCTAAATTGGTTTCTCTTTAAAATACTAATTCAGTATGATAACCTCAGATTTACACCAAGGTAACTTAATACAATGTTTTTGCTAGTCAGTATACAGATTTGGTGACTATGTCTCATCTGCAGACAAGCAGTTCCTCCATATCGATTTTCTGGGGAAATACTTTTTTTGTACCTCTTATTCCTTCTTTTTATTACAACACAGATTTCCTTGGATGTTTTTTCATCTTTTTCTTTTTGCCAGCTCAACTGTTTTTCTTTGCTATAGCACTGAATACATATTTCAAAATTGCTTTAATTGACGTGTCTGCTGGATCTGCTGCTTACACAAATACAGGTTATTTATTACCTTCCTGCATTGAACTGGACAATCCCCTGAGTTACAATACATGTTTTTTTTTTTTAAATGATGCCTATGAAGTGTCTTTCAACCAAAGTGTTTGAAGATCTGTCTAAATGTTGATCAACTGACACAGAAGTTGACATAAAACAAAAAAACAAAAACCTACACAATAACAAACAAACAAAACCTCACTTAAGAGTGGTGTGACTTCTATTACAGTAATTTACAAACTAAGTATTCCACCGGATCTTTCAGGATTCTGTTGTTGTTGTTTCACATAACATGATACCTAAAGTTTTTAAAGTGAAAAAGAAAAGATAGAAGGAAGACAGAACCCTGCCTGCTTGCCTTGTCTTCTTGACATACCTCAGAAGGTACATGCTTGCTTTTAAAAGAAAACAGTAGGCTCAGTGCTAAAAATCCCAAATAAAAAAAGGAATCTCCACGAAGCATTGTATCAGATGCATAAATCCCAAAGAGAGGCAGACACATTCCTGTCCTCACCACTTCCTACAGTCTGGTTACACAGCTTTTCAGCTGGATGTGTCTTGCATGGATGTGTTAGTTACTCATCTTTCTTGCACTGCATAGAGTCAGCATGACAGTCTCCTTACAGACCAAACCCCTAACTGAGGGACACAATGACACTGCATACTGTTGCACTAACGACCTTTTGAGACTTTATCATTTAATATTATTTTACACAACTGCATTCTGCATTTCTCAGCAAGATAATTTACTAAGGGTCTCTAACTTTGAAGTCAGTGCCCAGCTTTTTTATCATTTCAGCTGCCAATGCTTTAAGTGATGTAAATATTAACATGAACTGCTACAGTAAAGGAAAGCCAGAAAGGCAATGGATTCTTCAGCCTTTTTCTGATAATTTTTTGCAGTTCTGAGGGAGATTGCAATTTCAAGTCCTAGGCAGAGGCAAAGCCTATACCACACACAACCTATTGCTTCCTCAGCCAGCAAACAGAGAGATGAACAAGTTATTGGGAAGAAGCAATGCTATCGAGCTCTTTAGACCAAATCTCTAGTATATATTTCACAATATATATCTTCTTCTTTGTTCATATTGCCTCTCTTATCATTAAGAGCAGTACTGAGTCTGAAAGCCTGGCAATACACAGACACTTACACAAAAAGAAACCACCCTCCTCAACAACTAACACCATAGTATCTCTGCTAAAATCTCTAAGTTCATGAAACAGACCTTCTTGATTATCCCCTTTTTAATTCCACACGATAGTTTGCCTTTGCAAAGAAAAGGTAGAGACTTGACCCCAAGTGTTTTTACTTTAACAGAACTCTGATTATTTTTTTCCTATTCAGTTCAAATATAGAAGCAGATGGAGTCCAACGTTCAAGTCCTTTGGAGCCTAGAAGGCCAGATCTGTAAAATGGAACTAACAGTAACTTCATGTGTGCTTTGATTTCAGATTTTTCAGCAGAAGTTATAAACTGCATGTACATATAAGCACTACAAATATCCATAAAACAATGAATAGTTTCATCAGCTCATAAGGTAAAGGAAAAACAAAAAACAAAAGTGCTGTAAACAGTTAAGCAGTGTTGTAAATGAGCACAGGAAATGTAAAGTATTCGCTGGCATTTAATCCTGTAATCATTGAAACGCTTTGAGACTGGGAATGTCTTCTGAACAATTTTTTAAATCTTAAATGTCATGATGAAAAAACAGAGAATGCAAATATTGTAATTTTACTGGGAGCACTACATTGGTTAGCACTGGTAACAATAATGAATATTAAGACAAGAGGAGGAAAAATGTTGCATTTATGTGCATGGATTAAATACATCATTAAGCATTAAATTGATTTATTTTTAATTACAATTTTCAACAAATTTACCAGCCACTTACAGGTAAGATAAATCAAACTATATGTGACTTACCTTTAAAGTGGACAGAGACTTATTCCCACTCAGGAATTTCCTTTAAGAATTATTGCATATTGTGTCTTCCAGGGGGCTTAGAAATCAAAAATACTGCAGTGTGTTAAGGCAGCAAACATTTTGGTGCCAAAGGATGCATTCAAAAACTATTCTAAAGAACATTCTGATATAGACCTTTAATTTAGCTTAGCATTCAATCTGTAGGAAGCCCAAATGCTTTTGCATTAACACACAATTGCTATTTACAAAGAAGGGATCAAACTATAATATGTTAAGGACATTTTTTCTTTAGCATTTTATATCCAGAAATCACACCTGAAACACACCATCAATTTTTTTTTTTTATATTAATGCTACTGAAGTAACAGATAACAAAACACTCTGATGTCAAAAGTCATTTCATTTTTCCATCAAGAACAATGAGGCCATCTCTAAACATATTAAAATATTATTCACTTTGACAATAAAACTAGTTCCAAGACATGAACTATTGCTGTATTAGAGAAGGGAGGCAATCAGTATTTTTCATCTTCTAAGAATCTCTATAATACAAAAACTCCATCATGTCTAATGGAATCGGTAAGTACCTGGAAGGCAAATGTCTTTTCTTATTTCCAGTGTGAAATCTGGTTTGAAACAAGCACTTATAGTTAATTCACTTCTCTAATACCCAGAAAAGTTTGAACAGTAATGAATGAATATTATCAACATCGTTTTTTGAAATGACATTATTTTTTCATTATTATTCCACAGTGTATTGTTGTACTACTGAAGACTCCTAAAGGGATGCATATGTGGCTACACTTAATACTCAATAGTACTTTGAATGGTAGTATTACCAGATTTCTACCTAAAGCAGACAGTTTATCAAAATTGTTAACTGTTATAAACCAGTTGCTATTATATTTTTTTTCTGCTAATCTAAAATACCAGTTATTAGGGTTATTACAGTCTATAACACTAATGACAACATTTGTGCTAAATATATTGCATTCTACATAGGTATTTTTAAATGTGCCTCATGTCAGATACCAAATCAAGCAATATGGGTGTTAAAAATACAATTCCATGCATTTCATTATGAAAAGCTTCATTTTGACTGAGTGGTAATCATCACTCATGAATTTAATGAAACATATGCTTAAAAAAGAAATGCACAGGAATGATGAGTAAATTTTTAAAATTAGTTTTTATGTAAAAATCAAGAACTTCAATATTTTAGCTGTGACAAGTTGTACAAAAGATCCTTTCTCTGACAATATTTAAGTTGCTGTTGCTGTATACCAGCCATAATAGTTCAGTGATCATCACAGAGGCTATTATAGTTTTGTACTTAGTGTAGTGTATCTAATCGCTCTAACTTTATGCATCAAGAGACTGGATTATTGTGATGAAACACCTCCTTGCTGGGGAAAGACAAAGTTCTCCATGAATTTGGGACAGTTACTTAATTTTTACTTACCTCTAACTCAGTCAAAATATCCCCTTGGAAACGTTTACTTTCTTCTTCACTGAGGAGCGACATATGAATCCAATGAATTCACCCTTCCTTTGATCCTAATAAAACACTGCTTTGTCACATATCCAGTAGAGTTGAGTTCCATACCTAAGACAGAAGCAAGCCTACATGAGACTTTTGCATTGTATTGCTTTCACAAGCAGTGGAATATAGCTAAAGGCCTTAGTTCTCTCACACTGTAGTACTTAAGTCCTTCATAAGATAGGGAAAAATACTATCCTGATTTAATTTACAGAAATTGTTACAATTTAAGTTTACCATCAGTTTTATCACCAACATTAATTACTTAAGTCCCTGTGACTTTGGGAATGATAATTGCAAGTAGGTTGCATTTCACACATTTAATGGGGATTAGAACATGAAACATATTGAGATTAGAGAACAGGAAGCTGAATCCTTCTGCCAACACTGAACCACAGCATACATACATCTTCAGGTTGATCTATGAAAAAGAGTCTTGTTCAGGGCCTTTCAGTTCCATTTTTATTATCTTTATGGCTAGCAACTTTCTGTCACCATTACTAAAGCAACCAATTCATTGCCACCTAGAAATAAATGTCATAGTACCTAAATATCTACAGCTCCCTGAAGATCATGAGTGCAACCAACTCGTGATCTTGAAACAGCTTCCTTTTTACCATCAACCAGAGCTGTATTTGAAAGGACATAAATACACATGTGCTTCAATGTCCTCGTCAAAGCCTCTAAGCTATCTAGCCACTTTTTTTTTTTTTTTTTTTTTTTTTTTACAACTTGGGCTTTTAAAAACAGTGCAATATTTTTGAAAACATGGGTGTAAATTAATCATTTTTATGGTGTATTGAATCATGATTTTCTTTAATTTAAAATTGCTACTTTCTTTGTTTGATGCATATCATTTTGCAAATATGCTTTGGTTAATGGGACTTTACAAAGTGAAAAATTAATGATCAGATTTGTTATTTAAAGACCAGTAGCTAATGTCTCTTTTCTGTGTGAAAATATAAGCACAAAAGCACAGCATTCAGACTAAACTCTTAGTTACTATGGTGATATCATGAAGCATGGTAGAAAATGTTATTTTAAAGCATTCTTCTATTTCCTATTCAAACAGTTAGTACAAAGTATTCTCAAGTATATTTAGTTAATAGCAGATCAATGGCTTTGTTCCTCTCCTGCCAGGCAAACTATAGACAAAAAGGAATCATACTGCTTAACAATATTGCTATGGGAGACTGGATTAAAATAATCAATATGGCTTTTAACGCTTGCTTTTTGTTTTAAATAAAACTTTCAAATTCCAATTCTTGGATTGTCTCCTGCCAGTAATTGTATTGGATTACATTATAACTATTATTTCCCATAGAAACTAGTTGTTGTAACTAAGAATTACTGCCCTACATCAGATGCATGTCCATCTTCTCCGACATCCTGTTTCTTTCAGAGTGCCTAATCATACATGCCCTACCCAAAAAAAAATAAAAAAGAAAACCCAGGAGAAAAAAGTTATTGTGATAGCCTCTAAGTCTATGCTATATAGGGCTAGCAAAAACATTAAGTATGGTTCCAATACGAGAAAGATGTTGTGTAACTCACCATGGAGCTGTCAGATTAGCCTTAACTCCCAGTTATTTTAACTACAGAGATAATCTCAGGTAGAAATCCAGTGTCTAAGTCACATAAGACCTGTTGGAATTATAACTCAAATAGTAAACACAATGAAGGGCTTATTCCTTTTAAAATCAACATGAAATGTTGATTTGATTGAAATCAAATGAAACAGTACACTTCACATAGAATCATAGAATCATAGAATATCCTGAGTTGGAAGGGACCCTTAAGGATCATCAAGTCCAACTCTTGACACCGCACAGGTCTACCCAAAAGTTCAGACCATGTGACTAAGTGCACAGTCCAATCTCTTCTTAAATTCAGACAGGCTCGGTGCAGTGACCACTTCCCTGGGGAGCCTGTTCCAGTGTGCAACCACCCTCTCTGTGAAGAACCCCCTCCTGACGTCAAGCCTAAATTTCCCCTGCCTCAGCTTAACCCCGTTCCCGCGGGTCCTGTCACTGGTGTTAATGGAGAAAAGGTCTCCTGCCTCTCGACACCCCCTTACGAGGAAGTTGTAGACTGTGATGAGGTCTCCCCTCAGCCTCCTCTTCTCCAGGCTGAACAGGCCCAGTGACCTCAGCCGTTCTTCGTACGTCTTCCCCTCCAGGCCTTTCACCATCTTCGTAGCCCTCCTCTCAAAATAATCAAGTAAATTAAAATTGTTGTTATATATACACGTTTATTGTGACTAGCATGGCACTGCAAGTTTGCATTAATTCTGAACAATGAAACGTATTGGCTATAGTCACAGGTATGGTAAGAGACCACAGTTTCATCAGTGAAAAAAAAAATAAATCTGGTGTATATTCCCTAAGGACCTATTCTTCCTAATACTACCACAATCTACAAAGCAAGTATCTCATTGCTGCGTGGTGATACTACTGCCTTATCCTGCATTATCTGACTGAAGTGACAACACTACTAAACTGTTCAGTGTTCAAGTAACCATCTCCTATTAAACCTTTCAAGGAACAGGGCACTGATTTATGAAAGGAAACTAGCCACCTAAACTTGACAGGTATTAATTCTCACTATATGAGTTACATATTCAACTATATATATAGGTAGAAAGAGATTAAGAAAGTAGCAAAGCATGGCACTTAGAGTAATGCATCATTATAGAGTATCATGTTGATTACTAGTAAAAACAAACCTAACAATTTAAAAGCAATTTTCATAACTTCAGTTCATGTGTGACACCAGGAAAGCTTGCTATTCAGAAAACTAGAACAAATTATTCTTGCCAACATAAAATAGAAAAAAATAAAAATTCCCAAAGAAGGTTAATTTTTCAATAACATTATTGCATGCATGGTAGTTCTTACATTACCAATTGACTATCCTCTCTTTTAGGTTTTGAAATGCCACTTAAGGCCTCTCTTGCAAGATGCATGAATAAAAAGCTTGCTGTATAACAAGTATGCTCTTTCAGTTATATATGCCCAAATCTTTGACAAGTGGTCTGGAAAGAGTACAGGGATGCCATTCAGATGTGCAGGGAGGGGATCAGGAAAGCCAAGGCACAGGTGGAACTGAATTTGGCAAAGGATGGAAAGAACAACAAGAAGGGGTTTTATAGGTAAATGTACCTAGTCAGAAAAGAAAGGCTGAGAGTAGGTGTACCTCCTCTGACAGATGAGAAGGGAAAAATAGTAACAACAGACATGGAGAAGGTGGAGGTAAGCTCTTTGCCTCCACCTTCACTGCCAGTCAAGCTTCCCATGTTTCTTGTTTCCCTGAACTTCAAGGCTGGGGCTGGGGGAGCAAAGCCCCTCCCACTATAAGCAAAGAGCAGGTTGGAGACCACCTGAAGTTTATGGGGCCCGATGCCATGCATCCCAGGGTCCTGAGGGAACTGGGTGATGGAGTTACCAAGTCTCTCTGCATCATATTTGAAAAGTCATGGCAGTCAGGTGAAGTACCTGGTGACTGGAAAAAGGGAAACATCACTCCCATTTGTAAAAAGGGTAGCAAGGAGGATTCAGAGAACTACTGTCTGGTGAGCCTCACCTTTGTGCCTGGAAAGACCATGGAACAAATCCTCTTAGAAGCAACATTAGAAGCAACATGCCTCGTATGTGCCTTAAGGCAGAAGGATGTGATCTGAGACAGACAGTACAGTTTCACCAAGGGCAAACTGTGCTTGACCAATCTGGTGGCCTTCTTTGAAGTCACCTGTAATTTTGGGGATATCTCTATCTGCAGTTGAAAAAGTGGCCATAATTTTAAGGTTTTTCATAGATAGACAGACATATATCTAGAGAAAGAAAACAGCTGAAGATTAATCACTGAAATGTACCAGTTATAGGAGACAAACTTACTGATGACTTCCAATCAAATGATATTTGCCCAGAAAACAAAAAAGGAAAAGAAAAAAAAAAAAAGAAAAAGAAAAAAAAATCTTGTCATTTTTGAAACACATCATTTTACAACGAAATTTTATGTATATTTATGTGTTTACACACACATGCTAGAAACTATGTTTGCTTTCATGAGTCAGGAGACCAATGTTAACTTTCTTTACTCTGAGCAAGACCAAAAAGGGCTAGGACTTGGTGCTCCACCCTGACTGAACACTATGCCTTTGAACCACACAAAGAGCAATAGCAGCACCTTGGCCTCAAACCCTACTGTAGGCAAGCCCAAGATTTCCCAGTTTCCTCTGCTTGGCCAAAAAAAGGCTGCAATAGAAATGCAACAGATCTTTTCAGGTTCAGGAAACCTTTTTTTTCTCTTCCTTACTATCTAGAGGGAAAATAAATCTTTGTTTGCTTCCAAATTCAGCCTCCTTGAGCTATACCTGAAGCAACCACCATGTTTGGAAAAGAGTGAAAAGTATTGAATAATCTATCACATGACCCAAGATTAAGGTCATTTGAACATCTCACGTATTAGAGATGAGGTGCCTCTTATTTAAAAATTATTCCTCTAATTTATATTTTCTAAAAATGATCTGGTTTCAGAGACTGGCCCTGTTACTTTTGTTCATATTAAAGCTTGATTTTGCAAATTACTGAAGACTACACAAGGCTAGACACGTCATGTGCTTAATTTTCAACATATAGCTAGCAGTAGTGATTTAAATGTCATTACTGATAAATATGGTTTTGTGTGCCCTTCTGTCTTAAGTCAAAGATCATCTAGCAGCCCTGATGGCTACAGAAAAAATAAAATAAAATAAAAAATCCACTTAACCATTTCTGGACTGAGACCTTTAATTTGAAAACAATATCAGAATTGTTTTCTGTCAAGTATGCTACCAAATTACTTCATTTTTATTTTTGTTAGGTGAATGGACAAACATACTGAAATTATTAGACAAGTTGTTATTTTCTGCAAGAATATTCACAATGCTCTGCTGATTTACATTATGACGTTCTTAAAAAGCTGGAGTAAACTGTTCATAGCCTCATTTTCTAACTAGTCTTTCTTGGCTTCTTGGGAAACAGTGCTGCACAGGTATTCTTTATAGGCAACAGATTAAAAACTAAGGATAAAGTTTGTCAATGTTTAAATATCTGTTGTTTTACTTGTGAGGAAGAACAGACACAGTGTAAGAAAGAATACCCTCAATGCATTTAAGCATTTAATTCTACAAGTTTCTCTTTATAGACTCCTATTTAGATTTACTTAATTTTTGGTAAAACATTTGCTTACAGGATATTCTGCAGACTATTTTTTCACTAAAATTTGCTTGGAGGAAAGAAAAAAAAAAAAAAGCAGTCATTATGCTGACTAGTGAAGACAATTTCATTAATAATTTTCTTTTTTAAATTAATATCAAGCACACATATAAGCATCCTGACAATACTGGCCACAGTGATGGTTTGAAGAAGCCTATAGCAGCTAATCTTCCAAAAAAAAATAAAGAAAGAACTTTATAATTGATACCTTCCCTTGGCCTACAGAAACAGATCATTATGATTTGGCATTTCATATATCACTACAGACATCAAGGAATAACAATATTTTGCTGGAATGTATACATACATGGCTGTACATTCATGTAGTGGTACATGTCGCCAGGCTTTTCACATCTTGTCAGTTATCACTATAACCTCTGTCAGAACAAACCACACAACTTTAACAATGAATGATACAACCAGGTATAGCAAATTCCATTTTCTCATCCTCTATCAAAGTTCTGATTTGTTAAATGTTTGTGTGTGTGTGTGTGTGTGTATGTATGTGCCGATATTATATACATACACACAGGTAGCACTAAAACTATGAAGTCAACTTTATTCAGATATTTGATGTATGCTATGCCAGGAAGCATTATGGGAGAAAGAAACACGAGACTTAAGACAAAACTGAGGAGTGAGATGAAGGGTCACAAACACCAAAAATATACAAGCATTCTTTTACTAGAGATTACAAGCACCTTGCTGTAAGGAAACTGAATTTGTGCTCTAAACTCTACATGATATGTATCTACCTCCTGTGGTTCTGCTATAAAAGTATCCATAAAATGATGAAATTTGGATACAGGAGGTTGATTTGCCTTTTTCTAGAAAGCGCCATAGAAAAGAGTTATATATTGTTTGGGTAGATTTATCCTGTTTTATATTGAGAAGGATGCTATTTTTTACTGTTATGTAACCAGTGGAGCTTTGGAAATTAGTAGGCACAGGTCATGATGCTTTAAGCAATGGTTCAAATAAAACAAAATTAGTTTTTCTGCTAGGGTATGACCATGTGTTACTTATAACAGGCCTCACAAACAGAGAAATCAGCCCTTATGAGGAAAAGCTGAAACATTCTACCAGCCAAGCCATTTAAATTCTAAACATTTACTAGAAGACATAAAGGTCAGATATGTACCAGTATCTCTAGACACATTGATATGTTATCTCCTTCTCTGAAGGAAAAGAATTATCAGAGAGAGATTGTAGATGAGAATCGGAAATTAAATGCAGACACTTCTAGAAACTGTATCAGGTGAAATCCTGCCCATGGGATGGTATCTTCCCAACCTCAAGTTCCAAAATATCTGCTGCTCAAAGGGGAATACTCAAAATAAGGCAAAAATCATACTATTCTTGCTGAGCATCCTCTTATTCTTAAGATGCCAATTATGTGATCTGTTAGGTTCACAAAAATATTTTGGGATATGAGTAATAACGAGTCAACAGTCAGGGAGTAAGGATGCTAAAAGTTCATCAGAAACAGTGACTCTGATAGTGGATGGATAATTGGGATTCCACTGGTTGTTGGTTTTTTTGTTGTTGTTGTTTTGTTTTGTTTTGGTGGTGGTGGTAGTTGTTTTTGTTGTTGTTGTTTGGTTGACTGGTTGTTGGTGCTTTTTTCCTTTTTAAAAAATATACAGAATGCTGTCTTACTTTGGAATAATGAAAACCAAATGAAAACAGCACAGTTAATTTGATTCATTTCAGCCTATCTCCAAAGCTTTGTTTCTCCAATCTGTTCAGTTTCTGCTATTGGTTAGAGTTGATCTCCCTCCTAAATTAACCTTTTTGGAGGGATAAATCTATTTATAAATGGGAAACAAATCAAGCAGGCAGGCAAAGTAGTGTTTCTGTGATTGCTGAGCTGTGACAAAGTTTTTTATCTAGGAAAGAGAAAAGGACTACGATAAACTCATTTTAAAATGCCTACAGTTTTTGGTGCAAACACCAAATTAAGAGAGAGATATCCACTAGCCCTGGCACAGGTTTGGCTTGATAATGACTGGCTAACACAGGAGTGGAACACTAACAGGGAGAATGATGTAGCCCATAATAACCTATGTTTAATAGTAAAAACATTTGTGTAGAAGCAAAACATAACAAAATAACCCAGGGTTCTGGTTCTTCTTCAGAACCTGCTAATCTGCTAGATTCAGCCACACAGTAAGAAGACGGTAACTTTAAATATTGTTAGCAAATCTGAAAACACGTAGAATCCCAGAATCATTAAGGTTGGAAAAGACTCTAGGATCACCTGGTCCAACCATCACCCTACTACCAATGTCACCCTCTAAACCATGTCCCCAAGCACCATGTCCAACCTTTCCTTGAACACCCCCAGAGACAGTGACTTCACTACATCCCTGAGCAACCCACTCCAATGCATGACTACTCCTTCTGAGAAGAAAAGGCTCCTAATTTCCAACCTAAACCTCCTCTGCTGCAACTTGAGGCCATTTGCTCTAGTCCTTTTGCTAGTTACCCATGAGAAGAGGCCAACCCCCAGCTCCCCACAACTTCCTTTCAGGTAGTTGTAGAGAGCAATAAGGTTTTAGGGGTGAAGGACTGGAGATAATACAAATAGAGAAATTTGAATTTCATGATTCAGTCACTGCAGGTCTTAAAATCATGTCTAAGTTAAACTGCAAGGAGGATGAGACCTACATTTTAGCAATTAGCACAAACAAAAGAAATTAATTTGACTGATTTTCTTTTCCAGCCACTTCATCAGAACTTCACAAAATAACTTCTTTAAGGTAATTTGAGCTGACCTTGGTTTGCATTGGTTCAAAGTTTGAAAATCCAAAAACCTAACCCCATAATCATGTCTGATTTTACCAGAAAAATTAAAAGCCCAGTAATTAGGGCAGACAGTTGTATAGGGAAATGCTAGTTCCAGGGTTCTGCTATTCCATTTCAATACGAACTATAACCTAATCTTCTCATAACCCTCATGAATTCCCTAAGCAAAGGAACATGAATTATTCTTACATAAATTGCAGTCAGGCTCTCCTCCTTGAGATGTTCCATCCCACAAATAAATAATTATTATTTAGGCAGTAATCCAAATAATGGTCTCACTAGAGAGAAGCGAATACTAAAATCCTTGCCCAGTGAAAAAGGGGAGTAAAAAGGAAGACAGGGGACAACATTTGTTGGTTTCTCAGCACTGCTAAGAAAAAAAGCCTTGAACACCCTTAATGAAAACAGAATCTTTGGCTCTGTGCACAGCTGTTGTTCAGATGAGTTCTTCAATTTTTTTCAAAAGTTTGATGAATTTTTGGAAAATCTTGGCATAATATCTGATCTTTGACTTAAAATGCTTTCTGAAGGTTTTAAAAGGGAAAAAATGAAAAATGATCTTTTTTTTTTTATTTTTTTTTATTTTTGGGGGGAGGGGGGAAGGTTCTCTGAGAATAACTTTTATTGTTTTGCCAGGTCTGTCTGTCATTTGGAAAACTCAATTTTAAATGAGTAAAGTGACAAAATTGTAAAGAATTGTAACATTTCCAGGTCAATATTTAAATATCATTTATATCACATATAATTTCAATAGAAGTTAAATAGAGAGTATTTTCAAGTGGTTCATATATAAATATACAGAAAAGTAAAGCAAGCTGATATTTTAACAATTTAAAATACTTGTGTGTGTGATTACTAAGAACTGGAGGTATGGCATATGAAAGTCTATATTGTGATTTTTAAACTGATTAAATCCTTTTAGTATAAGAGAAACAATGCTAATTTTCAGAGACCTAGACTTCTGAGGATTTGATCATACTTCACAGAGAAAATATTTTTTTTTACATTTAAATGCTCACTTTCCACTTTTCTTCTATAGGAAAAAAAAAAAAAAGTTCAAAGAAAATATTTGAGCTGTTCCTTCATAATCTCTATTCGTACATAAGTTCTTTGAACCTAAGCTATTGTGTCTGTGTCTCACCCAGTGGAGCTTTTAAGTTATTTGATCTGGAACTATTTGGTTTTGTGCCTCATGGACCAAGCCCTCTGGACTCATCTGACCTTAAAAAAATTGCTGTTGACTCAGACATCCTTAATTCGTCTGTCAAATCTAGCAGTAGTTTGACTGAAGTTAAAGTTAAATCATCCTTTACCTAAGACAGCTTGCTGGAATCCATGTGGTCTAATTGAGGCACCTTTTTAATAAGAAAGACCCTTCACTAAGCTCTTCTTAACAAACACAAGTAAAATGCATCATAAACATGAAAATCCTTGCATGTTGTCAGACAAATTTATGCAGGCATTTTAAAAACCATGAGACAATGTGTTCATAGATAGCTACATTAATAAGGGCTAATACAACTCAAATTTGCCATTTCCAAGTAGTTATTTCTGAGATATTTCATGGAAAAAAAATCTGATCATAATGTATACAAGATGACATACTCTTGTCACGTCAACAGAACACAAAAACAACTAAATAGGCATGACCAAATTTTTAAGTTTCATGTAACTGGAAGTGATTTACTAGAGGGTCAAGGATATTTGCTTTTCCACCCATAGAAATACTGGCTAGTATAAAGCAACCCACTAAGTTTTGTGGTATTGCAGAAGCTTATACAGATTGAACTTGCAACAATCCCAAATGAGCTTGAATATGCAAAAAAACAACTATTACAAAAGGAAAACAGTGGTGAAAGGTTTGTTTATGAATTCTGTAAAGCGTAGGGAGATGAATATGGTTCTCACTCTATCTGCAAGATGTGGTGGTAATGCTTGAAATAGGCTGTGAGGATTTTTACAGCAGACAATGATCAGGTACTGCACAATGGTCACATCTAAACAGCAGCCCGAGCAACAATCTTTATTGTGCCAGTCATATTCAGCCTTTCTGCCACTCATTTTTGGAAAGTGTGAACTGATGCTAAGCTTTTTGGATTAAAGGCATTATGGTAAATAATGAAAAAAAAAAATAGAAATCAGTAATGCACAGTAATGGAGTGAAATGCCATTATATTGCAGAACTCAGTAAGCACCATGCATTCAAAATTGTTCTGACCTTAATGTCATACTCCTAAAACAAAGATTACAGGTCATGATTACATTACCGTCCTAGGAGCAATTCTGGAAAAAAAGAATAGCAATCTGACTACTAGAATAGCATTTGAGACTGACTTGGAAGACTGTCTCACTGTAGGATTTAATATATTCTTTAGAGGTATAAACAAGTAGGTATTTGGAAAAAAATGTAAAGTGATGGTATTATTTGAGATGTTTACTGGAATAAGATACTCAAATCTACTCTCCACACATTTAAAATGATGTAACAAAATTTAAGAGAGCACTGCAAGAAGAACAAACTGCAAGAATGATTTAAAGGCTGGAAAATCTGCCTTACAGAAAGATTTAAGAGGTTCAATCTATTTAGCTCATCAAAGTCAAGCTTAAGGGATCTATAAGAAGAGACATGGAAAGAGGATATCGTACACCAGAGGGCTTTTCCACATAGTAGGCTAAGATACAACTGTATGCTTTGGCTGGAAGTCAAAGCTCAACAAATGCAAATCAGAAACAAGGTATGTTTTAAGCAGTAAGAATTACTAACTGGTTCTAACTGGTTGGGAAATTTAATGGGGGGGGGGGGGGGGGGGAGGAGGGGGTCTGGTTTCTCTCATATTTTAAATGTTTAAAATAAACCTAGATTTCTCCTTTTGTTTCCTAAAAATATGATCTGGCATCATTTGATGTTGAGCTGAAAGATTATGAGCTGTCTGAAGACAGCTCCAGATTTATATTGCTCCCTCATTGCTCCCTCTCTGGTACAGCAGGGGGGGACAGCTCGTGTCTAGTCTGTTCAGCATAGGGAGGGAAAGTTCTAGTCCATCTGCAAAATTCTGCTATAGCCACACTCGTTAAATGTCCCTGTGGGTTCAACCAGTGAATTGAGTCCTTTACTAGTTAATAATAAAAGTTCTTGGTGAACTTATCTGATCTTCTAGATGAGATGAATCTCCAGAATAAGCCTCCAGAAAATGCCTGTTTTTCACCGTTATTATTGCTACATATATAATCATGTTATTTAAAAAATGGAAAGCAACATGCGTGTAGGGTGAAGACTATTTTTTAGCCCAGATAATATTTTAACAGAATAAAATTCCACATTAATTAAGAAGCTTTACTGACAATATAGTTTAAATTGCCATGCACTTAGCGCACTGCTATATGCCTAGAATATTCCCTTTACAGTGCTCTTCTGGGTCCTAAGGTTGATAGTTTCAGATAGTTTCCAAAAGAGAGGAGGAAGGTTACAAAGCATCCTGAGGTCTTTGTTGGGAAGATTTTGATGTCCCTGGGCTCCTTCTGGGCTCACTTAAGTTTATTTGTGTATGTTTTTCTTGTCACAGTCTGCTTCCATCTTAGCAATGCTCAGCTAAAACATGAAAACTGCAAAAGATTTTTCACCTCCCCAGTGAACACAAAGGGCTTGGTTGCTTTTTATGCAGGGACCACCAAGGTCTGCCAGGCCATCCCCAGAGCCAGAGACAGCAGAGAAAGCAATGAATGATCAATTGCCCCCTTGACAATTGGTATGCCAGCCAAAACCCATCTACATGTAAGCTTAAATGGAGCCATGGCAAGCCAAGACAGCCATGAGAGCTGGTACTATCACATTGATTCAAATCCTGTTGCGACATACTAGGTAGTGGCAAAAACTGTTTTTACTGGACTACATTTGAAGGGACTATAGAATGACTACCTTAGCTGTAGACATCAACATTTCAATTGACTGCATCACCCATTGAAATTATCAACATCTGCAGATTTTGTAAGTTTAGGAGCAGATCACATCAAGCACTGTGTAGAAGAAAATGATATCATAAAGGATTGAACTTTTAGGTGCTTTTAGGACTCCTGCTGTTAGTCCTAGTTTGTAATGACCTGATAAAGAAGAAAGATGTTAGCTTGTCTTGCGCAACCTTCATAACGGTCTTGGTTGCTAAGTTTAGTTAAATACAGAAATACCTTCTCTTGTTATTTGTTATTGTTTTTGTTGCTGTTGTTTAAGCAATTTATCACATAATCTTCCATCTAATTTCCACTAATAACTACTTTTGGTTCCTGTAATAGAATGCATAAACCCCTTACCCAGAAAGTTGCTCACTACTCAATGTTACAGCTTTAGCTGATCACAATTAGTACTCAGTATGAGTCCTGAACTGCAAGGAGTCCTAAGATTCATAATTTTCATCACAGTTGGTATAACTGTAAATGCTATTATTCATATAGAAAAATTAGCCTTTAAAGGTTTGCAGCTGTATTACTACTTTCTGAAATTTAATCAGTGCTTCAATGCAAAACGTATTAGTGCTCTGAATGGCAGGGAACTTCCTATATCAATGGGGAACCTGAATGGAAAGTAGCTGCACAGAACTTCTACCAAAAGGAAATGTTAATTTACATTTAGATCTAAATACAGATTACTTCACATATTTCCCACAATAACAATTCACTTTTAGTATACTGCAAGTATACTAAATGTTTCTCCTTCCTTTGGTTATTGTAGATTTTTTTTTATCTGAAAGTAAATAATAATCAGAATCCTTCATTAGCTGTTTTTGAGGACCGTATTCCTTTTCAGGTGATACAACTTCAGTCTTTCTGATAATCTTCTTCTTATGAACCTGGTATTTAATGCGTTTCATCTTGCCTTTTTTTTTTTTTTTTTTAATACAGGTACTCAAGTATCAGTAAATTAGAATTCAAAGCCAAGTGCTAAAAAAAGATGTTTATTGGCAGTGTCTGCCATACTTAAAGAAAAAAAGAAGGAAGGAAGGAAGGAAGGAAGGAAGGAAGGAAGGAAGGAAGGAAGGAAGGAAGGAAGGAAGGAAGGAAGGAAGGAAGGAAGGAAGGAAGGAAGGAAGGAAGGAAGGAAGGAAGGAAGGAAGGAAGGAAGGAAGGAAGGAAGGAAGGAAGGAGAGAGCGAGCCTTATTATCATTATGCACCTCAGGCAGGATTTATATACTTAACTTGACCTGATAGCAACTGAAAGCTTTCAGGAGCTCTTTGAATTTGGCCCTGTAAAAGCAGCAATAAAAAATTGCAATGGAATATTAAAATGCATACAATGAACATCAGAATTGCTCCTAATGTTTGTGTTAAAGACTTACGTAGTTGAAGGTCACTTAGCACAAAAGTTTCCATTCACATTAAGTTCACAATCTTTGTAAGAAAAAAATGGGAATGAAGTTAACATAGGTAGAAAATCATGAGCATAATGGATAGGTAGGCCTCATACGAAAATCCATCACCAGCACAGTAGGTGAGAAGCAACTGTGGGGAACACACAAATGGGACAAGAGACTGTGGAGAGCAGTGACAGAAGCAGTATTTTCAAAAGAAAGCAAGCATTCTGCTTTGTAGCTGCACTACTACCAATGACATTTTTAACAACAACAACAAAAAAAAAAAAACACATTAACATATTTCACAACTTTGGGTTCTGCTGTTATGTCATTGAACACTTCACAGGTCAGAAAAGGCTTCAGCTTTTTACTTTTACTACATAACATGCGTTTTTCATACGCTTCAGTTGGCATCCCACTTGCATTTTCAACATGGAGTTTAGAAGGTGGTATCCTTTGAGGGTAGATTTTACTCTCAGCAAGTAGAGTAGGTTTACGCACATATTCCAGAAAAGGCAGAGATTAAGATCATTAGTTTTTATGAGAGGGCAAGATTTTACTGAAAAGCATACTAATTCCTGGATACATACATCGTAACAGTGGACTAGAAAAGCATGAAAAAATATAAAAATATTTCACAGCACTGAGTGCTGACAACCAGCAGAGAGCTGCAATTCACCAGAACATACCTCTCTGCATGTGAAATTATCTTCAAGCTCAAGTATACAATTTACAGAGCAAAAGTTGAACATACACACGCACACATAGGCAGTCAGCTACTGCTTCACTTTCTTTTTATTTATTTTTTGCTTCCTGGTATCAGATATCAGTCCTGAACCTGTGGAACCTGACTGTTTAATTTTAAAAAGTTTTTCTTTCTTAATCCTAATATCAATGTGTTTGTGCACTATTTAGAGTGCTCCTCAGGAAAACTCAATAGTCAGGCTTTTTTACGAATAGTTCAAAGGGACATGGGTGCAAACCATTTTGCATTTCATTATTTCTTTACCTCATATATTGATTTGTCACAGAGGTGAGAAAACACCCTTCTGTGAAATAAACATTAGAAAAAAAAAAAAAAAAAAACACCATTTTTTTCCCTGATAAATCAGCAAACAATAAAAAATCACAAAGAATATTTGATTCTTCAGAGGATCAAGCTTGTTCTCATTAGGTTTTCTAAATCTGAAAGTAAGAAGCATAGCAAGCCCTATACTTAAAATTTCTGCAAAGTAATAGCAGAGTGCAGTTTTTCTAAGATTAATTTCCATCTGAGTTGGAAAAGACATAATTCTTGTGGATCAACCACATAGACCACAGCTAATAACTGATGAGTGTAGGAATAAATGGACTTGTTTTTTAATGTTGCATTACAGTTGTTTGGTAAATACCTTACAAAGACCATTTGACTGAAAAGAAACCACCAGTAACAGCATGATGCAACAGTGTTATTCTCATATCCTCCTCCATAGCTAAAAATTGATATGACTCCTGGCAGTACCAGACAAGAATTTATCGAAGATTTTTCTTTTTTTCTGGACCACTAAAATACTGCAAATGGAAACAATGACATATACAAGGAAATCACCTTAAATCTAATCCTACCTCCCCTAAACCAAGTACCGAAACCCTCCTTGATTCCAGAGGCCTGATACCGTCCTTTTTAGAGACAATGTAATATAAGGCACCTTGCGGAATTAAATACTCCCCAATGAATACTTAATGATAAAAACTGCTATTCAATGAAGGAAATGAAAAAAACATACCATAAGGAATGAACTTTTAAAAATTATAACTGAACAGGATTAATTTATTTCAATAGTTCTCAATGGACTTTTTTCCCCTCTATGTTATTGCCAGTGCCAGAACCATTATTTAAGAATCGCTACATTGAAAGTACATAATTAAAGCCTCTATTATGCACCAGAAACGGTTTGTGCTTTACTTCCAAGTTATAGGATTATTGCCATTTTTTCTCTTAATTAAGCATTATATGTTAATTCTGCTTTCTTCCCTTAGTGCCATTAGCATATAAATACAGGCACCAACTATATCTGCAATTCTCTATAGAAGATTAAGTTTTTAAATTCCAGTGGACTAATGATTTATTAAAAAATAAACATGCTTCATGAAATTACTCTTGCCCTAACATTTCCATTAATAAATGCACATCTAGAATAGAAATGATTCTAAAACTAATTTGGAAAAGATTGAGAAATGAAATTTTAAATAATTAAATGTGTATATACTATTTTAAATGTTATGCTTTGTTTAAAATGTATGCCTTTGGTTTGGAAGCTATTTTCTTTTCCATTTCAAAACATTCAAGAAAACTACAGTTAAGCATTTCTTGGTTGATATTTCTTCTCTTTTGTAACAAATCAAAATATGAGACAATCTAGTCTCATTAATATTAAGTTTTATACCATATTCCTCTAGTATGGATGACAAAGAGCCCTCCAAAAGGAGAGGGAGGTTATTCTCACCTAGGGAGATCACACCCAAGAGGAAAAAGCTTCCAGAGTGTCAAGAGGTCCACAACCTGGGGACTTTTGATTCAGACTACACCTTTGGAAAAAGAGCCTTAATTTAAAAGAGATTTCAGATTTAGCCAACTTAATCTTCTGTAGTAGGCCAAAAGTCAGGGTCTCTGCTGTTGAATGTTAACAGCTGTTGGAAAATTGGACAGGGTGATGTGATATTTGTTAACCCATGGGGAATTTCTACATCTTCTCTTGCCTAAGAATCATATGGTGAACTATTGGCAGCTGACTGGAACAGAACCTTTTTTTTCCTCACATTACAAACTTGAAAAGTTTGTTACTGTTCTCTGCGACATTCACATTCTTTCCCATGCTAAATTGTCTCACATGGACATGTTGTAGTGAGGTTAACGCAAAATTCATTTGGCCAGATTGCACAACATTTTGGCACAGTTGCAGAAGCTAATCATATCTTTGAAGGAACTAAAGGAGTTTTCTGCATGGCCTTTGCTTAAATGTTCTCTAACAGCTTCTCTTGCAAGCCTCGAACAGGAATGCCCTACAGGCTCTATAGACCATGCAAACAACGATGTATCCCAGTGCCATATAAAGACCAAATCAAAGGGACTCAGTGCTGAAAAAGTGACTTGGAATCAAATTGTTCTAAAGATTTGACCTCTAAGAAGTGAGATTTAGACCACAGCAAAGCTAAGTTAAATTTTAGCTCTAAATGAACTCAAAATTTACCAGTGTTAGTATCTCAGATCAAGAACTTAACTCCAGTAATTAGTATTGATAGTTGTAAAAAAAAAAAAATGACATAAAAGTGCCGTCTTATCCTATTAGATATTCTATTCTATTCCCATATAATATAATACATAGCCATGTTAACAAGGTTTTGATTAATTGTAATCAGAAAAGGGAATTAATACCCTCCACCCTCCCCACCAATCATTTTTCACTGAAGACATTAACTGAAAATACTACCAGGGAGAGAGGCATTGTTTATAACATGGTATTGTAAGTATATGCATTTTGTATGTCATAGATCTGTGTAGATGTAAATTGTAGCAGGCAATACCTTACACTTAATAACAGTGGTCTGGAGCAGAAAACATCTGGCTGCAGCTAATGAGCTGACATTTTTCAACCCCTTTCAATGTTAATAGCACTGAGCAAAGGTTATGGTGGAAGGCTCTCTGCTTTACTTCATAATGCATTACAGGGAATGCTCTTTTATGCTGCAGTGCCATTGATGTTCCAGCCTACAGTGTAGTTATTTATATTCTCACATACAGTTCTCTTGTGCAGCATTATTAATGGCTTATTATCATAACATTTAATTTTAATTATTTTAAATACACCACTATTTCTCCAAACTTACTGTTTCTCAGAAAGCACAACAAAAATCCAACAACATAAAAATCCAGGAAATTCTCAACAATCAATAATCCTGAAGAGCCACAATGGCATTCATAAATATGCTAATTTATGTCATTATGACTTCTAATATGCACATTCTAAGACTGCTAGCAATGAGAAGCCTGCTGGTAAAACAACAAGAAAAATGCCTTTTGTTTGTCCACCTGTCTCACAAAATTTTTACAGGAGATATAAAATATTGTAGTGTTGTTACTTAAAAAAAATAAAAATCTTTATCCATTATATACAACAAATGAAAGAAGGACTACAGAAAGTATTAAAATAGAGAAACAATGAATAGTGTAAGGTTTGGTGGCAAAAATAAATAAATAAATAAATAAAAATTACTTTCTGGCAAATCAGAAGAAATTTCACTTGGGGAGTTCCAGAAGAAGCAGAAATTCCTATTGGCTTTCAAAGCTAAATCTCAGGTAAGAAAATGTAATTTTGTTCTGTGCTTTCATTTTATTCTTGTTGGAAAACCAAAATGAAACAAATCTTATGCACTGCAATAACTAGGATTTTGGTATGAAAATCCTGTTGCTAAAAAAATGTTTTCATTAAAAAAGAAACAAACAAACAAAACAAAAAAACTGTCAGGGGAAAAAAAAAAAAAAAAAAAGTCTTTAAAAATTTGTTGAAAAGACATTTCCTTGTCATGGAAAGGGTAGTACTTAGTAAAGGATAGACAGACTTCTGCCCATAAAAAGAATGATCTTGATGAAACTGAAACTTCTGACTGTACATGTGGGAGATACTAATCTCAGGCCAAATAACTGCATCTGAATACAAAAGACACTTTTCAAAGATAACTGCTGAACGTAACAAATGAACCGGAGGTACTGCTAGCCAGAGGCAGATGAACAAAGTGTTCTTAAAAATAAATGTTTGTTTTGTGTTTTTGTATTGTCATGTTGTCTGTAGGCCCCCATTTGACTGAATTGGACCACTCAACTGAAATACAACCTCTCAAATGAGACACCAGCTTAAAATAACTTCTTCCAACTTCAGCTGACCCTAACGATTTATCCTTGTTTTTAGATGGATACTCATCAGCAAAGTATCTAACAGCCTTCTCAGTGGAGTAACATAAGAAAGATACTAGCAGGAAAGACGTTTCATGTGTAGTGTCGTTTCCTTTAAAAGTATGGTGAGTATGGTGTTCAAAAATATTTGTGTGAAAGCTTGGCCTCAAAGAATGATTTTTCATTTTCTGAGAAATAGGAAGAGCAAAAGTCATCTCATATTGACTTACCTTGGAGAAAATTCTAGGGACACAGTTAAGTTTCCAGCTACTACAGCTACTAACGTTTCCTTCCCCTAATTCCAATGTTGCAGTAGTAAAGTTTTTGTACACACACACACACACAAAAAAAAAAAAAAAAAAAGCATGTACATGGAACTCTTTTGAGGGTTATTATGAGATTTTGCTAATTAGACCATCAAGAAGAAAATATACACAACCTCCATTGCATATACAGACTGACCGATCTTCACAGGCCAGAATTTCAATTTGCCATGAAAATTAGCGCATTTCCCAAGGAAAACAAAACAAAACAAAAAAATAGAAAGGAAGGGGAAAAAAATGAGTCTATTTGCTAACAAAAAAAAAAAAAAAAAAAAAAAAAAAAGAGGGAGAGAGAGAAAAGAAAGTGAAAAAGAAAAAAGAAGAGTAATGATCCTACCTAAATTCCCTTTCCCAAGCTGTTAACTGTAGCTTACCAGTAAATTAATTTTGGAGAGAACTAATCCTCTGGTTTCTCAGGCAGATTCAGATGGAGTTATATGTCATTGCTCTTGATAGCTGGGTCAAGTAGTTCATACCTCTCCACTCCAGGGTCACTGAGAAACAGTAATTTTGTTTAAAATGTTCAGAAGCAAAAATTAACCTATCCTTGTTCAAGATACCACTTACAGGTAACATTGTGATTCTGCATATACAGTTTTTAATGAATACATGAACTGAAAAGGTAATTAATTTATTACAAAGGTCTATTTTTATAGACTATGGTAATGGCTGAAAGTGTAAAGGTTTTTTTCTAGTTTAAAGACTTTTTTTGAAGATCAAAAGCAGATTGGAAAAATGATTTCTGTAAGAAGTAGTAGTCTTCTGAAGCAATGTCATTTACTTTTAGCCATGATGTGATTTCCTTTGGATATAAATGTGCTGAACCTCAATCAGGATGCAGAGCACCCAGTTAAAGGGGAACTTCAAAAAGCCATGAAAAAGGGAAACCTACGTAAAGGTTCACAGTAATTTCTGCATACAGTTCTGAAAAGGAAAGGGCTTTGTAACATGAGTTCTCAATTTGCAATTTAAGGTGCACTGTTCATCTAAGATGCTTTTCTTAAGACTACTTTTTGCTTTAAGACTCAGACAAAAATTATCCTTTAGATGTTTTCTCTTTTAAAAATTCTGTTTCTTCTTACATTTCAGAAGCCTGAAAGTCTTTTAAAATAGGGTCTTCTTTATGTAGCTTTTTGGACAAAAATAATAGCATCTAACTGTATCATTTTCCACATTTTTAATATGAAACATTAGAAAAGTAACTCACCTCTGTGGATAAGAATGGTTAATCCTTCAAGAATATGGATAAATAAAACTGAGGAACAGCAACAATGAGTCTGTAAAATTAACCATATCCTATCTTATTTTACACAATTTAAATATTTTAATACATTTCAAATATCTTTCCAATTATGAAAAAATAATGTGTGTGATTTTAATAAAGTACTGGGAAAGCCTCCAGGAGGTACTGAAAGCATAACAGAAGTCACATGCAAATGGAGCCCTATGACCTTGTTATAAGTATATGACATATTTATAATAAACATAAAGATTTTAAAAGAATTTAAAAACCTGTATATAACTGCAATTTTCATCTCAGCAATATTTTAAAAGAAATAAAATAATTCGCCTAACAGAGTAAAATTTGCAATGACAGAAAACAACAAAGGAAAAAGGAGAAGTAAAAAAAAAAAAAAAGGGCGGGAAGAAATGCCTAAGAGCAAGTCCCTTTGGCAAAATATTGACACATGTAATCAAGTATCAGTAGAGGATGTTAATATGGTAGCTCATACTCTTGCTGAACACAGAAAGAGTGGGCCTTATAAGATGAATTAATGCAAGACAAGACAGTCACAGACTCCAGGAATGACAAGTTGTCAGATTTCTCTGTTACAGCCAGATCACATGCTTATAAAAGTTATAACTCAATTCAAAGTGCAAGAAACCATAAAGAATCAACAATGTAATTTATATGCTAGCAACAGAAAAGACACCACACAAGATAACACTGATATAGAAAAGATGAGACAATATTGATAGGAGCAGTAGCCCTGTACAGCTGTAACACAGGAAAACAAACTGTAACAGAGAACAGACTGTGGAAAATGTAGCAAGGCATCAAGCCAAAGGAGGAACTAAATGTCCAACATGAGACGGGGATGTAACAGGTGTTACAAAAATCGTATTTTCAAACAGCACTTAGGTCACCGAGAACAATCCATGATGGGATACAATCATTAGATAATGATCTCCTGGGAGATAATGTCATTAGTACGGACCACAGGGACAACTGTAAATAGAAAAAATATTACACTCCAGGCTGTTTCAGTGGAGAAGGGGACTTCTTCATTGGCAGTCTCTTTCTGTCCCCTTTCCTAACACTATAATCACAATTATGATCCTGTGTGCTGCTCACGAGTTAACATGGGATCATGCAGAATTGCAGTTCTTTCTGGGAAACCACAGAGATTCTTGCAGCAGTTACCATAAACGTCTGATCATTATTCCCCTGAACTCTAACTCATGTGCGTTCCCACAACCCTGGCCCCAACATTTAGGACACACCTAATGAAAAGATTGATCCAATACAGATGTAACCAGTCTGCTGAAGAAGCAGTACTTGAGGAACCACTTAAAAGCTGACTTGTTTTAAGAATAGAGATAAAGCAGGTTTGCCATAATTCTGCTGTGAAGGGATGTTAGTTAGGCACTCCATGGTTGTTTCTTATTTAAGATAAGGGATCTTATCCCTTGTGCAAATCATTTTAAAGCTGTTTGTGCTTCTGGTGGTATCTCAGATTCTGTTCTCCAGACATGTTAGGGATTGAGAGTGCTCCACAATGCTGTAAAGAGACTGGTTAGTATTTATGCAAGTCATCTAATATCAGGGCTCTAACAGAGATAAAAATACAGAAAATGAATCTTCCATAATGATTCAAAATACTTCTGCACACTTTTCTACTCTTCCTAGCATAGGGGTCTAAATTCCAAAAAGCACATTCTGAAACAAGCACAGCTCCTCCTTGATGTTCTCCCCATTCTGCTTGCAGAATGTCCTTCTCTGTGTTTATATTTTTCTTTATACTTTAAAAAACACCAGTAAGAGTAAATGAGAATATCACACACCACTGCTTTGTTGATTAAATACATAGCAGAGAGCTTTGATAATCTACTTCTGGTTTTGAGTAAAGAGGACAGACCAAAGGCAATTATATCTCTCTTCAATCTATAAAGCAATTCTAGCTATACAGTTAGTGAAATTCATTAGTTATATTTTAAAATGTCCAAAAATGATTCTTGTTTTCCCCAATACATTGTCGTATTTGATACTTTGTTTTGACGTTTTGAGTTACACACACACAAAAATGTGATTTTCTAAAAGGCAGGGAAAAGCATGAAGATGAGGAAGCATGGATGCATTTGATCATTTTTAGTTATGCAGCAACTGTTTAAGTATATTTTTATAGAGTAATATGTAGATGAAAATCTAAAATTAATATTTTTAAAGATGAACGTGTTTATACAACTAAAATAATAGCTACCAATATTGAGAGGAAAAAAAATACATTTTAAATACACATAAGCCAAAATTTCACATTTAGAAGTAACTGTTGAAGATTTCAACACAGAAAATAGGAATTATTTCTGTCTGAATATGCACTCTTTACATCTGAAGAAACTAAAAGATAAATCAGTGTGCATCCACCATGGAGTGAGGCTAAAGTTTCCATGAAACAATGAAATGAAACACAAGGTTTTAATTATTAATTGGCTCTATATTTTGGCGTCAAGAAGAGAGAAAGCTGAATAGTCCTACCTCATAATGCACGTAAATTCATGGGGTCAGTCTTGCAATGAGATTGTGAAGTTTAATAGCATTGTTTTGCATTTTAGGACGGACATTTACAGAATGGAATTAATATGATTTTTGCATTGATGTATTTTTAGAAGGTTTGGAAAAAATACAAAGTACCATGATGCAGAAGATACATATTACCATTGTCTTCCTAATAGCTGACTTGCATTATATATTTGAAACAAGTATTAATATATATCAAATCTACTCATAAAAAACTCTCAACCATGTAAAGTTTATAAGTGGTTCTTGTGAATTTTAGAAGAGTTTGGTCTGCTGAGCCTCCTTATAAACACAAATTTAGAAATAAGATAAAGTGTAATAATGTAAATGTTCAGGAAGTAAAAATAGAGGCATGAAGAAGAAAAAGAATGGGGAGAAAAGGAATACAGAACCAGTTACAAACTATGCTCAGCATAAATAATTAAAAAGATAAAAGGAGAAAATTGCTACAGATGAATTATATTATTATATATATATATTGGAAATGGAGAGTTTATCCATATCACAAGAACAAGCTCCAGAATAAACCGAGTGCTGTGGACATCAGACTTTATGATGGCAGTCCTAGATTATTATTAGTATCCAACCACTTAATAAACTGATATATGATTAATATTCAAACAAAGATTTAAAGTTTGAGTTCTAATTTTTTTCTGATTTTCTACCACTGATGTCAATCCTTACAAATTGCATGTCAATATTGAATCCAATCAGCATCATACATCTCAAGCCACTGAATGATCTCCCTGTTCTAAAACAGGACAGCCTCCAAAGAGCAGCATTTCCAGTAATTAAGGTTAATGATGACAAGAATCATATTTCTGCTACCGTCTCACCGAAGTATAAACAAAAAAAAACACAGTTACAAAAACCTATCCTTTTCCTCCACTCTCTCTTTGCCTTCTTCAGCAAGTGCTGCCAAGACTCCATCATCTCTTTATCTTCACTTTTACTTCCCTGTTCATATACCTGTAGATTTCAAACTTCTTTGCTGTTCAGAAACATCAGTAGTGGGGGAGTATTAAGAGAAAACAGTTGAAGAAAATTTAAATCCAAATGAAATCTTGAAGACAATCTTCATGATATGGTACCATACAAAAACTAGTACCTTCCTAAGGCTCTGTTCTGTGACTGCCACCTGTGACCACTGGTAGGAAGTGGAACAGTCTGTACTGTATTCATCTTAGTTTTAAACACCAAGGTGAAATGGGGGCTGCTCATGCTCCTTGCACCTAACCCTGGATAAATATTGGTAACTGAGTTGTCTATTCTCATGCATTAAAACCAAACATTTCTATGTGCTTTCTTTAACCTGGATTTTTTGCTAATGGCCATTTGAATTAGGCTAGCAAACATCAAAGCATACCAATGGCATGATCCCTAGAATACAGTAATAAAACACACCAGTGATGTCCAGCATCCCAACTGAGAGCTAAAGCTACCATTAGCTGCCTGGATTCACAGAAGACTGTGTGACATCAAGATCTATGTAAAAGTGGATTCCACTAACCTTTTTTTTTTTCCAGAAAAGCTGCCTGCTAGCAGCAGGGTGGAGGGGAGAGAGCACCTCAAAACCCTGAAACTCCTGAGAGAGTTTTTAACACAAATGATGGATTAATAGGTCCCTTTTCATGGGACCTAATACTAATACTGCCTGAATACATCTGCATATGTGAAAAACTTATCTCAGTCTTACACCAAATAAAAGCTAATTCAAACTGTTAAACAAAATGCAGTATAACATTATTTCAATGTATCTGAAATACAGCTTTCCAGTGGGAAAATCTCTTTTTGTTTTTCCTTATGGGCCTATGAAAAGGTGAAAACCTCCTACCTTGTTTCAAACACAGAGGTTTTAAATACAGAGGTTTTTTTTAAACACAGAGGTAAGCCTCAGAACTTATGAGTGCCCACTGACCTAGACAGATCTAAATCTCCAAGCCCCCAAGGAATCTCTGCTAAAGATTATTGCTTTAAAAAGAAATCTGAAACTGAGAGGAACTATTAATGTGCTTTTACTCTGAAAATGAATAAAATCCTGTAACCATATTCACATTTATAACATCCATTTACATATCAACCATGATCTGTGATGACTGCAGCCCTAGTGATAAGAACTGAGCTGACACCTGAATGGCTTAATAAGAAAAAGGCAATTTTCTATTGCCATAGCACACTCCTTTTCCTTTTTTAAAGATGAATTATAAATTTGGAATTACAATAATTTTTTTGAAAAGTGTAGACATTTGATGGAAATGTTAATAAAAAGTGTAATGTTGGGTTTTGGAACTGTAAAAAGAGAAATGAAAATAGAGCATAAAATGGGACTAGCTCTGCTGACAGAAAACAGAGAAGCAGCTGCAACAAATCAGTACTATGTAATGCTATAATCTATATACAGTTTTCTGGGACACTGAGGCAGAGAAAGAGAAGTGCTAATTTATTCTTTTCCTTTTTGTTCAACATATTCATTGCCATTTGTCAGTATATGGCATGCATTTTCTTCTATTTATTTTTTGCACTCTGTTGCTAGATACAGTATTGATTCAGGACTGCCGTTTACAGCTATCTAGCTTACTTTGCTATTAGGTGAAGAATACTTACATGTAAAATCTGTTCCAAACAATTTCAAGGTAGCAATATGCGTTACTGTAATAATTACTCCAGTGTTCAGTAATACAACAGGTAGCAATTAACCATTTTTTGCACTGCTGGAGTGTTGTACAAAGCATTGAGGATATCACTGTAATTTGGCATGTGCTAGCGTATTACCCAAAACTGTGGTTCTAATGTGCATCTGCTTCCATTGAAAATAAACAAATAGGGAATGGGCACAGAAAGAGAGTATACACTTGACGTGCTAAAATGTCTAAGGAAATTATTGCACATAAAAAAAATCTGGTGAGGCTAAAGCAAAGGACAGTTTTCATTTTGCATTCTTTGCTACCGGATCCAAAACACAGCTGTTGAAAGGAGTAACTCTGAAAGTAAGAATAAAATTCATTGGACCACACCAGATTTGAATTTGGTTTCTGCTGGTATTGAGTATGCTGATGACTGATAGCCTGGAAGAGTGTTTATGAAAGTAAAGCACACCCCCCTCCTCAAAGGTCAAGGAAAAGCAACACTATACCTATCCTTTCTCTCTCTCTCTCTCTCTCTTTTTAACCTTAAAGACCTGCAATTTTTTCACATTTTTACAGATGTACATTTGTAACTTTCCTAACAGCCTCTCAGATAGTGGTTGAAAGACACTTGCATTCCATAGCACTATGCTATGCAGTTTATGCAATGATTCATAGCTAGGAGGAGAATTCCAAATTCACATGGACAGTGGATCTCCACGACTAGCTCAGAAATACAAGACCTTACAACCCTGAAGTTAGTCCTACATCTGCAAGGGTGTCCTTATCTTTATAACCTAAACCTGGAAAGCTGCAAGGACAGACTTGGGAAAGAATAATGAATTATATCAAAAGCATTGAAAAAAAAATATTATCTCCTTTGTACTGTGACCTTCATCAGTCATTCATAACTACTGCAGCTGTTTCCAGCTCTCTGCTTTACAACCACACATCCCAGAAAAACATGTCTTGATTTAACATGAGATCCTGCAGATGAAATCAAAGAGCAGTACTGAAAACATTTACCTAATTTGCAGTATCTTCCACCTCAGAAAAAAAAAACTTTTTTTTCCTGACAATTGGTTTCCTTCGCAATACAAAAACAAACAAACAAACCCACTCCTTTTTGAACATCAATTTCTGCTAAATAATGTTCATTCACAATTTAAGCCTTGGGCTCTTTACTGCCTCAGGCAAGCTACAAGATGAGTCTTCTTATCTCCATTTTACTGATCTGTTCCTTGTTAACATTCTAAAACAGAGAAAACATATTTGCCTCCAGCTTTCATTAAGGAGCCATATTCTCAGCTCTCACAATTTTTCTTTGCATGCTTTTTTTTTTTTTTTTTTTTTCCATTTTGGCTTTTTCTTTCAATGTATCTTCAAATCATTCTATTTCCTCTTTGAACTTACATTTCTATAGTATTTATATCACCATCTTTATCCATATAATCCACTTCTCTGTTTTGTTCTCATTTCCTGTACAGCTTTCTTTCAGTCTCTTTTCTGCTCCTTTTAGCCTTCTGCATCAATCACCTTCTCCCTTCTGTACAGAATTCAGGACCCTGAATTCCTGTCAGGACCCTGCAGACTTAAATGCACAACCTCCACACATCCCCCACCCAGCACTAATCTCTCAGGCTCACCTCTATTTCCCACACATTTGCACACACGTGCACACAAGATTATACACAAACACAGGGATTCCTTTGAAGCAGAAAGACACAATAACCATTTATGCCTACGAAACAATTTACTTTCACCACACAGATTCTCCATCCTGTGTGCTTTTCCTTCCCAGAAGTATAAAAAGGGTGCGT
Organism: Aythya marila; assembly: GCF_965140915.1. NCBI lineage: Eukaryota > Metazoa > Chordata > Aves > Anseriformes > Anatidae > Aythya > Aythya marila. The sequence goes on from NC_139045.1 coordinate 40,477,345, forward strand.
AGAGAGAAAAATCAGAGATCATTCATTCTTTCTCTGAAGAGGCAAAATCATTAACTCTGCTTTTCAGTTTCATGTGCTGGTTGGTGTTGGACCAGGGGCATACACGTTAGCCACAATTAGATAATTAGGGAGAAGAGGCACATTGTCAGACTACGTATAATTGTCTATTCATAGGGAACAAGTAAAGTGAAGACGTTTTAGAAAACACTAGGGCTAAGTGAAAGAAACAGCAGCAGCTGCCACTTCAGCAAATGTTTTCATATCTTACTTCCTGAGTTCATGCATGTTTGCACTCCAGCATCCTACTGCCATGGGCCCCATCCACAATTAAGATCAGCACTTCTATATAAAGTGTAGACAGGCTGCCATTCAATGATTGAGACTGTTGCCTAGAAGACCAGTAATTGCAATGATGGAGGTGACTGCCAGTTTTTGTTCTGGAAATGCCAATACTGTTACCATTTTTAGACAGACTTCTATGAAAAGAAGACATTTGTTTGCCCATAAAAGCTTCCTCTCTTTTATAGAATGTATTTGTATAATTAATTTGAGGTAAATAAGTTACTTGGGTTTTTCTCTATGCTGTTTTCCAGGCTTGTAATAAGCTGAGATACCTCCAATCACCTTCGCTGTGTCACTTATTTTGACAAAGTGTAATAGAAGTTATTTTGATGATAGAGAGTGAACCAAATTAAAACTGGACAATCTAGTCAGCTGTGACAGGTTTCAGCATGCCATGCAGAATAAAAATAATTGGAAGTAGAAACAGACCTATTTTTCCCTTCCAAACTTCAGAGATGTCCAATTGATCTTCTAACTTAAAAAATATATATATAAGAAAAGTAAGCTGTCAATTACTGTGTCATCTGTCTCTGTCAATTGTAAACATACTTGCCATGCATTGCTACAAACAGCTGTGCAAGATCAATCACTTCATCCAGGACTCCTAGGCCAGTTAAGGAATCTCATGGATGGAAGAAGGGTTTTTATTTTTTTCTTACAGTAGAATGTAGTGCAATTATATCAGGTGTTCAAAAACTTGTGTGTATTTTTTAGGAGAGTAAGTGGAAGTAGCATATTTCTATGGCACTTCTCCAGAAAATAAAATAAAATAAAATAAAATAAAATAAAATAAAATAGTTGTTTCTCTCTTTCTCTTTAGCTATAATCTGTACTTGAGGATAAGTTTTCATCTAATAGGTCCCAAGCACCAGGTCACCTACACTACAGAAAAGTTCTGCAGCATATAAGAGAAAAAAAAAAAAAATTCAGATTTTACATGAGAATAAAAGAACATGTCTATTTCTACTCTAATTTAAACCACATGCCCTGTCCATGAGATAATTTAAGTGTCTGCTTCATAACCCACTTTTTTAAAGTTGACTTGGGAATTCAGATGCCTGAATTTTAGAACTGAACTGAAAAGGTCTGATTTTTACAAACTGCCTTTTCACTGAACAGAAGTTTTGTAGCAACAGAAACAAAGAAAATTCCCAGGCTTGTATAGATCAACTATTTGATGCAGCTGCTAGAATTTCTGAAGGAGGAATATGTTCAATAGATACTTCTGTTCTACAACTGGGACAGCAGAAGAGCAAACTTCCATCCTGGTAATGTTGAAGAAAAGTAAAGGAGTTGTAGCTAAAAAGGAAGTATCTTCAAATAGCTTGAAAAAACTTTTAGCCAAGACTATTAAATGAAGTAGCTTAAGAGACTGATAAATCATTAATGATACTCTTTAAAAAAATCTTGGAATATTAAAAAGTATGCCGAAGACTCCTGTCAACATCATCCTAATATATTCACCTTACAAAAGAGATTGCTCTAGGGAATTACAGATAGATCATCCTGATGACTATCTACTATAAATTAGCGGAACTGGTATATACTAAAACATTAGAGGCTAAAGTGAGTATGAGTTAATTAACCAGATGACTGGATGGAATGTAGTTAAGGTGTATAAAACAAGAAAAGAGAAGGTAAAGCAAGATCAACTATTGCTTATGTTTTTCAGGTCAAGAACTAGAGGCATCAAATGAAACTAGCAAGAGGGAGATTGACACACACAAAAAAAAAGTTATTAACAAAACCTGTAGTTAAGTAAAATAACTTCTCAACACATGATTTTATGGGTGGTAAGCTTAAATGGGTCCCCAAAAAAGTAAACAAATTCAGAGAAGAAAAACCCAAGAAGCTCAGAAGTGGTATCATAAAAGTGGTATTCATAGAACTATTTATGGAAGTGGTATCTTCAGCTCTCTAATCTCCAAATTGTTGAAAATGTAGAGAGTATCCAAAAAAAAAAAAAAAAAAGAAAATTGTTATTTGCCTTCTTATACTCATCCCTTAAGCATAAGATATTTGATTTTGTCCCAGACACGGGTTACTGAATTGGAGGGATCTTTGATATGGCCTTTCTTGTCATTCTCTAGCAATCAATCACCTACTGAAATGGTTGTAATACAACAAAAGCCTGAAAAATACAGATTACACATAATACTTCAAAGATGACAGACTACACAGAAGGCAGTGTAACTATTCAGAAGTTTTCATAAAAGAATGTTTAGCACAGGTGAAAAATGAAAAATGCCTTTGTTCATGTGTATAATATAAAGAAGAAAAAAGAGAAAGAACATAATATACATTCTTGGAAAGACAACTATGTTAAAGAATACAGGTTCTACATTCATACTTCCATAAGGCTGTGAAAATATTAGAAAAGGCTTGAAGGAAGATCACCTAACTGTTTGCAGAGCTGGGAAACAGGACTTATGATACGACACTTTCAGAAACTCAACATTATTCAATGTACTGAAGACAATGCTAATAGATGGCAGTGGAGACAAACCTGCATATATAAAGGCATCTGGTTATGAGGAACTTCACATACTTGCTAATGAAGACAAACCAAGCATTTGAAATTAGACAATTAATAAGTGCCAATTTCTTAGCTAAGAGGGAAACTGATACAGATCAAGTTTACAAGGAAATTCACAACCTGTTTATGTATTTTTTGGGGCTTAGAATTCATCTCAAGCACCCCCATCATTCTCCTAGTGTTTGATGCCTCTGGCTCCCTGCATCACCATGGATCTGCAACACACAGCTGCCTGACTGCAATTTGTTTGCTTCAGTTGGACAACAAACCTTGCTGGGAGGTTTTCAGAATTGGCTATCATGTGGAACAGTTAAAGGGGGGACAGAGAGAGATTGGGGGAGAGAGAGAGAGAGCTTTATTCCTATTTCTGGAAATACTCTACTTTCTATCCTTAGAAAGAGTGGGCTGGTTCTGGCCTTGTGGTCTGCAAGCTGATGAGTCCTATGTTCATCCTTTTCACCCATGGACTTTAATAAAAAGAAGGTTGCCAAACATGTGACTTCAATTTGCCAACAACAATATTGCCAAAATATTAACAGCAATTATTGCCTGTTCTCTGCATCACTGTTTAACACTGTCATCTTCTTGGGTGAAGCTTTTATATCTGAATGCTAGATTTTATCTAAGTGGGATAGGATTTATTTTGCCTGATGCACAATAAATTGGTCAAAGCTGGAAGCAGGTTATTGAAAGGGATGAACCAGGGCTGTGAGGTTGTTTCATTGTTGTTGTTGTTTTCTCCAGTTCTTCTGGCCTTTCCAAATGGTTACAGTCTCTATGGCCATATTTCTGTGCAAAAAATAAATTCCAGTCTCCTAAATTGAGGGAATATTCCTTACACATATTCCAAACACCTGCAAGGTAGGGGTATAAGCACCCTCTCCTACAGTCTGATTTCCACAGAAAGAAAACGTGAACATGTAAGTCAAGCAGATCACCAACAGATCTCATTGTGTGGACAATCAGGGGGTTATCCTCAATCTACATATAACCACGATCAGGTTTGATGTCAGGAAGAAATTTCTCAGAAAAAGTGTTTCCAAAGTGGAAAAAAAAAATGGAGGTTTAGAATTTCCTCTGTAGTACAGGCTTTAATTCCTTGCTGAAATCATCTCAGTATATCTCACCTAACTAATTTTCTCCCAAAAGAGATGACACAATGGCACCAAATCTCTGGGGTCTGCTGTCTCTAGTGTCCTGAGGAATTAAGTGTTTTACTCTCAGATTTCTGGGCTTTATATAGGGTTAACCATAATGACTTGTGATACAAAAGAGGCCAGATTAGATAAAATACTCCTTTCTGGCCTTAAACTCTACAAAAGTATTTAAATATTATGTAAAATTAAAGCTTTACAAATAGCAGTCAACACTGGTGTATATCTATAACCTATATTCTGTGACATGGCTACCCAATTTCATCTTAGTTCTGCAATGTTAGCTTTACTGAGTTTGAACTGTAGCAGCTTGCTTTCAATACCATAGCCTTGTTTGAAAGTCTCAACAAGACAAAAGACATGATTTTTCTCTTGTTTAGAGAAAATGTGGAATAGACTATAAATGGAGTGACATGGAAACAACTGAGATTGAATAAAAAATAAAAATTGAGATTGAATAAAAAAAAAAATACTTAATTCTTAATTCCTTTAGAGGATTAATCTTAGCAGAGTGTTTAGATTTGGAGGCTTTATAAAACAGTTTCAGGCTATGTGGGTAGCTGTGGCTTTTTGCTTATTTTTTGTTGGATTAGGTGGTTGTTTTTTTTGTTGTTTGTTTGTTTTGGTTGGTTGTGGGTTTTTTTTTACATTTCTTACCGCTCCTACCATGAAAAAATAGAAAGCTAAAAGTAGGTGCTGTCTGCTTTATTCAGAAACATATTCACAGAGATGCAAAGTATTAGCTAGCATTTACAGAGACACATAGTGGAGCCTTTGGAGCTCAATGCTTCTTAAATGCATGTCACATGAATATTCAGATGTGTAAATTTAGGGTCTTTGTTACTTTTAGTAGATTGATCTATTATTTGAGATCAAGGCAAAGATCACAAGAAAGTCCTATCAAAATATCAGACCTTTTATATTATTCTTGTACAGAATATACTGAAGGTACTCATGTCTGTTTTCTATTCCTTTTGGCAGTTTGCTTTCTCTCTATAGGAAAAGTAAAATTTAAATTTCTCTTAGTTTTGTCATTCCATACACTTTGATAAAGTGTTTCATCAGCCAGGCTTTACAAATAACCCTTTGCAGTTCGAAAGGGGTTTTTGATATTGTAATATCAAAAGACCAAACCCACCCAGCAGTAAAATGCAGCTAAAAGATTTGAGAAGTCAAACAGATTCAGTGCAACTCACGTTTCATAATTACCTAGCCAACTGTGTAATATATTCAGGCCAGTGAGAAAATGGGAAGGATTTCTACCTATTTCATAGAATAATAGAGTGATTTGGGTTGGAAGGGATCTTAAAGATCATTTAGTTTCAAACCCCTGCCATGGGCAGCGACACCTTCCACTAAACAGGTTGCTCAAAGCCCCATCCAGATCCATCCAGCCGTAGAATATACTTCTCTTCCAAAAAGACCTAGGACCCTTTACTATCCCTTACCCCTCCTTTCTCACTCCTCTTGTCTTTTTCTTTCCCTCATAATAGAATACACACAACAGTCCTTTATGCTGAGGATTTTTACCTGTCTGGGTGAGAATATACTTTTCTCAGTTTTTCTACAGTCATTCTTTCCAGGCGGAAAAATTCTTTTGGAAAAGCCAGTGGGCAAGCTGCTCACAGTCAGCCATTCAAAATTTTCAGTGGGCAGGAGACCCAGCTGTTTAGCCTCTGTACCATCCTATTCCACAAAAGGAGATATAAGACTTCCCTCACCATCACCTCCGGAAAAAGAAAAGCTCAGTACATTTTTTGCCATTCTTTAGCACTCTGTTCTTCTGTAACTGAAAGGGATTATAAACCCCTGCAGCACTCCCTTTTTACTCAGCTATATCACTTGGCACAATGAAATACATCAGTCCTCCACACAAGCTCTGCCTTATCTATGCTTAAACTAGCACAGCTACGATGCTACTGTTAGAAATATAAAATGCAATGTAAAACAGCCAGGTTTCTCCAGAGTAGCATTTGGGTGTTGAAGACATAGCAGAAAACAGGACTGCAATGGCGTGAATTTTCCAAGTTTAAGAGAAGAGTACCTCTTTCAATGATTACCTGGCTTGGCTAAAGAAATGATCTGTAGGTCCCAGTGGTAGTGATAATGTTTATCTTCTGTTTCCCAAATTACTCAAGGCACTAATTAAGCTCAACACCTAAACATATAATATGCAAGTAAACTTTAGTTTTAGATACACAGAGTTCCCCAAACCCTAGTTCCAAGATGAGTATTCTATATATGCCTTGTGTTTCGGAGTCTCAGATGCCTTCTCAACAGGATCTTGTGCAAATGAATAATGTTGCTGGAATGATCTGTTTCAATTAGGAAGCCCTCTTTAATTCTTTTCCATGTTAAGAAGCTGGTATTCCAAAAAGAACAAACTACAGAAAAGATGTGATTTGCAACTGCACTTATCTGTTAGTCAGGCAACAAGCTCATCAATGATAATAAGCAAACAGGAACTAAAGATCAGAAAGAAAAACATGAGAAGTGAGGAGATGAGTAACATCTTGAAGAGCAATAAAAGAACTGCAGGGAAAGTCCTAATTACCTAGCAGACTATTGAGAGCCCTAAGAAAGCTGAGGAATAGGAAAGATGGTAGTAAATTATATGTTATTATTCTATACATTGTGTTTGCATAGCATGAGAGCACCCTTCAGCAAAGAATAAACCCAACACAGAAGTGTTTCTCATGAGCACTTCATACAATTATATTTTCCAAATAAATTATAAAATCTCTTTGAGAAATAAGTATGTTCTAAAAATTTAAATCCTTAAAGTTAACTGAAATTTCAAGGACTTTGAAAATATAATGTTTAAAAACACTGAAAGCAGAAATTATTGAAATTATATCAGTCATATTCTGTCCTTCCTTTGCTTCAGCCTTATACATATAACCGTGGCATAACATTAATAAAAAATGCATGGCTTTATCAGACAAGCTTGTTAAAACTAATTTGAGATTATATCTAATCTAAATGAAGATTATTTGTGGATAAAATGAAATATTTGCTCCAGTCTCTGGTCTTTAGCATCATTTACTGAGACTTTTATTTCTCAAGGTTGAGGGGAGTGGTGGAAATGAAAAAGGAAAAATAAAACCCAAAATTTTCTGAATGCACATCAGATCTGGAAGTGATTATGAAAGCATTGCTCTTAGAAAACCTAGAGTTCGTAATTTGAGAGGAATCTCTTCCAGATTAATATTTCCTATGTCTGTCAGCAAGATGATGTTCCGCCTGTCTCAGGCGGAGAGAACCATTAAGAGCAGCAGCACAACATTAAAATACTAGTTGGCATACAATAAGTTATGATTTTTCCTGTAAAGAAGTTACCAAAGTGAGGCTAGTTCAAGCAGAACTTTCCTCTGAAGGGCAAGTTTGAAGTAGGAAGAATGCTGTCAAGCATTTGCTCCCTGTAATCCCTCTGATTTAAAGGTGTTCCTCATACACCTATATGAAAACCACTGAAGTAAACAGAAACATTGCCCTGTATTATTTAACATGTGAAGTTTGTTCATTGCATTTTCATTACTGTTGAGAAGCATTTTGACCAAACTTTGGCAGTATTAATGACAACGAGAGCTTAATGTGATTTTTGATGGAGTAGATACTTCACTTCCACAGCACATGGCTTCTGGGTATTTTAAAATGATAGTTTCTATGAATAAAGTCAGAAGCAAGCAGGCAAGAATTACACCATTTTATACAATAGTTTCTTATCTGCATTCTACTAAATGGAAAATGAAAAGAAAAAAAAAAAAAAAAAAAGAAAAAAAAAAAACAACCAACCAACTCAAAAACAAATTGGTACAATTTAAAAACAACTTCCCAAAGTACCTACTACCCTGAAACTGAAGGATTGAAATCTACAATGCAAAATTAACACAATGTAATGACTTCTCTTGCATTATCTTACGAAGGCATCCAGGAAGAACCAAAGGTACATTTTGCCAGCAGCTTTGCCATAAGCGGGGTAAGAGGAACATTGTTATCAAAAGTATGTTTTTTGTTTTGAACTCTGAGGTTGAACTCCTCTAGAAAGCCAGAAAACCTTGAGTCTGATGTAATTCTGCTCCCAGTTTCCCAGCTGTATTTATTATTAAAAGTTCATTGTGAATTTTTAGCAATTCAGTTATGTTATCAGAGGTCTTGGAACACTTGCTCTAAATCAAGTGGAATTAGTTCCACATAAAACCTGAAGAGGTCCAAGACTATTTGTAATAGTGTTCTACGACCCGAGCACTCTGAGGCTTCCAGTATTCAACTAAAAATGCTGATTAAAACCCTTTTAAGCCATTTTTTTCCTTACTTGTGAGAAAGATTTACATAGTTTTATCTGAATATACAATCTGAAGCAAGCCAATTTCAGAGCACTATGAAAACATAACCAATTCTCAGAACACTCCTCTCAGGTCATCAGTTATCTAATTTCCCTGATTTTGCAGATGGAGAAATTGTGCTACTGAGGAGTTACAGAACCTGCTTGAAGTCATGGAGTAAGATTGGCAGAGATGGGATTAGAAAAATTCTCCAGCTCTCAGAGCTAAGGTTTGTTCATTCTTACACACCAGAAAATGATGAAGCAAAACTGCCTCACTTTGAGTCAAAATACAGGAACTGGTATGATACAGCAATTAGTGAGTGCACAGCTGAAACCTTCAAAGAGGAATGGACGCTTCTGATCACATGAAGAAAACAGATCTTAAAGATATCTGGAAGTGTGAAATTCAATATTTATATGAATAGCAATCCTCATCAAAAGGAAGCTACTTCTGGCAATCATCATCTGAAGAATGATGATTAAAAAAAATACTTTTTTTCTATGCACAGACAGATTTGAACTTTTGTGTATACCACTGGCATTCTCAACCTTCCTAAGGCCCACACATCACAAATCCATATCTAATCCTCCAGATACTGCAGTTTTCACTAATATAGCTATTTCCACTAATGGAGTGACTGTGTCTTAACTGAACTCTTACAGCTTCACACCCTGTTCTGGGCTACCTGTACTCTGGGCTATCTGTACTCTTCGTTAACTATATTATTAGTTAACAAAAACCTAGATTCATAGTATACTTCTAGAGCCAAATACAAGCAAGACATGGACTGACACTGTGACAGTAACTTCAAAAAGACATGTAAAAGAGCAACTGGTTTTCCACATAAAAACATAGGCTTCAATGCCTTGTCTGGTTTTACTTCCTCCAGTGTATTGCAGGTGGTCAACGGACAGGATTTCTGTGCTTTCAGCTATATTAGAATAATGAAAATATTCAAATGAATGTTCTACTCATGTATAGAGTTGGAAAACAATAAAATGTAAAAAATAAGTTCTTCCATGAATGTATTAATTGGGCAGAACTTGAACAGACTTATTCTTTTATCCTTTAACTTTCAGGAGAGTACTTTTTCCTTTGTCTCTCTCCTGAAAGTTGAAAGCATTATTTCCTTCTAGAGAATTGAATTAGAGGGTGGTTTGTGGGGTTTCTTTTGTTTGTTTGCTTGTTTTTTTGAAAGTAGGTGATGGGAAAATTTCACTAATTGTGCTGAAAAGAAAGGTCTTTACAAGTTAAATTCTTCACATTTTAAACTGTGTATATGTATATATATTTTTAATTGTTTAATTTTTAAAAGAGTTATGAATTTGTTTTATGACAGATAAGGGACACCTGCCAACAGCAAAATGATTCTCAGGACTCTGAGATTCTGTATTTTAAAAATGTTACTAGCTAAGCAGCTCAGTAGCTAATTCTTTTTATTTCAGTGATATGAGACATGGACAACTACACAAAATGTTTCTGACAGAAACAGTTTCTCTCCTGAAATTAGGAATTTTATAGACCATGCCATGCATGACCATGACATTGATGGAAGGAAGCTCTTTGTACTGATGAACCCAGTATACAGCACTGGGAAAGTTTAATGGCCATTTCACCTTATGCAGCTATCAAACATTATACATGTAATTTTTATCATGACCAATAAAACCTATTTCCAGTCTGTTGCAGATGGGCTCTATTTAATGGTCAGTTTCCTAATGTCATCATCTTTGCTACTACTGTGTAAAACGTAACGATAATTCCACTGCAAAGAGCGCAGCATTACTGCATGTAGATCAGATTATCTGGGTCAATTTAAATGTTATTACTGGGTCGATTAAATTGGCCTAAGGCACCATTGATTTAAAATAAATCTCCATATTGTTTTATTATACTGTAGAATATACATCAATTTCAATAAGACTAAAACAAAAACTCTGTATAAACTATGTGTAGGGGATTAATCATAGGTTTATGGAGTTGTCACAGACTGCAGTATGGGTAAATAGAAAATAAGAGAACATTATCAATATGAAATCTAAAAGGATTTCATGTTGTATGATTCAATCAATGACTGATTTAGATTTTGGTGGGAATGTAAACAATATAGAAGGAACAGTAAGGTGGTTATTCCTTTTTAATTGAAAGATCATTGCAAAGTTTAAGGGTGGAAAAGGAAAAATTTTAAAGTATTGTCCTGGTTTCAGTTAGAACAGAATTAATTTTCTTCCTAGTAGCTGGTGGAATGCTGTGTTTTGGCTTAGGATGAGAAGAGTGCTGATAACACCCCGATGTTTTAATTGTTGCAGAGCAGTGCTTATACCAAGCCAAGGACATCTCAGCCTTTTGCTCTGTCCTGCCAACAGGCAGGCTGGGGGTGCAGTAAGAGCTGGGAGGGGACAGACCCAGGACAGGTGACCCAAACTAGCCAAAGGGGTATTCCATACCATCTGACGTCATGCTAAACAATATATAGGGGTGGCTAGCCGGGGGGGGGGGGGCCGGACTGCTCGGGGTTAGGCTGGGCATCGGTCAGTGGGTGGTGAGCAATTGCATTGTGCATCACTTGTTTGTACATATTATTATTACTTTCCTATTATCACCATTGTAACATTATTGTTATTATTGTTATTATTATTTTGTTATTATTATTTTCCTGTCTTATTAAACTGTCTTTATCTCAACTCACGGGCTTCACTTTCCATTTCTCTCCCCCATCCCAGAGAGGGAGGGGGGAGGGTGAGCGAACGGCTGCGTGGTATTTAGCTGCCAGCCGGGTTAAACCACGACAAGTATGTTGGTGGTTTTTTTTTCCCCATTTTCTTTCTTATTCTTACCATGTACCAGAGGAAGACACTTTTCAATTATACATGAGGGCAGAGTTTAAAACTGAAGAAACTAAGAGCATAGAGTACTTTTACAGAAGTCCGTTCAGCCAGAAACTGTAGTTTCCTAGAAAGTATAAATTTAACATTAAATTAGACATCCAGCATAATTTGTAGATGAAAAGTTTAGAACTGGAATAAATTTGGTGATGAGTCAGACGCTTAATTTCCATATGATCTTATTGAACTGCTTTCTCTCTCTGCACCACCCCGGAAATAAACTTCTGAATTGTTGGTTCCAAAGTAAGCAAAAGAAATTAGGTACATGCATAGATTATATTTACAAACAATTCTTTGAATTTTTTTTTGAAAATTAACGCCCTGTACACAGCCAAAGTCCTTGCAACATTCTTCAACATATTATTTAGTTTTTTTGTTAATTACCCTGTACTCCAGAAATACTGCTACAGTATCAAACACTGCCTACATGTTATCCAAAACAAAGAAAAAAAATCATTGGTCCAGAATGCCATATCTGATATGTATGGAATATAGAACGCACAACTAATAGATCTTTTAATGTACACATGGATAATTAAAGCTTATTGATGCTTCAATTCACTACCTCCATTTCCCTGGAAATGACATGACTTTATCATTAGCAAGCAAATTATAATTTTCTTATTAGCACCCACATGTTTTCTCCTAGTCTATTCCTCCTATATGGGAGAACCTTTATTAAAGTCCTCAGAACTACCTCTTTATGACTCTCCTACTTTGAATTCTTTGTCTGCTACAATACCTTTACAATTTTTCGAGCTGAAAAGAAATAATGATTCATCTAGTAAATCTAACTCACCACTCTGCTATTACTGATAACTTCATCGCCTGTCTCCTCAGTCACTCTGTCTCAACATTTTGTTTATAAACTCAGTGGAGCGGAAACTATACTATACTTGTGTAGCATATCCTCAATTAGCTTGAAAGTCTCCAGGTAACTAATATAACCAATAAATATTGTAGCAGAAATAAGACCTACCTGGGAGCACAGTAACAAGCCATGTAGAAACTTCCGTACTGATGTCAGTCAGTGGCATATGGCCCCTCCAATATATCCCTCTGAAATGTAATAATTTGGAGTGAAATTATGGCTCCACTGAAGTCCATGTTTTTTATGACTACTATTACGGTAATACAGTAATGTAAAGAATATCCAAATATTAAATTAACTTATGAAAATGGCATATATTTTATTTTCCTCTGTTCTGCAGCAGGTCTATTATTGTACTTAAAATAAGCTCACTATGTCAGACTGTTCTAGTTTTCATCCTCGGTTTCATAAAAGAGCTATTTCTTTTTCTTTCAGGCTTATGAATCTGATAGCTGTGTGTCAATTTTGAAAACTTGATAGATGCCTTCAGTTAGAGGAAGAGATCAAAGGGAAAGCTGGTGGGCCTGCAACAGGGTGAGCTCATCATGGAAGATGGTGCTGAAAACCATTGTAGCCAGAGTGCATCAAGGGCTGGCTGCTTCCCCAGGGATGGGGAGCCAGGACCAAGGGGGACCCTTGAACAGGGCCCAGCCTCAGACACAGCCATGAAATAAGTCCAGGCTCTAGATGGTGAATCATGTCAGGAGCAGCAGGCAATTGGGCCAGAGACAAGGCTGGAGACACGGCTACCACCTGGTCCAAAGTCCATGCAGGAGACAGGGCAGGAGATGAGCTACAGTGTATGTGCTAAGGGCCTGTCCAGGAGGCAGTCGTTCATAGCGTAGGTCAAAGGTCCACTCCATAGAGATGGGTCAGCACAGCTACAACTTGTCTCAGGCAAGGACTGAGCTGAGCTTGTTGAGGGGGAAGTCAGGTGAGGCTGATATTTAGTGGTCATTGGTGAAGTCAGGCACCCAGAGTTGCTTTCTGTGTCTTCTTTTCTTTATTGCCTTTTCTTTCCTTTTTCTACCAATTGCAGACCTAACAAGCTGAATATATGTTGCCTTCATTTCTCCTGTGAATGACATCACGTGTACACATGCATAAATAAAACTTAAAGGGATAAAATACTGGAAGTATTTCCAATAAGTTCGAAGAACACAATTTAATACTGTATTGGATATGACGAGTTGTCACGTGGCCTTTTAAAAATCTTTTTCTTAAATAGATCTCCATCTGCCTGAAACTACAAATGAGTACATACAAGATCTGTCTTGCATTCATAACTTTGGCCATTTACACTTACAATTCTGAAATCAAAATGCTAATTCGCTTGCACAGCTGCCCATCACAAGGAGAAATTCTGGGTACTACTGAAATTAGAGGGAACATCATTCAGTGGAGCTGGGATTTCAGCCTTGCTTCTTCTCTGTTCTAACAGGTCTATCCATGAACATCAAGGATGCATTCAGAAAGCCTGATCAACACCTCATTTGGGAGCTGAATTGAAAATAGAACAGTAACAGAAACTTCTGTATTTCAAAGGAGTTTTCTGATGTCAGGTAGGTTGCAGAGAAGTCTAACAGTGAAAAACTCACTGTCCTTGTTCTTTTACCTAGCTTAATGCAATGGTTTGGAGATTTATTTCTCTCTTATTCATGCTCTATGTGTTTGTCAGTCACATTTTCTTAGTCATTAACCATTCATTCGCTATGCTGTAATTTATTATGTTATTCATTTTACAAGACAGCATGCAAGGTTTTTTGCTTGTCTGTTCAAGTCAGGCATAATGCTTTATGCTAACCTTCAGAAGTCATACTGAACTTGTCAGGAATATTTATCATCTGAGTTTAAGAGGTTATCTACACATTTTTCAGTTTTTGATATTGTTCATTAGTTTTCATTTTCTTTCTTTCTTTTTTTTTTTTTTTTTTTTTTTTTTACTGATCTTTCACCATCTAGCAAGTATGGTATTTCTGATCCATATGACTTACATTTCAGACTTGAACAGATCAAAATAAGATCAGTAGAAGCTGTTTATTCATTTTTATTGGTTTATCAGTTCTAACAAAATCACACTGAGTGAAAAGTTTCCAAGAATTTCATGTAATTGTAATGAAACAGTGTTGCATCAACAGTTTATAGTTTCATTAAATTATAGATTGACACATAGTAAATGAGTGGCACCATTTAATTTTAACATCATGTTATTAAAAACTTTTTTTTAAGTATGTAAATACTCAGTTTATAGTTTAGCAAGTAGAAATAAATACAGTACTCTTTAGCCTGTGAATTTGAAAAAAAAAAAAAAAAACCACATACATTTTGATTTTGTGTTAATAAAACCAATATATACCACTGAAGTTGGATTAAACCCAAAATGTGACATACTATTTTCCAGAGAAATTAGGAACTTCTTAACTAAAAGAAAGTTTATTCTAAAAGAAAACTGGGTACTTCGGTGCATATGACCAGCACTGGTGGACATCGAGGAACAAAAAAAAAAAAAAAAAAAAAAAGGGCTACGAAGATGGTGAAAGGCCTGGAGGGGAAGACGTACGAGGAACGGCTGAGGTCACTGGGCCTGTTCAGCCTGGAGAAGAGGAGGCTGAGGGGAGACCTCATCACAGTCTACAACTTCCTCGTAAGGGGGTGTCGAGAGGCAGGAGACCTTTTCTCCATTAACACTAGTGACAGGACCCGCGGGAACGGGGTTAAGCTGAGGCAGGGGAAATTTAGGCTGGACGTCAGGAGGGGGTTCTTCACAGAGAGGGTGGTTGCACACTGGAACAGGCTCCCCAGGGAAGTGGTCACTGCACCGAGCCTGTCTGAATTTAAGAAGAGATTGGACTGTGAACTTAGTCACATGGTCTGAACTTTTGGGTAGACCTGTGCGGTGTCAACAGTTGGACTTGATGATCCTTAAGGGTCCCTTCCAACTCAGGATATTCTATGATTCTATGATTCTATATATTTCTTTAACTTCCAATGGGCTTTTTGGAAAATTAGGTCACTAAGTTATCACTTTTATAAGCAGTTTTAATGCAACACTTTCCAGCATTTCCACATATCTCATGCTCAACACTTGAATGCCTAAATGCATGTTCATAAATTTTCACTATCTACGTTGATTTTTCATTCTGCTGTTTAATTGCATCTCAGCTTGACCTCACACTTGAAATGCAGTGTATTTTTATTTAAAACTATCTCAAAAAGAAGCTTAAAAAAAGGTATCCAAGGTAGACAACACTGCTTTCATTTACATAATTTAAAGTTTGTCATTAACAAATATCACAGTTGCTTCCTCTGATTTTGCCCTTGATCAAATAGATAAGTGACACTAACTATTGAACAAAGTACTGGGAAGTAGAATATGTCAGCTATACAGGATACAGTAGCACTTTGAATCAAGGTAGATTTTAGGCCAAAGGGAGAATGCAAATATTACTGCAAATAAAATTTGTTCATTTCCTTCCCTTCAGTACGGACTTCTTCACTTGCTTACTCAGGTGAGTCAGTGTTTTTTTGTAAGAAGCTTTCTTATATACAAAATTCTCACAAATGTAGGTGGAAAAGTACTCACTGTGAAAATGTTTTATGGACATTAAAAATAATAAAATAAAAGCCCAACACATCATCATTTAAAGGAGAGAGTCAAATAGTTACAAATACTCATGAATACAATTAAAATATTATTAATATCCATAGAAAACTTCACCTTATACAGGAAAGACTGACAGAAATACTGGACAACCTATGTTCATACAGGCTGTTCTGTTCAGGAAATGGGTTAACAGTTGTTTCCACTGAATATTCAAGCAATGGGAGATAAGAGGTTCACTGAAAATCACACCAGAATAATACACTGAATATCCAACTGCAGAGTTAGAGATCGCTCATTAGAAAATTTCCAGACCAACCCATGTTTTCACACAAGTATTAATTCATATATGTAAATGCTATGCTTACCAATACACCAATAAGTAAAAACAAAACAAAACAAAACAAACAAAATGAATAAATATGAGTACTTTTTATCACAGAATAGTGAAGGTTCCAACCTGGAGGTCAGCTGGTCACCACTCTTCCAAGGGATACTTTCATCAGGTTGCCCAGGACAGATTAATAAAGAGGGTAGCTGTAGTTTTAGAAATTATTATTAAAATATTAACAGGTGAGACAGAAATTTTATCAGAAGCGTTCACACTTACTGGGAGAAGAGATCGAAGATTCTTGTAGGCCACCACTACTAAAAAAGGACTCACTCAGACCTAGAAAATTTTGAATGCATCAGATTGCTATACTTAAAATGGTATTTTTCTCCTCTTTAACGTATTTAAAACATTCTTTAGCTAATTTCACTTTTGCTTGCTGGGCAGTTCTTAAATGCTTTGTGCTGACTTCCACAGTTCTGAAATCTAAAAGTACTGCCAAAAGAATAACTGATCCCATTCTTCATCTCAATATTTTGTTTTGTTACAGATACTATACAGAGCATCAAAAAGCTCCATTGCAGATATAGGAAAACCTCAGTCTCAGTATGGCATTCTGTCTTGGAATGCCTAAATATTATATGATATAAAACATAACAGATGTGGAACTCGATCATTTATTCTTGTTTTTAGTTGAGAAAAGAGTTCTGGATGGGGGTCACCAGTTCCATGAATCACAAAGAGGGAAATTGCCACTGCTTTCTCTAAAAAGGATGAAAATTTAATTGGTGATTTGAGTAAGGGTCTTAAGAATACAACAGATGTGGTTATGATGGTCAGAAACCCCTCTCTATTTAAAAAGTAAGAAGGCCATAAATAATTGATAAGGAAATAACACCAAACATGCAGGATTAGAAAATGTGCAGGACAACCAGTAAAAACTGTATTTTTCTCTCAAAACTGCTAATCCTAATTACCATCAGAATTATCTTCAAGGACCCTCTGTATATCATCACAGGAACTTGGGAAGCCAATGGAAGCTTGCTTCAGGGATCAAGTCTTATATGAAAGGGTGCAGAGTGGGGAAGAAGGTTGCAGCTCTGAATGTCTATAAATAAAAATATATATATTATTGTTGAACTTCACACTCACTGTTATATAAAGCCATAGCGGACATAGCAAAGAAATTAGCCCAATATATTTAAATGTATATATGATTTTTAAATTCCTGCTTTCTGAGTCTCCCTGTTAAAGGTTCAGTGATTAGAGTTCTGGCTCAGTTATCTGAGCTTCTGAATTCAGAGCCAAGTTCATTACCTGAGTGACAGTAGATGGAGTCTGCATAAATAAGAGAGGAGTTATCATTGCAAAGAGTGTAATAGCTACTAGTTCCAGTCTTCACTTTTAAATTAAGTGTAATAGGCACTCTCCTCCAGAACCACCAAAACAGACTCAAAAATGCAACCTAAATGCATTTGTTAAAATATCTTTGATAACAGCTCATTATAAATCCAAATTCAGGAATCTAGACAAGAAGTACCACATCTTTTTTCCATATGGGACCACTTCAGATAGTGTATGTTGTACCTAGGAGTATAGCTACCATAGCTGGTAGTGTGACACAAAGCACTTTGCCTATATTGAAGCTCCACTAAACCATGTACAGTTAAAATTGCAGTTTTATTACAACATATACAGTACTCATACACTATGCAAGACCTCTGCAAGGAGAATTTAAGCCCATTTATGACAGTATTACATTATAAAAACTGTTCTAATAGTGGAAGGCTTGATTCAGTTCTTCACTTTAAGCCCTAATGCACAACATTTGTAACTGTTCATATTTTTGGTGTATTCAATTACCAATTTTATTATATCAGTGCCCAGAAAACCCCAGTCATTACTTTGAATAAGCAGTCATATAACTGACTTTAGATGGGTCTAGATAAGAAATTAAAAATAATGATGACTGGATTTAAATAAGTAATATGTAGGCTGAACCTAATTCTGATTTCAATTTCATTGACTGTATACTAATTTAACTACATAGACTTAATGGAGGTATTATGATTTACACGACTGTCCATAGCCTATATTTCAAACACAGATCATAATTCCATGCTTCAGTGCTACCTATTCTGTGAGTGTGACAATGAAATTCAAATATCTATATAATTTCTAATGAAAAATACAGACAAAGATTTTTTCCTCCAGCTCTGGTATTATGTAGCCTATCTATAAAAACAGAATGATTAGGATTATAATTTACCTATCATATATAAAGAGTAGAAAAAAATAAAGAGTAAATTTAGAAATAAATCAGGAGAAAAAGCCCTTTATGGTTATGCTTAAAATACGAGCAATTAAAACATAATTGCTTTAGAGACAGAATTAACACTTTTTGGCTAAATTCATAGAAAACTGACTTCCAACAGGAAAACTTTGACAAGTAAAATTTCAGCTACCTCTACTCTGAGGTCACTACTAAGAATGAAAGAGAAAAGATGAAGTGATCCCACCCTGGGGAAAAAAAAAATAAAGAAAAGGAAAAAAAAAGTGTAGTAGCTTACTTCTAAAGAATGAACAAATGAAAAATTTTAAATGAAATGTTAAGTTTTATGTTTTTCATCATTTTTACTTGTATAAAATAATATACACCAAGATATGCTTTTCAGCATCACTTTTTTTTTGTCTAGTGAAAGTCCACAACAGCATAAGCAAAGATATGGCTAAATAACATATTTACTACTGACCTAGCTATTTTAACTTCATAACCCAGGTTATCCACTTTTAATTTCTTTCACTGTAAAGTTCCTCAGGCAGTGATAGGCATGCGTTGGCACAAACACATGAATGGAAAAATGGGAACTCAGAACCCTGCTACAGTCAATGTAGCAGCTCAATCTCATTATATTAATCTTTGTGCAACATTTATAGTTGTCAGGAAGAGAGTTTTTTCCATTTGCTCCATCTGGCAAGCTATTTGTGAGTTTAATGGACATGCGTTCCAAATCTTCTTACGCCTGTGGCCATGTTTAAATTCATCTGCCTCAGTGGAATACCTAACAAGATAACAAGAGCAATTAAAAAAAAAAAAAAAAAAAAACAGTTTAATGAATCATGAAGCCCAGTCTTCGGGGTTAATAGACTATTTACCTAATCAGAATGCTTAGAAAACATATATTTTTTTCAGGTTTTTTATGGTTATTAGCTTTCTCTTTGGATTTTTTCCTCTATTATTTTTATATCAAGGATGACATTTATTTTTATGTAGTAATAGCTGGAGCATAGAGTGGTCTGGATCTGATTATTATTCTCTCAAGATTTATAAATATATGTGGCCAAAGAACAAGGATGGCCCACACAGAGTTAGAGCAAAGATACACCCCATGAAGTCAGTGGCATTGCCCTCCTTTTTGGAAACCTGCATCATCTCTAAACCCCAAAACTTGTTCAAAAATATAGCATAATATCCATATTACATTATGTTCTTCTACATTTAGAAGCCTAAGGGGAGAAGGATTTTGCATCTTACCATCCCAAACAAGAAATTTGGCACTTGTTGCAATGAAAACTATGTTAGAAGTGTACAGTGTGGCAAAATAAACATACTTCATAAATGTATTTGCCTAATAATTTGGAGAGATCCCTATATAAGAAGAGTACACACAAAACTGTAGTCTAAGTATACGTTGATATAAAGGGGGAAAAAAAGTTTTTTTAAAGAGAGAAAAGAAAAGCAACAGAAAAAGAAAGTAAAAGTGCACTGTAATGACCTATTTTCATAAAGCATGCCATTTACAATAGCAGCAGTGATACTGAACAGTAATTATTTTTATAATTACTAAGCTTCAGTGGTAGGTAGCTGATGTATGCAACTGCAAATAAGACTGCATTCTTGAATCAAGAATGTTGTCTTGAATCAAGTTCCAACTACAAGTAAAACAGATATCTTTTAAACATTTAAGGTCCATAGTTTCGGTTTTACACATGTACATGCCCATTAACCAGTTTTAGCTTCAGTAAATCTCTTGCAAATGAATTTTAGGTTGAAAAATCGATCTTCCTGAAACAACTAATTGTAGTAATTGAAATTAGGTATTAATGTATTTCTATTGATCCTATTCGTCACTGCTTTTGTTTTAGCAATTTTGTGTGCATTAGCATAATAAGATTAATAAAATTAATATATTTGGAAAATTACAGTACCCCTGTAACTACCTCAGATACAAATTGCGTACATTTCATCACCTTCATTAAGTCTGTAGCCACGTGTGGTTCAGAGAACTAGTAAT
Organism: Aythya marila; assembly: GCF_965140915.1. Lineage (NCBI taxonomy): Eukaryota > Metazoa > Chordata > Aves > Anseriformes > Anatidae > Aythya > Aythya marila. Next base: position 40,497,688 of record NC_139045.1, read on the forward strand.
TAGGCAGTTCATGGGTAGTTTACTGCATTTTTCCAGTCTACCTTTGAATTGTTTTATGCCATCACCTCATATCTTCATGGAGTAGTTGTAGCCTTTGCATGCTAACATATCCCTTTCTCCTTGGCTGAAGGAATGAGCTGTATGAAATTTCAGAAACAAAACCATAGTCTTAGAAATCACTACTGAATCACACAGAAAATAGATTACTTCATTTAAAAGCTTTCTTTCTAATTAAATGTTGCTGTATGTAGCAATGAAAACTGTGAACATCTGTGAAAACTGTGAAATCACTATGTGGCTATCAACAATTAATGAAGTAAGAGAACATTTTTATTTTCGGTAATATTAACATAAAAGTATTTGTGCATTAAATAAATAGACTTAGTAAGCCGTTGAGTATATGAGTAGTTGTGAGAAAGGGATGTCACATATTTGCAGGAAGCCAGAAATAGGCAAGAGAGGAAACTGTAAATTCTACTTGTACTCTTCCCTCAGACCAGGGAGCCATAATCTGCCTAGCCTTTTGCTTTCCATCACTCGGTGCTGTGTAGATGCTAGTTATGCAAGATGGCCAATGCTACAAAATATGGCCACAATGTCCCTGCTTCTTTTGCCTCAGAAAAGTGACAGCAGCTCCATGGAGGCTTTCTGTCATTATTTAACAGCACCATCTCTCTCGCTGTGGTCTGCAGTGTCATTTACAGAGCTAGTAATGAGGGATATTTTATACCTTTACTATCCTAAGCAGGGAAAACCAACTTTCTTGGCACTGGAATGCAACTTCAAAAACTGTATCTCAATCCTGTTTCAAATTTGCTTATAAGCCATTCAAGCCTTTTAGGAGGAACATACTAAAATTCATTATCACTCTAGTAAATCATACGGCATAATGAGATTCAGATAGATGGCAGGTTTCTACTTCACACACTGATGATAAAATCCAGGTTTTTCCTACTATTTCAAAGCTTCTTTTAAAGACAATTAAAATTAGTATTTATTGAGAAGTGCAAAGAAGGCAAAAATCTCTCCAAAGCACATAAGAAAGTTATTGGTTTATGGGAAATCTACCCATATATTCAGCACCTTGAATGTGTTCTTGCCCATCAAAGAAAACACAAAATGAAACACTTTCAAACAAAGAAAAACCATGTCAGAACAATGTATTAATAGTATTTACTGTGTACTAAACTGCAAAGTAAAGCAAAGCTTGGAGGTTTTAAAGTCTCTCCTTATATTTAAATGAAGTATCTTATATATATCTATCTATCTAAAAATCCATACATAACAGTTACTGTAAATGGCTTTAAAAAGTCCGTTAGCTATGATAGATTATCCACACAAACAATTTTAATCTAGTATACAAGGAACATGGCAGTCATTTAGAATGGATCGCCTGTTAAAATACTGAAACATTCACTTTTCTCAGACTGAGTTTCAGTTTGCTGCTTTCAGCCATTCAGAGGGTCTACTCTTTAAATACGATGCCAATGAACTCTTGAACCAAGAAACTACCTGCTACAGAACTGAATGCTGATAAAGTTAGAAGAAGCCCTTTACTTCTTAAAAGCATTAGACTTAAAAGCAGTAGGCTGAACCCAGGCCAAACCTGAAGCAATCAACAGCTACCAGAACACAATGGCTATTCTGCAGTCACCTCAGTCCCTTGAACACGTCCTAGTCTAGCCATCAAAATAAAGATACCTACAGGAAAAAGCCAGCACCAATAAAACATATTGCTGTCTTAAGCTGCATGCCCAGCAAATATGATATGCATTGACTGACCTTGTCCATCCTCGAGGTTATCCTACTAGCCTGAAACCAAAGGACATGAAGCAATGCTAAAAGAATGTCCTTTTTGTCTGGGCTGGATCTGTACAACTAAAAGCAGGGGACTGTGTCAGACAGGCCTTCAGGCTCTTGCTCCAGTGCTTTCAGGTGTGTGTGTGAGAGAACAGGAGAATGGGGCAGGAAGCAGGCAAACATTTTTACTCACAAGCAATTATTAGATATCCTACCTCATCAGGTACCTTCTCTCTACATCTCCTCTGGGAATAATTAGTTTCATAACACATTCCAAGTGATTGCAAATAACCTGCGCAGTCATATTCTTTTGATCTCTGCTTAGCTATCAGTTAGGCATGCTGCTCTGCTTACAGTGCTGAGAGATAACTGAAAAATGTAAAGAGCCAAGCTTTTTGAAAGGCGTAAGGTTTGGAATTTGTTTTGGCAGTTGGGACCCAAAGCAGCTAAAGCCACTAGGGCTTTAGAAATTCATCAAATGCAAATTGTCAGCTCTGGTACACAGAAGGTTAATATTGTATTTCTTAGCCCTGGAGTGATGTATGAAAATTTACTATCAGTGACTTCAGGAAACCCATCTAAGCCCTGCATGTACATTTTTCACTTCACCAGCTACTCTGGTGGTAGCCAGTAGATCTAATTTCAGCAAGTTTGTGTTCCTGACAGCAGTCACATCAAATTACAGAATCTTCCAGACTTAGTTGGCACCTTCATCTCAGCCCTTCAATCAAATAATATGCCTGTTGCCTTCATCATGCAATCCTTAATTATCTGAAAATCAGCCGACTACTGCTTGTGCCAGCAAAGGAAATGAGGAAAGAATAGTGTTCTTTCCAATGCACATGGCTGGACACCCTTCAGAGACATCTGATTTGATTGCTAGTAACAATATTCCATTGACGTTCTTTTTCATTTCTATGGCTTAAGGCCCTTTTCCTAAAGAATTGCTTTATGCATGCACATATTAAAACCTGCATGATTTTTTTTTTCTTAGTGACAGAGATGCTGTGAATTTTAGTTCTGATATTCCAACAGCTGATGCTTGCTGGATAAGTATGATGTGTCCCTAGGACCAAGTGCATTGTGTTGAAAAAAAAGATTAGAAGGATGGGTGAAGATTGTTTACCAAAAAAGAATTCCATGCATATATCTCATGGGAGACTCAGTAAATATCTTATCCTAGTGCCAGACAAAGGTGCTCTAATTTCCTGGAATCAGATACAGACTCCGAAGGGGATCAAGGTCAACAAAGCAAACTAGGCAATCCATCAACAACCTAATTATATTCTATTGACCCAGAAGGAATTCCAGAAGCAATGCAGATACCTCTAGATGCTGGAACAGTATCTATCAATTCCTGGCCTCTGGGTCTTGTCATTACCTGACATCTCCACTGCTAAAACTACTCCTTAGGAATCTTCTCATTTCTATAATCTGGTTATTTAGACTGAATGCCAGTACCTAACATAAACTGCTCTGGGCTAAATTCTAGCAGGCTGCATCATAAAAAGGAGTTTGTTCCTTGTAATATCCTGCCTCTTATTAACAATGTAAAATATATATTATAATAGGCCTTCTTTGGAAATCACACTGAAAGTTACCTACGCATTTACAAGCATTTTGGGAAAACTAAGCCAAAAGGAAAAATGGAGGATTTGTCTGCTTAGTTATAAAAGTAACAAACCTCACCAGCTGAACAAATAAGGAAGGATAAAATAAAAAATCAAATAATAAAAAATAACTGTGCATAGACAAACTGACAAGTCTCAGATATCAGATATTTAACAGATCTCTGTGTTTGTTGTTGTTGTTTTTTTGGACTGTTATATTAACACTCTAGGTTCTCTTTTGGACAGGGGTCTGATCTGTGTGCTGGCCATAGCACACAGGCCACAGACAACTACCTCACTTGTGCACGGTATCAATTACCAAATAAAAGTAATGAAACTCATGCATGAGGAGTATACTTTACAAACTATTCTTCCCGGTGGCTCCCTAGAACTGCTCTTTTCAAGGATGTCCACTTGTACATTACGGACAGCTGAAAAAAAAAAAAAAAAAAGAAACAAGAAAACTGCATTGGAAATATAAAAAGAAATGAAGTATAAGAATTGTCTTTCTCACAGTCTGATGACTTTTCAGGGTGAGGGAAGTAGAAAGTGCTATTGGCAAGAAATGAATATTAAAATATAAAACAAAAGGTATGGTAGGTCAAGTCCCAGATCTGTGAAGCACTGGGAGCATGAACTTTAAAAAGCACTCAATTGTTACAACTGTATTGAACTGTATACTGTGCATTTCTTTTTGTTTACTGCCTCATGCCACGAATATTCCCTAATTCCAAATCTCAGCCACATGCAGGAAAATATATTTGTGCTGCAATCTAAATGGATTAATAAAAACAACATTCAACCATTTGGAACTGAAATATTCATGAGATACTCAGGGAACAATGAAACTCAATTGCTTCAGCTATCCTAAAGGAACAAGAGTCAAGAAAACACAGGAGTAACTAGAAACTGTTCCACTGTGCCTTCAAACTTTGTTCTTTATTTTTATTTTGCTCCTCTTACTTCAAATCAAGAAGCTTCATTCCCATTTAGTAGATATTACACCTGGCTACCCAGCTGGCTCACATCCATTTATTTAAATTTCGGCCTGTGCAGTTAAATTACTGTGAAAGCAAAATAGGAAAATACTCTGCCTAGCTGAGTGAACTTCCTTTGCCTCAGTATAGTCATAGCACCAGATGACGAATTTGTGTGTGTGTATCTGCACAGGAGTCCAAAAGATGTTGAAATTAATTTTAAAAGTTTCCTACAATCCAATGCTTAGGGATAACCCCAGGGAAAACAGACTATCCCTTGCCTTTTATAAATAAACTATATTACTGTGTTGATAAACAGCTCTAGGCTCAAGTTACTTGGGACACTTGCACTGGCCAATTCCTACTTTACGGAAACACACAATCCAAATAAGAAAAACAGTTCCCTCCTTAAAATCACAAACAGTATAACTAAAGTATCTGACATCACTATTCAGAAATCTGAGCCAGTGCTATTCTTGCCAGGAATTGAATGATTCTAGGAATGCCGCATGCTGTGGGCAGTTATCTTAAACTACTGCAGCTCTGTTCCTCAGACCCGTATGACTCCTGCAGCTGAAGAGGACGTTATCTGTGCCTCTTCAGAATCTGTCAGCCTGGCTGAGCACAATGCTGCAACTATTTATCATCCTTTGTTCTTTGCATCTAGCTAGCTATCTGTAATGGCAAATATAAGTGTCACCTATCCTTCTTAATGGATGTCCTTTTTCATGAGGGAAGATGGAACACACCAGCAGCAGGTCATGAGAGCTCCCCATGTCTCCCACTTCCCAGCCATAAACAGTTATCTCACACTTCTCCTCTTAACATCATATTGTAGGTAGGAAAGCAATCGAGATAGAAAATACACTAGACAGTCAGCCTAGTAGCTCTGTAGCTCTGGAGAAGACATTTTACAGAATGACAACTAACCTTTCAGTCAGCCATCAGTCTACCTGTCAGGGCTACCCTTGATACCAGCACTATGACGTCCCCTTCCCCAGGTCCTTTGGTGCCACAACCAGCACTGCCTAACCACAACTTCCTGAAACATACAGGGATAAAGGTTCCTGTGGCCTTGGCCAGACAACTCCTCCAGCTCCCTCCTGCTCCCCAGAGCTCGCGTCCGGCACCTATTCAGCACCTCAGCAGCCCACTCTACCACCTCAGTGTGTGACCAGCTCACTGAAGCGCTAGACAGGCCTTCCATACAAAGCCCCCAAAGGTGTTTAAAGTCAGGTAGTATTAACATCATTCAAGGAAACATCTCTCAACTCAACATCTGCTTCAAATTGCTTAAATTCTTACCCACTAAAAGACATTTCAATAGCAAGAAAAAAATTGATTTGCTATGAATGATTGTATACTCAACTGTTCTTTTGAAGTAAAGAAAGAGCCTGGGGGGAGGAAATCCATAACTTTTTGCTCAAGAAAATTATTTTTTCCTATTGACTTGTTAAGTGTCAGGTTTTGACAAGTGCTTTAATGTCAATGACCATTTCTTGCCAGTGTCAAATGCCTCCTGCCAATTCCTTACAGGTTTCAAACCTTAAATAGTCCTCACACAATGTGTACTGTTCAAAGAAGTCCCATGGATGGAGAATACAAATATTAACTGAGGATTTGGAAACTGAAGAACTAAACAGCAGTAGCTTACCTAAGATTTATGTGCTACACATTTCCATTTCAAATTGGCACATGCTTACAGCAGTACAAAATAGGATCTCAGTGTTTTTGAATCAACAAATCCTTGGTAAGTTCTTTTGGTTTTAATCAACTTGCTCACCCTTCATTTGCATAGTTTTAATATGTGCTCTTAAACATCCAGGTGTCATTCAAATTTCCAGATTATAAACTCAAAATGAGTTTTTTGGATCATACTTTGTTCTGCACCGTCTCTTTTACTGGATTTATACCTAGTGTTTTCTAAACTGTTAAGAAATCATTTTGGGATTTCAAAAGCATATGAAAGACCCAAGAATGTGCGGCCTCTCCATGGAACATTGTTTCCAAAACAAAGCCATGTAAAACTGTTCTTCTCAATTTCACAACTATTTGAGGAATATTATGATTTAAAAATATAAATAAATAAAAATGATCTTTTTACTGTGAATTTAGTCAAAATAACTGCCTACAGTCAGTTTCACCACTGACAAACACTAAGAAGAGGGGTTTCTTTTTGTTGCTGCTTGTGTGTGAGAGAGAGAAAAAAAAAATTGCTGGAAAATGGAGTTTAAAAATGAAAAGGACTTCAAGTTACCATATTGACAATACAAGTTAAAAATAATAATAATAAAAATACAAACCTTAGGTTTCCATTTTTTGAAGGCATTCTGGATTAATTTTATCTATTTAAATAATTAACCTACAATCTGTATCTGTTTGCAAGTGTGTTTCAGCACTGCAAGTTTAAAACACTTGCAATTATTATTTTTAATGTGTTCTCTATCACAGAATCACAGAATTTCTAGGTTGGAAGAGACCTCAAGATCATCGAGTCCAACCTCTGACCTAACGCTAACAGTCCCCACTAAACCATATCCCTAAGCTCTACATCTAAACATCTTTTAAAGACCTCCAGGGATGGTGACTCCACCACTTCCCTGGGCAGCCTGTTCCAATGTCTAACAACCCTTTCAGTGAAGAAGTTCTTCCTAACATCCAGCCTAAAACTCCCCTGGCACAACTTAAGCCCATTCCCCCTCGTCCTGTCACCAGGCACGTGGGAGAACAGACCAACCCCCACCTCACTACAGCCTCCTTTAAGGTACCTGTAGAGAGCAATAAGGTCACCCCTGAGCCTCCTCTTCTCCAGGCTGAACAAGCCCAGCTCCCTCAGCCGCTCCTCGTAGGACTTGTTCTCCAGGCTCCTCACCAGCTTCGTCACCCTTCTCTGGACCCGCTCAAGCACCTCGATGTCCTTCTTGTAGCAAGGGGCCCAAAACTGAACACAGTACTTGAGGTGCGGCCTCACCAGAGCTGAGTACAGGGGGACGATCACCTCCCTAGCCCTGCTGGTCACACTGTTTCTGATACAAGCCAGGATGCCGTTGGCCTTCTTGGCCACCTGAGCACACTGCTGGCTCATATTCAGCCGACTATCCACCATCACTCCCAGGTCCTTCTCTGCCTGGAAGCTCTCCAACCATTCCTCTCCCAGCCTGTAGCTCTGCTTGGGGTTATTGCGCCCCAGGTGCAGGACCCGGCACTTGGCCTTGTTAAACTTCATGCAGTTGACCTCAGCCCATCGGTGCAGCCTATCCAGATCCTCCTGCAGAGCTTTCCTACTCTCAAGCAGATCGACACACACGCACCTAGCTTGGTGTCATCTGCAAACTTACTGAGGGTGCACTCAATGCCCTCATCCAGATCATCGATGAAGATATTAAAGAGGACCGGCCCCAGCACCGAGCCCTGGGGAATGCCACTAGTGACTGGCCTCCAACTGGACTTGACTCCATTTACCACGACTCTTTGGGCCCGGCTATCCAGCCAGTTTCTAACCCAACAAAGCGTGCGCCAGTCCAAGCCAAGAGCAGCCAGTTTCTTGAGGAGAATGCTGTGGGAGACGGTGTCAAAAGCCTTGCTGAAGTCAAGGTAGACCACATCCACAGCCTTTCCCTTGTCCACCCAGCGCGTCACTTTGTCATAGAAGGAGATCAGGTTCGTCAAGCAGGATCTGCCTTTCATAAACCCATGCTGACTGGGCCTGATCCCCTGCTTCCCCTTCAAGTGCTGCATGATGACTCTCAGGAGGATCTGCTCCATGAGCTTCCCTGGCACTGAGGTCAAACTGACAGGCCTGTAGTTTCCTGGGTCTGCCCTCCGGCCCTTCTTGTAGATGGGTGTCACGTTTGCTAGCCGCCAGTCAACTGGGACCTCCCCCGATAGCCAGGACTGCTGATAAATGATGGACAGTGGCTTGGCCAGCTCCTCTGCCAGTTCTCTCAGCAACCTTGGGTGGATCCCATCTGGCCCCATCGACTTGTGCACATCCAAGTGCCGTAGCAGGTCACCAACCAGTTCTTCATGGATAGTGAAGGCCACATTCTGCTCCCCATCCCCTTCCACCAGTTCAGGGTACTGGGTGTCCAGAGAACAACCGGTATTGCCACTAAAGACTGAGGCAAAGAAGGCATTGAGCACCTCCGCCTTTTCCGCATCTCTTGTAACTAAGTTTTCCCCCGCATCCAGTAAAGGATGGAGATTCTCCTTAGTCCTCCATTTTGTGTTGATGTATTTATAAAAACGTTTTTTGTTATCTTTAACGGCAGTAGCCAGATTGAGCTCCAGATGAGCTTTGGCCTTCCTAAGTTTGTCCCTGCACAGCCTCGCAACATCCTTATAGTCCTCCCTAGTGGCCTGCCCACTTTTCCAAAGATTATAAACCCTCTTTTTTCTCCTAAGATCAAGCCACAATTCTCTGTTCAGCCAGGCCGGTCTTCTTCCCCGTCAGCTCGTCTTTGGGCACGTGGGGACAGACCGTTCCTGCGCCATTAAGATTTCCCTCTTGAAGGGCGCCCAGCCTTCCTGGACCCCTCTGCCCTTCAGAACCGCCTCCCAAGGGACTCCACTAACCAGTGTCCTGAGCAGCTCAAAGTCAGCCCTCCGGAAGTCCAATACAGCAGTTTTACTGGTCCCCTTCCTGGCCTCGCCAAGAATAGTGAACTCCACCATTTCATGGTCACTCTGCCCAAGACAGCTCCCGACAATCACATCCTCCACCAGTCCTTCTCTGTTTGTGAAGAGAAGGTCTAGCGAGGCACCACCCCTGGTAGGTTCACTAACCAGCTGTGTCAGGAAGCTATCTTCCACGCTCCCCAGAAACCTCCTAGACTGCTTTCTCTGGGCTGTGTTGTGCTTCCAGGATATGTCAGGGAAGTTGAAGTCCCCCACGAGTACAAGCGCTGAAGATTTCACAACTTCTGTCAGTAGAACTCACCTATGAACAAAATCCATGCCTATGAACAAAAAAATAAATAAATCAATCAGAATCTGGCTCAGCTAAGCCTGCTCAAATTTGTGGTCAGTGTCAACAAATTTAACTATTTATATTTGAAATTGTATTTAAGAAATATCATAACTGAAAAAAGACATATAATTTAAATGTCAGCTATAAAAACAATATCTTATAATTCACGTGAACTGCACAAACTGACCAATCAGAATTTATTTATACAGGAAGAAGGTATAAATTAATGAATCACAGAATTGCTAGGTTGGAAGAGACCTCAAGATCATCGAGTCCAACCTCTGACCTAACGCTAACAAGTCCTCCACTAAACCATATCCCTAAGCTCTACATCTAAACATCTTTTAAAGACCTCCAGGGATGGTGACTCCACCACTTCCCTGGGCAGCCTGTTCCAACGTATAACAACCCTTTCGGTAAAGAAGTTCTTTCTAACATCCAACCTAAAAGTCCCCTGGCACAACTTTAGCCCATTCCCCCTCATCCTGTCACCAGGCACGTGGGAGAATAGACCAACCCTCACCTCGCTACAGCCTCCTTTAAGGTACCTGTAGAGAGCAATAAGGTCACCCCTGAGCCTCCTTTTCTCCAGGCTGAACAAGCCCAGCTCCCTCAGCCGCTCCTCGTAGGACTTGTTCTCCAGGCCTCTCACCAGCTTCGTTGCCCTTCTCTGGACTCGCTAATTAATTAATGAAAAAATAATTAATGAAAAATTAATTATAATACTTTAAACAACTTTGATAATAACGTTTTGTTACCCTCTAACTTTCTGTTGTAAAATTTATTTTTTGAGTTCCTTATTTTGGTCAGAGAGCTGCTCAAACCACTGAATTTCAAAAAGATCTTGAGTAATTCTCTGTCTCACAAGCCAAATGGGCTTGTGAGAGACAATGAATAAACCCCCTGATATGAAAAAATTCATAAGAAATTAAGTTTGTGCTACGGCTCTCTCCTTTGCTGCACAGAAGTTTCTAGCATACAGTGGTTATATTAAGCCTTTATCTACCGAGTTACTGGACCTTTAGCTTTGATTCTGTGCTATAGATGATACGTTTGTTTATTATGGTATCTTTCATTATTTTCCTAAGAAAAAAATCATTTCTTCTTTGCAACACACATAGAATTGTAAGATACCTGTGTTGCAGGGTAAAAGTCAGACACTCTTTCTCTGCCTCATATCAGTAAATCAACTCAATTAAACCATGATTAATGTTTAGCTCAGTGTAACATAAATTTGTCTAACACCTGATACTATATAAATCAAGATGGCTGAGCACCAACTCTCTTAAAACACTGCACTCCACACACACCACACACACCACTCCAAATACAGGTCTGCTTTTTCTATCCAAAACTTACTGACAAGTAGTATGAAGACCCAGAAATATTCATCATGCTCTTCATGTTTGCTACCAAACACAGCAAAAAAATGCAGGCATACATATATAGCTACAATACAGATTACAATTTATAGGAATACACTTTAGACTTTACATTCTATTTGCAGTTTCCTTGCATGATAACATAAACAACACTGAACGAACTGGAAGATTGATAAATCTGTTCTTTCAAAATATATATTCTAGATACATCTCAGAAACTTTTATTAAAATTTCTCTAAGTTTGAGTCATTCAGATATTGTGTTTGACTAAAGTCATCTCTACAAGCAATCATGTCATTTGTCTCTATACTCAAGCAAGAAATGGTACGTGCTTGGTGAGGTGACTTAATACATGTAAACTCACTTTTGAGTATTTGGCAATGCCAACCAGGAATGATGTGACCATGTAAACTGGCTCTTCTGAATAATTTTTATATGAGTCAGACATGCAGGAGGAGCCAGCGTGTTAAGAATTCACAAATATAAAAATCAAAACCTGTCACAACAACTTGTGTTAAGAATTCAGTTTTTCCTTTAGTAATACCATGCTACCGTGCTAAGTTTTTTTAACGTGTGAAGAATAGACAAGGTATATGTTACATTTTTAAATGTACAGATTCAATCTTTTGATCAGAACAAAATGGGAGTATCCATTTTGGTAGATAATGGTTGCTAACATTTGGTAACCTCTGAAAGATTTAACTAACAATGGCTGCAGTAATAATACTGCATAATAATAAGTCCATAATAAGTCCACTGATCAAGAAAAAGCATTTCTGGAATTCTAAAGTCATTTTGAAGTAATTAAAAACAACAACCAAGAAATACATAGGCAATTTATGGTATTAAAAATATTGGCTGATTGCCAGGGAATAGCTAGTATTATTTTTTGTCTATTTAATCAATATTGACTACATAGTTTAAAGATATGTATTGTTCTGTTCTATGCTGTATGGAAATAATTCCATGATGTTCAAGCACAGTACTTGACATAATGTATAGTATTTAGTATTTGTGGACAAGCCATTCTGTGCCATTTCTGTCATTTAGCATTGTGCAAGATATAGTTACAAATGCAAAACTACACTTAGAATAACAACTGAAACTTAGACTTGCACAATGGCAGACATATAAATTGCCTAGACCTCAATTATTTCAGAAGATTTTTCTCAAAATGTCTAAGGGTGTTTACCAGTGTCCACATCCATGTTTGAATTAGATATACATTAGGTAATTAGATATTTGAAATAGTCATTAGCATCGTTAGCTGGATCCCTGTTCTCATAAGGCCAAAGTAGCTGACAATTGTTAATAACTAAATATTTCATATGAAAAAGGATATGCAGACATAATTGCAGCTGCAACCTCATAAGACCAGCCAAGCCTAATTAAGTGTCAAGCTAGAGTTACAAAAGGCTTATGAGATATCCCTTAAAAACAACAACTCAACTACAGTACTACACAGGCAATAAAACTACCTCAGTAGCAACAGTAACATGACTTTTATGTAGGTTTGTGAGTGATGTTATGAAAAAGACACAGTTCATTCATGTTATTCGTAATGTGTTACTGAAATTAAAGCACAATTGAAATAGTCAACCTGTAGCCAAGAAAGTTTTGTGGATTATTTCTTCCTTTATCGTTATGTACTTAAAGTAGATAATAACCCTTTATCTGTTTTTCCCTCTCAATCAAACATGAAGGGCTCTCATAATTCTTCTTTCCATTTGTAATTATTTACATTTTTTACTACTACTATTTTTTATTACTGTGTACTTATTATTAAATGAGTCAACAAAACACCAGTTTTCTGTATACCGTTTATAGGCATAGACAAACTATACAGGTAAATGAAAATCAGCACTGTGTTAGATATTCAGAAATAAAGATGGACAGGAAATATTACTGTCCCATTAACTTCCTGGATTTCAAACAGTTCTTCATTCCACATTACACAGACAGCTCTTTCAAGGATTTGTAAAAGACTCACCAGAGTGAAAAGTCTTTTTATCTAGCCTTAGCGTGTCCTAGGTACAGACTGTATATATTTCAGAGATGATGTCAGACTCTCAGGTATCACAGTGTATTAAAGCAAAAGTTTTACTTTTAGGAATAAAAGATGTAAGGATGATACAAACAATGATACAAACACATTTTCTGTTTTGTTGATCATCCAGCAAATACACACCAATGTTCTTCATAATTTATTTTTTAATTCAGCAATGACTTTTTGTCATATGAGAAACAACTCTCAAAAATAAAAGGCAATTAGTGCAGCATTATCACATCTCTATTTCTAGAAGTGGCTGACCATCTTAAGTTAGAACACAGATTCTTTTCTCACTTATTCCACAGAGGTCTGTCAATTTCAATATATTTGTCCTGAATAATATATATATATTTTTTTTAATCTAAAACTGTAATGGTATTTCAACTCAATTCCTAGCACATTACTTACCATGTAGAGCAACAGAGCTATGTTAATCCTTGCTGTGGTAACAATGCAGAATTTTCTCAGATTTTACTATTAGGAGACATTAAACTCTTCAAGTGTGGCATGCTAATCGTGTTCTAATTCTTCATACATCTCTTTTGAACTTTCCTCCATTCCTCTCCCTGAATCTGCTGACAATCCCATGCCACTGAATACAATTGCAGTTCCTAGAACTGTTCAGGATATATTTTATCTTGCTCAGGGACTCCTCTTAATAATATGAAAATATACACAGAATATCTTAAAGTGATTGGCAGCCAGTCACCTTTTCCTCAGCCAAGAGAGCTATTTAGTATCTTCTCTTAAAAATGCAAGAAAACGCAGAATTTTAACACTGCTTTTAACCCAATCACAGTTCTGATCTTTCTAGTCGAGCAGTGTTGTCTGTGCTATGTGTTCGTCAAATACCTTTCAACCAAAGGGATGAAATCCCAGACTTAAACAAATCACAAATGAAGTTTGTTTGTTTCAGTAAGATTTTTTTTTTTTTGTCATTTCATGTTAGCTTTCTGATATTATGCTTTGTTGTGCCATCAGTTCAAATGGGAAGACATGACTGAATCACTGGCATAATATAGCTCACTCCTACTCATGCTTTGAATAAAGCTATTCAGATTTGCACTTCCACATAGTAATGACTTTTCTGCCTTTGCCTACCTTCAAAAGCAGATAGGCTGTTAAGCTCTTGAATGTATTTTTTATTTAAAAAAGAAAGAAAGAAAGAAAGAAAGAAAGAAAGAAAGAAAGAAAGAAAGAAAGAAAGAAAGAAAGAACATGAAAATCAGTTTGTTCAGCTTTTTAGTATTACACTTGTGTTCAAAATACAGTCAGTGCTACACAGTACTGAAAACAATCCTTCATCTCATAGTCTGAGCTGAAGAATCAATGTATGCATCCTACAGGATCCTATTACCTGCTAAGATAAAGGCATGCATCACCTCTTCCTCTCTACTCTCACTGAAAAGGGCAAGAGCTTGCTCTAGCTGGACTGCTAACTGGACTGCAGTCAGAGACCTTTGGTGATGCTAGACCCCATAGTCTAGCACTACCAAAGAGAGGGAATGATTTAAAAACAAGGGAGTGCAAGTGGAGGCAACATGCAGTGTTTATGCATTAGCTCAAAGACATTTATTGGCTTTCCTAAAACATTACTTCCAAAGAGAGAATGCCATCTGATTTTGAGAATCCTTGAAAAGATGGTGGGCAATACCCAATATGATGTCAGCTGTAAACTACACTACAACACAGAAATAGAAATTTTGATTTCTACTGAATACCTTATATATACTGAATATATTTTATATTAATATCAAATAAGAGAAAAAAATGAAGTGTAGACGTTAAGATGGAAACTGACAAGATCCGTTATTTACACGTACGTGTTGAATTGTCTTCTATTTTTCTGTATATAAGTTTCATTTTACTATTGATGAAAATAATAATAATGATAATTTTCCTGTAATGACTACCATAATAAAAATGTTTTCAGAGGCACACAGGCAACATTTCAGATACTTAGCATATAGACATCATTTACAGAAGGTGCTTCTAAATGTCTGACATCTTAAAAAAATGTTTCCCATTGTCTCTTTAGGCAAATTGATTAAATATGTTGCATTAAAGTCTCACTGGAAAGAAAATTTCAGTATTGTTGAATATTTTTAACTGTTCTATATTTTCTGCGTATTACTCAGCATCCTTGCTATCACCTATTTTTGCACAGATAATTATGAAAAACAAAACAAAACAAAAAACTATGGAGAATATTTTTCAAATTTTAGAAGCAACTATAAAAAATGACAATGTTACCTGGATGCCAAAAAACGGCAATGTTATCTAAATGTCAATCTCCATTTTTAAATTCATTTTTTGTATTTTTAAGTAATACAATACAAAACTGTGGTCACTTACTGTGTAATAATCTAAACAAGCTGCATGGCAAAAATCCTCAAATATTCTGAAAAAGGTATTCATCCACATCATACATAAGTAAAAACCTCTAGAGTAAAGCAAAACCAAACAAAAAGCCCCACTAACCCACACCTCAAACCTGCTTTCTCCCCTCACACAAAAAAAAAAAAAAAAAAAAAAAAAAAATCTAGCAAAAAAAGTTCAGAACATAGGAAAGAATACATCACACCTTGAATTAGAAATACAACAATGGTGTTCCAGCAAGCAAAGTCACTTCATATATTTTGAGAAATACATAAAGGAATTGATTTAATTAATACTAGTCTCTTAGAGTCAAAATTGGCATTCTGTAGTGCTTTGTAAGCAATGTGAGCATTTGAACAATGTGTTAAGTCTCTGAATTAACTAAACTTCAGCAAGAAGGTGGCCCTTTCAAATAATTTTGTTAAAGCATGAATTGAAATACAGCAATGTCAAAAAGATATATTGTATGTCACCATTCTGTATTACATGCTCAGCAGATATTCACTGCGTATGAAAATACACATAACATTTACTGTGCTACAGGAAGCAGGCATACTTAAAGAGTCCTCCTTCCTCCAATGTGCCACACTATTTTTCATCCTCTTTTTTTTAACATGCGGAAATTACTATAGTTAAAACCTTCAATTTCAAAATCCCACAAGACCTTTTAAGAATTAAAAAAAAAAAGAGAGAGAGAGATTAATAATTTTAGGCATCATGTGTCATACTATAGATACATTATATTTTACAGACAATTGAGCAATTATTCAGGAGCTCTGCAATAGTTTTAAATGTTTTGCTTCACTAATACATATTAGAAGAAAAAGTTTACATCTTTCTTCATTGGCAACCTTATACTTACAGAGAATCTTCTCTGAGGCCATAACCAAGAAACAAAAACTAACTTGAATAATTTATCCTTAAGGGTTTGGTGATATCTACCCCCACTTGATTTACAGTATCTCTTTCACAAACAGGCTCCCTTCATTTTTATCTCACCTGAATACAGATGCAAGTTAAAGGCAAATATTTTACTAATATCACTAGGAAACTCTTACAAAGAAAATACAATCAGAGCCAAGTTTAAATTACTAATAAAAAACACATTTGCTATGTGTACTTTACCAAAAGTTTGATTTTTTTTTAAACAGATACAAGGTTGCTAATGTTATGAAATTATGCCCATATGCAATAAAAGAAATATATACAACTCACACTGATTCTAAACAGAAAGTACAGAATGGAAAAATCTGAAGTATCTGCTTGTCTGGTAGACATACCAATTCAGTAAGGAATTTATACTTATGAGAAGTTTGGAGTTGTATAAAATGGATTTTTTTTTTTAGTGAATTATTAAAATTTGCAACATTTTTATTACTGTGAAGAAATTTAATTCACATTTTGCAAGCATTTCAGTGTTCGGTCAAAACCAGACCCTGAAACAGAGCAATAAATTCTCTACTGTCATTCACTGCCTATCCAATTACCAAGCTTCAATCTAATTCTCAGAGGAGTAAGAAACATGAAAGATTGCTCTGTGAATGACTGATTAACATGGAAAAGATCATTTCATAAAGATTATATTGTATTTCTAACAAGATCAAAAGTGTGCACTAAATTATTGTTATGATAATTACCTTTGGCAGAATTTGTCTTATTGTTAAAAAGCAATAATAAAAGTACCTTAAGAGGCAGAATAATTACAATTAACTGCTGTAATTAAAAAGTTAATCCTCAAGAAAAAAAAAAAAAAAGATTCAGACTGTAGGAATTACGTAACTGCTGCCATTTAACTTCTTACTGTAATACAGTAATACTGTAATACAGTAAAATATATTTTAAATCAAAGATGGTCAACAGCTCTAAACATTTACTTTCTAAAGGTAAAAGAACCAAATCAGTTCAGCCACAAGACCATTTCATTTCTGCTTCACAGGACTGGATTGTCTACAACTGAATGTCAAAATATACATATGCAGTGCAACTGAGGAGGAAGGAGGGAGAAGAGTGCAGAGGCTAATATTGGTACATACAGCTTTTGTGACTTAAATTCATAGGTGTCGTTCTGAAATCTTTCTTCACTACCAAAGGTGTTTTGCCATCAAACTGCAATTCTTTCATTTCACTGCATGATCAAAAGAGATTCCACAGAGAGATTTAATCCTCTATTCCACCTTTAAAGAACTTGTGCCAGAATTTGCAATTTGATACAATTTAAACAGTGAATTTCATGAATTGCCTTAAGATCTATTTTTGTCTGATGACATATATTGCTATTTCTGACTGATCTTGAGAAAGCTTAAAAAAAAAAAAGTCAGAGTGGTTTCAGTCATGTTTTTTCAATAAACAGTTTGTTAGAGTACTATAAGTATAAATCAATTCCCATACTACCTGCATTTTACTACCAGTTGTAGATGGTAGTAAATTACACAACAGAACTCTGTGTCCTTATTGCATAGGAAGTCATATACATTGCCACTTTTCTAAAGATAATATACACAAAGAGTTTGTATGATGTCATAGCACATGAAAAAGACTTGCTGCAAATAAAAAACAGCTTATTAGCATCCCTGACACTTCTTGATTTGGGGATTCACTAGCTTTGAAAATGGCTTCCTCAAAAACTGAATACAGAAACACTTCTACTTTCTTAGTCCTCCAAAAAGAGGAATCTCACTTTTTCAATGTGAAAACAAGCACAATTTCTACTGTGTTTTTAATACTTGAGTAAACGTCTTCCCAAATACTCTGCAGTAACTGCTGAATTGAATGAATGATTTTTTAAAAGCATCACTTCTTGGATATGGTAAATCAATACTATAAGAATGCAATATTTCTTCAATATATGTAGCACTAATTAAATACTACATACAGAAATCATTCCACCTCTGGAATTGCACAGAAGTCATAACTCTAGTCTCCATTTAAGAACTCAGAAATTGCTAGTAAGGGCTAGAGTTCTTATTTTAACTTGCAAAGATGCTGAAATTTAAATAACATAGTAAAATATAACAGGTTGATGCAGCTTTATTTTTTGTAATTAATTGTATATAAAACCATCTGCATACAAAGAAGGGAAGACCAACCCAAATAAACTCACATTCTCAAATTAATTTTCTGTGTATTCCCCACATGATGCTAAGGACAAACTGAAACTTCTAATGCTAGAAAGATGTTAATGTGAGAACTACATACTATAGTACGTGTATAATAAGATACAGAAATTAGTTTGATAGACTCTGTATCTAATAGGCAAAAAGTAACACAAGTATTGAATGTCCTGTCTCTGTTGCAGAGAGAGCAGAGCAAGGTGTCAAGTGAAATCAGAGGAAGATAAAGAGATGGGCAATTCTTTGAATGCATTTTAAAGTTTGTTTGCTGTCTTTTTGGTGACAGGCAAGATCATGTTATCATTTGTGTTTTTATCAACATTGCCAGAGTTACGCAGTTATCTCTTCCATGAACTACCGCAGTGCTGTAACAGCATCCTAAGCAGACACCCCCTACAGAACCTTGGAGAGCAGACATTTTCATTCCATGGTCCCAGCAGATAGGTGAAGCCCAATGCAAGAGACAAAACCCAAGAATTCAGAGACTCTAGGAGGCCATAGTTAGAGGCTGAACTCCGCCTGCTAGCCAGTTTTATTATCTCTCTTGATAACACAATAAGGGCATCCCAAGATCTATTTACAAAATATCATCTCCTTTCAAGGGATGCTCCTGTAACTCTGACAAGCACAAGCAGAAGAGCATACACCTTTACAATTCATGAAAATGCAGCCCATAGCAAATGAGGCAGAGGCATAACTGCAAGACAGTGGCCAAAGAAACAATTTTAGTTCTACGAGATAATACTCAGCCAGTGATGAATTTATCCCACCCTTCCCACATGCTAGCAAATGCCCTGAAGGAAATCAAAATTAAGAGAACTGGGTTTGGGGTAGCTTTTTTTCCTCTGTTTCCCTGAAGTTAGACATTGCTAAATACAGGATTTTTAAATGTTCTTCTGAGTTAAAGTGTGAGTATTTTGGTGATGGAAAAAATATTTATATATATTAAATAATTCTCTTTTTAAAAAATTAGATTACCAGTGTCAACACACCTAATTTGCATCCAAAATCTGTTAGGTCCCTTTCTTGCAAAAATCTCTACAAGTGAAACCAGTGAACTCTTCCATGGTTTTATACTTTGAACTAACAACAAACAAACAAAAAACTTTTCACAGCATCCAGATTTATCCAGATTTAGAACAACTGGTCTGTCTAGAATATACATGCTAGAATTAGAATAGTTCACTTGGAAGGAACCTAAAAAATAGTCAATTTCAAATGCCTGACCACTGCAGGACTAAACAAAAGTTAAAGCATACTAAGGCATTTTCCAAATGCCTTTTGAACACTGACAGGCCTGGGGCATCAACCACCTTCTCTAGGAAGCCTGTTCCAGTGTTTCACCACCCTCACAATAAAGATATGTTTCCTAATGTCCAGTTCAGACCTGCCTTGGTGCAGCTCTGTGCCACTCCTGCCCATCCTGTCAGTTACTGAGGTGAAGTGACAGGCACCTCTCTCTCCTTTTCTCCCCCTCAGGAGTTGTTGCAGAGATCAGGGAGGCCACCTCTCAGCTTGCTCTTCTCCAAACTATGCAACCCAAGCGTCCTCAGTCTCTCTTCAAAGAGCCTTCCAGCTCTTCTACCAGCTTTGCTGCCCTCCTCTGGCTGCATAGATTAAGAGAAATTGTATTGATGGAAAAGTAACTGAAGAAAAACAAGCATTATTCAAGTCCTTTGGACCTTCACTATCCATGTATTACAAGGGTACAACTATGCCTTAGAAGAGGGAAAATTTCTGAAAAAAATATGGATGAGGACAATGCTTTATAAAAATATAATTTCAAATGAGTACAATGTAAAATAGTTTTTCAACTTGAAAATATTAAGTGTGACACAATTATAAGCTTCAGCCCATTGCTTTTGCAGAAGACAATGGTGTACCTAGGGTACAAAGCATACATACATAGTCAGGTTCTCTTTAGTAATAGAGAAGGAGATAGGTGAAATATGCAAAATAAATTCTCCTTTGTAACTCCTGTTTCTTTGAACAGTGCTTCCTTCTAGAATAAGCTAATTGCATTAATCAATGTCTTTTATTGTAAATTTAGGACATAATGATTTTAAAAGATAAAATGTTTAATTGTACATATTTTTCCTAGCTTCACTTTTTTGTAGACAGCTACAAAAACCTGTGGCCATTATGCTGTACAGATTGATTTGAAACTGAAGCCGCAATTAATTCAATAATAACAAAAAGGAGTATTAATTATCTGCAAGAGTCTAAACTCCGCTAAATGATTATTTTCACCATAATTATCAGGGTATACAGGCCACTGATTATCATCAAAAGCAATTAAGAACATCCCAAAACACCACAGAATCAAGGCATCACAATAAACCTTTCAGATTATTTCTACAAGGCTGTGATCTACCCAAGGGCCTATGAGAGTTACAGTGGAGAGATATGGAGAGTGCCATACCTGAGCTTTAAACTCATGTCGGAAAACATACATCCTATCTTCGCTATCCCCCACTTCAGAGCAGGCCAAATTACATGCAGCCTGACCCTCTTGTTGCAGCAATCACAGGTTAATATCCCAGTTAGGATAACAAAAGATATCTTTCTCCTCTCAGGCAGTGCAAGTGAAATGACTCAGAATATCATTAAAAAAAAAAAAAAAAAAAAAAAAAAGCCTCAAAATATAATAAGCAATACAATACTTTCACACTAACATAATTTCTATGTTGAATTATGTACATTAGCCTTAACAATCCTCTTTATAATGTTAGTGTTTACCTTAATATTTGGTCCATCTAAGGCTATGTATGTATAGGTTTGCTGAAGACTTGCATTACTGAGAATCAGCCATGCAAAGAAGGAAAAGACAACACATATGCAGAACCCTGCCAAAACTTTTCATAAACTGTGCTTATCAAAGCTGAATTCAAGACGTGGCTCCTGTTCCGCTCTGCCTCAGCTGGAAGGCCAACGGTCCTGATGTTCCCTCTCCGAAGACTCACCATTAACCTTTTGTATTCTACAATCCATTTATGTTATTTCTATAACTGAATCCACCAGTTAGAGGTCAGGCCATCCAAGAACAAAATCTCTACCTATACACTAACAAATGAGTTAAGTACTTTACTCAATTTCTACTGACATGACTCGGAAGTTCCACGCAAATGTCTCAGCACTCCTGACTTGGAAAGGAACTTTGGAATTTCAGTACTTGACCCAAAATAATCTAGCTTCCAGATCTGGTGATAATACTTGAAACTACCACCAATATTCAACACTGCTGACATGATTTATTTATTTTTTTTAATATTGTTTTTTCCTCAGTAAAATTTTTGCGAATTAATAGATTTGGAAGTAAAATAAACTAGCTGTTACATGATAGATGAAGTAGGTTATGACAAATATGATAAAAGTTTAAAAATCATAAAGGGTTCTCTACAGGTGCTAATTTTACTACTTGAATGAAATTAATAAGACTCTCCATAAAACAGCAGGAGATCCTTAGATTACATGAGTAATCAGCAAGAAAATTTATTGTGGATTCACGAAGCATGAAATGTTTGTGTAATGTATGCAAAAGTGGTACTTTATTCTCTGCAGTGAACAGTTCTGAGTCCTTATAATAGAAAAATATTTAATAGTTTGAAAACTCTTGAGGAATAGTTTTTAAAAGTTGTTCAAGTGTGATTAATTTGACTCATGACAAAGTAATAGTGAAAGAAGGACCACCTTATTTTAGTATTCAGTTTAATATACAATATTAAAATAACTATATAAGCTTAAATAAAGGATATGGAGACAACTGAAAGTCCAACTTGATGTCCAGGGAAGTATGATTTAGGAGAGTAAATTTCACAAATTAGCTAGTACATTAATTTGAGACACTAAACTATTTTTTCAATGTGGTATTCCCAAAACAGCATATGGGCAAGAGATAAGTTTAACATTTGAATAAAAAATAAATAAATCTAAAGACATTTTCCATTTTATGCAATTGTACCCTTTCTGTTTCTTTAAGAAATGCCTTCTTGAAGGTTCCTTTGCAAACAGAGTGCGCTGTTTGTATTAGCATATTGATTTCCATAGGTGTCAATGGATTTTTACCTTACACCATTTCTTGGCCGTTGTATGTATAATGTGCTTATTTTACTTATCACTGTAAAACCCATGTATGTTTTATGAACCACTTCAGATAAAGCTCTAACAGTAGTCCCAGATAGGAAATTCTACCCCATTTGTGCTCTTAAATTCTCAGCAAATTCTGCCCTCTGAGAAACAGTGTATAGCCCAGGTTTTATCTTTTTTCAAAAATCTGTTTTTGTTACAATGCACCATGGAACCCTGATTTTGTGTTCAGTACTTCACATTTAATATTTATTGATTGCTGTAATTAATTGTTTTTGTTTTGTACTTTTGGGTTTAATTAAGTGGACTAAAAGTGTCAATACACTGCGGCTGTTCAACTGACTCACAAATGAAACTAAATAATACTTTACTGTGACTAGTTATTAATGTTCTGTCAATGAAACAAGCAAGGGGACTGCATGGGTCAGGGAATTAGTAATAATAACAGAATACAGAGCCTTTCATTTTTAGATTAACTGCTCAGTATAGATTAACAGTAGCTAAAATTAATGTAATCTAAGGATGCTGAATTACTTACATTGCATGTGTTATGTGAAATGAGATTACTGATAAGAGTTTAGTTCTGGTGTCCCCAGCATGAAACCCATCACCAAGTGGCATCTTTTGCTAAGTACATTTCCACAATATGGTGCTCAAGGCCATCATCTATTTTTGCTCAGGTCCTGAACAGAGGTGAGCAAAGACAAATAAACAGAAAGAAAAAGAAAAACAAAAATAAAAACAAAACAACAAAAAAAAACCAACACTGTCACATGCCTTTTGAGTTGGATCTGTGTCATGTTCTGCATGCCTACAGTGTGGGCAACAGCAATACAGTGTGGATATCTTCATTGACAGTTCAGTAAAAAGTCTCTGTACCAAGTTATTTGGGGACTGACCTGCAGTGACCTTTGTAAATGCTCTCTCCATTACAGAGCTGTGCCTATGTAAACAGACTCATTGCAGCAGAATATGCTGCACTTGTCGAGTTGAAAAAAGGAAGGCTTCTATTTCCAGAGCTTTGGCACTTCTTAGGAATATTATATTAAAGCATACGCAAAGAAAGAGACTATCTTTGTTAAGCTAAATACGTACATCTTCTTTGATAGCAATATACATTTGGAGAAGCAGAAAAACCTGGCTCAGAATATGAATTAAAATTCAACTTCCCTCTTTAAAATATGAGTTGCACGTCAACAGATGTTTACGGTTCTAATATATCAATCTATTCTATGCAGGCTCTGCTACAGTTATCATTTGAAAATCATCACATTGGTTCTAATATCCAATTGGTTAATTTACCCTAAACTGTGGACACTCATAATTTATTACCAAGGCTTAAAGTTCAACTTAACTTGTCAGTTATCTAATGACTTCATTGCAGGCTATCCATGAAGCTACTGGCATCTTTGGGGGGATCAATATGCTAGCAAAGAATTCTTTCCCATTGTTTTCCCTTTCCCACATGCAAGACAATTTGTCATTTACCAGCTTCCTTTCAAACTTCCGAACCTTTCCCCTTATCAAAAGACAGCACTTGACTACAAACGTCCCCAGACGACTTAATTTTGAAAAAGCTGGCTGACCTAGCTCTCAATGTACCATAATATTCTCAAAACATTGGAAATATTCCTTTTTGCCAAGGATTAGCATTTCCATGCGTCTTCTTTCCAAATACCTTATCATACTAAGTCTCCTTTTAAAATGACTTCAGCCTTATATCCCACTCCCTCCACACACACACACATACATATATGTATGTATATATAGGTTTACTGGGCCTTATCTGATGCAAGATTTACTGCAATCCCTTCAGCCATGTTCTCCCTGACTGGAGGCAAATGTCTCAGTAATATTTTATTTCACTGTTTAAGCACACATGATAATTTTGTGTTCTAGGAAAATAAAATTAGACCACCGTCAATAATATAGCATGATGTTTGCCTTATACAACATTTATAAAAAAGATAGATAACACTGCAAGATAAGATTCAATATTTTTTAAGAATCTATAGTTTGGAATAATATTTATGTTTTTCTTATTCTCTGCAAATACAAATGCAAGACATGAATCATGCCCTTTAACACATTTCCCTGGGTTTTCTGAAACTAGATCAGATGGAACATTTCATCAGAATCCTTGAAATCATGCAAAAAACAAACATGAGCATCTGCATTTTAAGTATTAACTGCTAAAGCACCATGAAAACCTCGGCACTGGCAGATTTGCTCCAACTCCTCTGCCAAAGGGTGGGCTTCATATTCTTTATCCTGAAAGCATTCCACGGAAGAGATGAATGTGAAATTTAGCTTTCATAGCTGAGACACATATCCCAAAATGCATTACTGTCGTTTAATTTAATGCTGATAGAACCATAGTAATTTCTATGCTACATTGTTTATATATGATTTAAAGAGAATATTCAGTAGCCCAAAATGCAAGTAATTATATGCACTATTCCAAAACCATCTCTCTGAGTCCTTTTAATGGTATTTCAGCATCTGCAGAAGTGACATTACCTACAAACAAAGAGAAAAACTCTAAATCATGATGGGTCAAATTCCATTTTTCATGGCCATTGCTAAGGGACTGATCTTTATCATTTGACTTCTTTGGCCACATTTCATTCCAGATGCTCAGGAAAAAAAAAAAAAAAAAAAAAAAAAAGAAGGTTATTTGCCAAAAAATAATCCCATTTAATCACAAAGTCTAAAATACGTGTGTTAAACAGACAGTAAGCTGTTTACCTTTAACCACTTTGCAGACTACTCCCTTTCAGGAATCTCAGCACTAGGCAAGGTAGTACAAATGAAAGAATTCTTCTGTTTGAGTTCTGCCAGCCTGGTAAATATGGAAAAGGTATTCACAACAGTGCTATGTCCAAAGTACTCTCTCTAAAAAAAAATGTCCTCCAGGAAGAGGACAACAGGACAGCCAAATGGTACACACAGTGCCCCTGAGAAAGATCAAGACTTTAAAAGCAATGGCAACTAGAAAAGTAAGCAGAAAAACCTGAATTGTGCATATAAGATAATAATTGGAATATAATTAATATCTTGGCAGAGCGGCAACTTTTTCCTTTCCTGCCCTCTTCTATCAGATACCAAGACTTCTGCGTGTGTGATATGGTCAAATTAAAAACTATAGTACAAGCACTAGAAAGAAAAGAAAATAGGCCTAAGGGCTGAGGATTTTATCAGCAGCCTGAGATTCTAGTCTCTAAAATCCCCAGGGCCACTTTGAAAATCTCAGCCTAAATGTTTAGCTGAGTTACCAACCACTTTTCTTTCGAACTGCAAATCCCAGTTGTTCTCAGAATTTCCTAATGCATAACACACTTATCCATGAAACATAAGCTGTGGCTAGGATGAAACCTTTGCCCTGCAATCTCTCCACAGATAGAAACTGTCTGCCAATATACAATAGCACTGGCACCGTTCAGCTCACACTGCATGTAGGAACCCCTCTACTTGAGCATTTCAGAGGCTTCAGAAACCAGCTTTGCAAATCACCTTCAACAAAGTCTAATGTAAAAAGCATTGTCGGCCTATTTCAAGTTTTTTAATGTGATGTAAAAGAATGTGAGGTGGTTAAAAAAACAAAGTGCCATGGAAAGGAAGCAGGCATTCTAGATAAAAGTACTTAAGATTAGTTTAACATGCACAGGATTTCCCAATTAAAACTTTAACATTAGCACTGCATTTTAAACAGTTAATCTCCTAATGAGACATCCCCAGCAATGAGAAGTGAATTGCCGGACTGAATATGGCCCTGAGGCCTGCATCTGGAAAAGGCTGTACTTAGTAAATGCTGGATTTATACTGCTGTGTCCAATTCTGGAAAGAAAGAGCTGCACTGCCACCTACTGTCAAGACGTCTTTTCCCATCAGGAGCTGCTGCTAAAAGTAAGAAATCTTTGCTTTCACACAAAACGTTGAATGCTGTTGACCAAATCATGCACACAAAATAAAATGGTGTAACTAAAACTTCATGTATACGAAAAGTTTAGATAATTTTTAACGCTGGTAGCTTGGAAGGCCTATTGTTTCTTTTCCTCTTTTTTTTTTTTTTTTTTTTTTTTTTTTTTTTTTTTTCTCGTAACACAGTAAAAGCAAAATACTGTGCCGAACATATGGGAGAGACTATGCAAAAGCCCCTGCTTTTTCTTTTTCTCTCTCTCTCATTCTCAGATCTCCATTGTCACACCTTTGAATCCTGGCTGAGGAAGAGCAAGACCTGCAGTCATCTCAGCTAATGATACACTGACTGCCTCACCCAAAAGAGGTACTTTCTGGTTCACTTCTTCCCTTCCCTTAAGGGCCAAAGGCATTACCTCTGTGAAGCGTCTGATCTCCAACAGTCTAGATGTGAAGGAGCCTCTCACAACAGCCCAGAGCACTGCTGGGGAGATACGAGCTTAATTGAAAACAAAGTTTTACTGCGGTTTCCTCTCGGGGTCTTTTTTGACAGCTGAATTTGCAAATCAATTCACAAGTTGAGAACAGCTACTCCCTTTCCTAGTAGACATATTCACTACCAATTGCTCGTTAAACAAATTGTCAGAAATAGCAAAAAAAAAAAAAAAAAAAAAAAAAAATCAGAATGCAAAGAAATAAACTTACCTAACAGTGAAATAGGGAGGACAGAACTCCAGGATAAATGTATGTCAGATGTGCTATCTGTAAATTGTAGCTAAACTGAAAACTGTTTATCTAGGATTTAAGATATGGTAGATAGTAAGTGGGCATGCCCTGTGCTCTTCTCCTTAATTTTATATGCAAGAATCGCTGTCCTCGTACATACAGTTGTTTGATAACATTAGAG
Organism: Aythya marila; assembly: GCF_965140915.1. NCBI lineage: Eukaryota > Metazoa > Chordata > Aves > Anseriformes > Anatidae > Aythya > Aythya marila. The sequence goes on from NC_139045.1 coordinate 40,524,876, forward strand.
CACAGAGCAATTGGAGCTGCTGCTGCTTTTGAAAATCACAGAGCTGCATGTCACCTGAAAGCACCCTGGGGTAAAAAAAAAATCTCCAATTCAGTGTGTGTCAAAAGGTGTCTCAGAAGACTGAAGTTGTGAGCACAAGCTCAAAGAAACATATGCCCTTCCTACATTACCATCAAAATAAGTCCAAAACAAACAACAGAGCTTAATTGCATTTTCTAAGGAGCAGATTATTTATTTATTTATTTAGAGCCTGTAATAGACAGGACCTGCTGCAGCTACAGAAGTGGTGAGATTCACTTAGTTAATACGTGGGGAAAAAGAAAAAAAAAAAAGAAAAAAAAAGCAGACATCCTGACTATCTCTCTGTCTCCTCTGCCTTCAGGCCTAGCAGTACTCCACATTTCAAGTACCATACAAAACAGCTTCTAAATTTGTGTCTCTCTATTCTGCCTTTTTAAAGCCATAATATGATCATGACACCAAAGGGTTTATGTGTTTGGACCCTAGAAGAGAGTTGTTTCTTTTAAAAGACAAAAATATTGTACAATAATTCTTCAGAAATCTTGTCTCCAGACATTTTCACATGAAATGTCTCCTGTTATTTCTGACTTATCATGAGAATAGTTCTGAGAAATTCTTTTAGAATTCCTACTCTATTTTTCACCTAAAATTAAGATCTTGTGCATCATCTTAGTTCAAATAAACTCAGAGCTTTTGTCTCCACTATACAGCGGTGGAATATTTTTTTTTTACCGTCTTGGTAGAAAGGCAGCATTTTCTTCCCACTAGAAACCCTTAAAACATTCTCCTTCCAGCAGCAAACCCACATGATAAGTTTTGTAAGGTATATTATGTTGCACTAACAAATAAAGTTGTACTTCGCCTGTTCCTTAAATTCCTTATACCCACAGTGCTTAAATTCAAACTAATAGAGCTGTTTCCACCAGGAATGGTACATATTCAAGGTATCTCTACTGAAGCCCTTCAGGCAATAAAGCAAGTGTAACTAATTATACATTTTCATCTCGTCTTCACAAAAAATCATCTGACAAGACAAATACATAGCAAAAGAACACCAGAAACAAAATTTTGCAAGACTAAGCTTCCCCTCTATGCTTTCTGTAGCTGCTGTGTTGGGTTCAGTCCTCAGCTGGCTATGTCATCATATACTTGGCCGAAGTTAGTTATGATATGTTTCTATGTTCACAAAGATTTTCTCCAGGAGAGGCATCTAAGCAGAACTGTAAAGGCTTGATATTTTATAACAAAACAGCTATTTATGCACTGGTTAATCCAAAAGCATCAAAAGCATTTTGGATTGCTACTGTGAACTGAAAATACTAAAATTCTTTCTGTATGTAGTTCCACTGCATTTTGTCTTTCCTCTTTTAAATTTCCTTCCTTCCAAACTGACTCTCTGGATATACTTTTCCTTGGTATGGAAAAAAACTATCAGTATTTGAGCTGAACCTTCAAGCCCACAATATTCGGCTGAGCCCATATTAGGAAAAATAAATTACCCCTTTTTTTAAAGAGACTACAGTGAATATGAGAATCAATGAAGGGCTGAAAAAAAATTCCATGGGAAAATCATGAAGATTCTTTGGCATATGAACAACTTCCAAGAAAAACAATATATATTCTTTTCTGCTGTTACTATGTTCGGAGGATGCATTCTGTTTAGCAAGTTGCTGTTTTCAGCACTGGAAAAACAAAGACCAAAGGCCAGAACCTCAGAAGTAAATGTTCTGACCGGGTGGCATGTAACAGAACTGCTCCTATAACAAGCAAGAATAAGCAAAATCCTGGTACATTGCAATACAAAACCAGGACTTGTATTGTTTGCAGTGAACACAAGAATTTGCTTGATGAGCAAGCTTCATTAACATACAGCAGATGCACTGTTATACAGGCTAACAGAATAAACCTCCTGCTTTCAAGTGGAGATGCAACCTTGCAGAGCCCCAGTGCCACTTCCTAACAGACATGGAAGTAAACTCAATCCTGACACAGTACTGTCCAGCTTCCTGGTGATGAATGACAGGATGTCCAAATGATAACAGGGCAACTCAATGAGCAAAATAAAGACACAACTCTCCAAAGTAAAGAAGCTTATTTTGGATAGATAGCAATATATTTCTTATACCTTTTTGATGCAGATGCGTAAGAGGGTGTAGGACATTAGTTCCCAGGACAGCTGTTGGTTACTCCCATTTTCCTGGAAGGTCAATTCATTACCATGGCTTCTTTGTTCCACATCCATCAAGGTTTCTTTGTCCTGCCAGGTATACCTCATCAAGGAGGTGATGTTTCAGCTGAGTTTATTAGGGATGTCTTGGGGCTCCCAGCTAAATTCCACCTTTGTTGTGGCTCAACCAACATAAAAATAGATTTGTTAAAGCAATGTCTTCAAGTAAAGGTGGCTAGCCTAAACCTTCACAGTTTAAGGAAATACGCTTTTGTTGTTACTGCTTGCTATGTTGTAAAGTTGTTTGTTTTTTTTTTCTCAGGCAGAGATGAAGTCACAGCATACTAGCATTTTATGTATTAATTATGCTTTCAAAGTACTTTGGCCTGTTTTACAACAGTGGATCTTACACGGTCATCTAAGGAGCACTGCTGCTGAATCTTAGATCAGTGATCCTCAGATATCTACTAAACCCTTCAACTAAGTGATAGAACAGTTGGATTTGAGTTCAATTAATTCTAATCATTGTATAGAGTCAACAACCAGACCTGTTTTTTTAAGATTTACAGCTATGTTTATCTGTAACAAAGTTTATCTGGCTCTTATTTGGGTAAGCATTGGTGCGAGCTTAGGCACAGAACACTCAAATTTTTTATGACTGACTTAAATAATTTCAGATTTGTTTTCAAGCGAGCCACTTCATTTCCAAGTTCCTTTCTCCTACAGCTCCATGAAGCTGCATGTGACCCATTAGGCAGGCATTCTGCAAAGGCCTCACAGCTCACAGCACAGGACTCCAGAGCTGCTGCAGAAGTATAGCCATAGAATGCTTTACTAAGGGAAAGGAAGCTACGCCTCTGTTTACTTGCCACACGAATTACTACACTCCTGGCTGATGTTTCTGCCAGGTGAAGAAGAATTTAAAAATGATGCAAACTAAAACATCTCTCAGACTAAAAATAAAAAAAAAAAAAAAAAAAAAGGCCACGGTATTCAAACAAGATAAAGAAGGGAGACATGGGAGACATAGACTCTGAAGATACATTTCTCACCCTCTGAAACAAAGATAAATATTTCAGAACCCACAACATTATAAGGTTAAATAAAGTTTCTTCCACATGGTTAATTGTGGAAGAATATTGAGTTTATTTTGCTTTTATGAACCAGTCTAGGATGACCCATCTGCCATCTTAAATGCACTAATGCAACCCTAGGAAACTTGTGTGAGTTACAAGGCATGAGTATGTTTTGGAAAACAGAGTACTAAAGGAGCCACAGAGTGCCAAAGACCATAGGACAAGCTCTTTATGTGTCATTCCTAAACCTTAAAACTGTTCTATTATTATTGAAGGAATCAGGTGGGTATCCAGAAAGCTTACCAGAATTTCTTCTAGGTAAGTTGGGCCTTTTCTTTGATCTTATCACGAGAAAGACAACAGATATTCTGTGCTGTGCCATATGTATGGAGATTACATTACTTCAGTAGCATCAGACTTCTAGGTTCTTCAGCTGAACCTAAAGGCTTCTTATGCCAGAGGACATAACAGCAGCCAGAGGAATTCAGTGAGTCTGAAGGGAACAGCATGTGCGGGAGGACACACAGACAAGGCCTGCTTCTGAAGGGCCTGGGTGGAAATAGAGCTTCTTGGTCTGCTGGCAGCAACGCCTGGAACAGGTAGAAAGGGGCCCTCATAGCTCTCTGATGATAGCATAATGATGAAGCCCCATCCCACAGCCATGGACCTCAGCCAGGCCCACACCCTGATCTTGCACCTCACATCTTTATTTTAACCCATAGTGTTCACAATCTACATACACACAATTGCTTTTAAATGTCTGCTTATCATTCATAGACTACAATCATGTTTTAGAGGTGTGTAGGTTTTCCCACTTTAGCAGCTAGTACTAGCAAGAAAATACATTCTATGTTTGAAGAGCAATGGAGGGTTTGTCCTCCAGCAAGAAAAATAGCCAGGCTTTCCTTTAAATAACCCAGGTGTCCATCACACTATTATATGAGCAGGGTTTCTAAGTAGTTGTACAGAAGAAATGTTAAGCATAATCGAAGATGAGTTTAATCCCATCATATCCTCATATAATTCTCTTTAGGATTAGTTTAAGCTTTTTAAAAACAGTAGATCAAGCACAGTTAGGCATTAATTAACTCCATTTATTCATTTTATGAAGTTCTAAAATGCAGTGTTTTTAAAAATGAGACAAAGAAGGATGTTGAAATGCATGAACTCGTATATTAAAGATATTCCCATTGCTGCCAAAGCACATTTAACCAAAACTCACTGCAATCCTAAACCAGAAGTAGCTATCAGGAATTAAAGTTCAGTGACACTTTACTAAATGTCTTGTTCAATTTTTTCATTCTTTTCCTCCTTCCCCCCTGCACACACACTTACCTATTTACCTTCCAAAATCATGGAAATAAATGTATCTTCTGACAACTCGGACAAAGAAGTGCTAAGAGAAAATCTGTCCCAAATCTGCAGGCTCAGAAAGTTCAGGAAGAATCTGGACTTGTAAATTCTATCTTTATTATTATTATCTTTATTAACATTTCATATGGATTTGTAAATAATGTGGTATTCTTGTACCATATACAGGAATGGGCATTGTAGCTCTGACAGCTACCTTGACTTGAGGCCACCTTTGCACTAACAGGGTTTCCCAACAACAATATATCAACAAACGCTCCTCATGGAGATACCATTTTTTTCTACCAAACTAGTAAATTACTGTGGCTTAAAAAAATAACTATTTTTTTTTGGCAGCAGACATGTCAGATGACAGAAATACAATATCTGTTTAACAGTGTGCAAGAAATGGCAAGTGCATGAATAGTTGCATTGCATGTCTGTATCAACAGCATTGCCTTTGTTGGCCTCATGCAAGTCTAAAGAAGCCACATTATATGAGGAGTTAGAGGAGACCAGAATCAACCTGTGCTTGGGATATGACAAAGAGCACGCAAGCTCTTGTAGGAAGTAGCTGTCAAACTGTATTAGATGCATTGTCCCACTGAACTATACACATAGTAAATTTGTTTTGTATCCTGGTCCTATGTCTTCTTTTGGAAGGGACAAAATCTTTCTCACAATACCACATGCACATAGCAATATGAGAACGGAAATCCCTAGTTCTCTGCATCTAATGTAATTAGCACGTTTAATATGGAAGTTACTATGTAGTGATGATCAATTATTAAAAATACATTAATTTCTCTCCCTCTCCATGTGCTAATTAAATCATGTGCTTTCAGAATTTGTGGTGCTATTAATGTTTCTCATTTTGAAAACGAGCCATTCTTGCCAACGTATTAGCCACTGCAACTGTTTTCAGATGGTCATCATGGTCATCTCCTGAGAGGTATGAGATGACAGATGCTTATGCTCAGTGTTTTCTGTTTTCTCTTGTCTTTACTTATTCTCTTGCATGCATTTGCTTGTCCTGAATCATCAGTGTACCAGCATTACAACTAAGACCACCAGGTTTCCACTGAAGTTAAGGCTCCCATTAATTAGTTTATTTTTTTCTTTTTTTTTTTTTTTTTAATACTTTCCATATTAACTTTATACAAGGCCTTAAATATCATAGTCTTATTGGTATTATTTAAAGTTGAAAAAAAATCCAGAAAATGTCTATTTTACTGGTGGCTATATTAAAGACTGAAGAGGTACCTCGAAACCATTTCTTACTATAGCATCACAAATTGAACAGCACTTGGTACCACTAAGCAATAGCAAAAGGATTTGCAGATATGCATTCAGTTACAGATGCATCAGGATGCATTTGGGACTTATTTCTATCACTTTCTACAAACATTCAATGGAAAACATTTATGTTCACACAAATATGTAAAAAAAAAAAAAAAAAAAAAAAAAAGAGAGAGACAGAAAGAGAGAGAGAAAATGATGTGAATAATCATATGGCCATACAGCTGCCTAAGTCCATATGTTAAATGTGTTTTTGCACATTTTGAAAGCTTTTTGTGCCATTATGGTTCATCTGATCACAGTAGAGATGAAATTTTATGTATTCAATATATTACTGAAATTTAGACAGCCCCAAGAACTGATTAGCTTCAAAGCCAACTGAACAACAAAAAAATAGCTTGCAATAGATAAAAGATAAGTGTGCTATTACTCAAATCCAGTTGTGGTGGAGACTTTATGTAGCCAAACTATAATTTGCAAAGTCAATTTGTAATGTGGTCGGGATACTACAGCTAATAATGATTTCTAACATTTATTTCAATATCTGAATTTATTCCATCTACAGGTTTGTCTTTTAATATCATACTATCCACATGTTTCAGATATTACTATTCTATTTAAAATTGCTTAATAAATATATTTAATAGAAACTGCAGTCAAAGGATGTATTAACTGTTAGCATTCCTTAAAAATGTATATATTTTTTTTATGCATTCAGGTTGATAAGTTTGAAATTACAAGACATGGATTTCCCATCACAACTATTTAACAACCATTTTATGAGTTGTTCAGATTAATTAATGATGTTAAACTTTTCATTAATAGTGTAGCAAATATATGCTGTAAAATGGATGTATTTAATTTAACTCCATTTTGCTCTGTTTTCTTAAATCAATCCAGTTCTGCCAAACATTAAGCTGACAATATCTTTGTCTAGTAATTGCTATTTAATAAAAATAACATAAGATACAACCTTAGACCTCTATCCCACAAAATATGTCAGCATGCATTTGAATTTGAGTACGCAACTATTTTCTACTGAAGTCACTATGGATGCTCACATGGCTAAATTTAAGCCGGCTACCAAGTGGTACACTGGATCAGGGCCCAAAGATTTAAAGGGAAATCAATCCTTTGAAAGCCACCAAGAAACTTGAGTAGGGAAAGCCAGGGCTTTCACTTACCAAGATTTAGGAGAACAGTCGAAGATGATTAACTGGAATCAATTTGCACACATTGTATGCACTATATTCAGATCACACAAATTACTTCATATTAGCAAATCAATACTTGCATTCATTGCAAGCTCTACAACTGATTGCCCCTTACACCTCTGAAAAGACTACAGAGCATTTTTATGCATTAATCATTCATATAAGGATAAAGGCCTTCTCTAGGCATAGAGATTAAAATAGATACTTATAAATATACCTTTGATTAAAATAAAAACTAAAGTAAATAGTACTAGCTAACGTGTCTTGCAAACAGTCAAGGAAAAATTACAGTAGGCATTTGCAGAACCCTGTCCTTTTACTGAGCAGTGTGTTTAGTACATTTCCCCATAGCAATCCAATCCAGTTGTAACCAGTGATAGACGTAAAGAGATCGAGTGAGCAATATTTGTTTATTTGGAAATAACCACCTAATCTACATAAATATTTTAAAACAAAAAGACACATTTTTAGGCAAGTATCTAGTTGGAATAAATTGGCAACAATACCTAAAGGCGTGTCTGGATGGGGAGTGTAATAGAGTGAGGAGCTGGCTGGAATGAGAATCAGGAAATGTAGGTTCTAAACTAGGTGCTGTCAGTGTGAATATATCCATTTGTAATAAAATAGGTAGGTGCAAACTCATTTTATTTGCTGGCAGAATTGTCCTCAGCTGAAAGCAATGTGATTGTATTACCAGAGAGCTAAGCTGAGAGCTAAAAGCAAATTCCTGCAAGTTCAGGTCTCAGCTTCTGTGGTTATTCAGCTTTCAGACTGGATCCCTCTCATCTCTCACCTCCTAAGTGAATTAGTTCTCAGTCTTAGAAAAGCCATCTCATCATTTTGTTTCCCCTCCCACTTTTTGTATCTTACCCACTCCAACTGAAAGCTCTGCAGAGCAATTCAGACATGATCTCAGTTGGGACTTCTGGATGCTTCTGTAGTATGAACGCTAGCAATAAATCAGGAGAGGATAATGGAAGTGTCAACTGAGTCTTAAGTATAGCAGCAGAGCTGTAATGTACTGTACTATACTCTACATGTAACGCTATTCTTCAAGGAAGTCTTTGCACAGTATGGTTTATTCCACTACAAAAATAAATGTATTCATGATGCATCTCCAAGTATTACCCAGCACTAAAAATGAATCACAGTAATGTTACCTTCACTTCCCTCCAACAAGATGATAATACTTTTTGTATGTGATGCCATTCTGTATAGTTTTTGACAAACTGGAAATACTTTAATGAAGTAATAAGACTGTACCAGGAGCATATGATTTACCTTGAGGCAGCAGTATATAAAAAGAGAGAGCTGGAATAAGTAGGCGATTCAGTCTGTATCTGTTTAGCTGTGCCTAACTGTTCTAGATTCCAGCAGACACTTCCTTTGCTGCTTCTCCCATTCACCTTGATTGGTAGTTTCTAAGAGGTTCATGAGATGCTGCAAGATGTGCAGGAAATGTCAGCAAGTGTATGTACCACTAACACACAGAAAAATCAGATAGCCAATGACGCATAATTGTTAATTCTCCATGAAGGCAGTATTTCTTTTTCAAAATCTAAGATACATAGTTAATAGTAATCCCATGAATTTAACTACAAAGAGCTTAAGTAAATCATTAGTATTTTCTATGTCATGCTGTTCTGGATTACTGAATACTTGCACAGCCCACACTACTCTTTGACAGGTTTGGCTGATATGATGTTTCATGACTTTTTAAATCCATCTAAATATCAAGTGTTTTCCTAAAACCTCAATAAATTCTGCCACATAGCTGTTTCAGTTATCCACTAATTTAGTAATGTTTGAACTAAACACATTTATCAGTCTTTGTGTCCTCTTTATGAATCAATGCCAACAGACCTCTCAGTATTTGTCAAGTTTTGTGCCTGAATATCCTGTAATTTTGCCAATATTTTCTATGTCTTCACAGGGATATTTAGTGCATTCCCTTAGCTCCCACTACTCTACAAAAACATCTTCCTCTCCCCTACTACTGATCACATCTATTAGCCCTCTTGGCAGAAGACCTTCCATTTTCTATTGCTAATAATTCCTGAATTCTGATATATGATTCTTCTAAGCCTGCTTCTTTGTCAGCTTTTGATCGTTCTAATTGCCTTATTATCATCTGCTCTCATATAGTGATAAAGACTTTTAATGTTTCATGTGCTATGAAAGAAGGAAAAAACGTGAGCAAAATCACTCTTTGTTCCTGGAATATTACCACCTCCACAGTTCATAATCATTAGGGTGAAGAATCCATTTTGGCCCTCTATTATGTCAAAGTTTTATCCTTTCAGTGGCCCTGCTGTCTCTTTGCTATTTTGTTCGCTTCAGCAGCAAAATGAATTGATCATTGCTGTTCCTCTTGCCACCTACTATTTCATATGCTACTTTAACATCACAGAATAATGATTTATACGCACTTCTTTATTTTTTCTATGAACTGTATGTCACATGAGGTTTTTTTTAATATAGCTTCTCTTGTATTTATGTAAGGAACTGAATAATAATAATAAAAAAAGCATATCACCATTATATTTCCCAGGGCCTGAACTTTATAATCTGTTTTAACATCCTTTTCTTCTTTACAAGAACACATTTCACAAAGCAGGGATTTAAAAACATGAATGAGCCGCTGCAGATTTTCCCACCATTTTGTGCTGTCCTTTGAGAAGTAGCAATGACTGCAAATAATGTAGTCTCCATCATCCTCCCAGATATGCCACCTTTGAATTTCAGAATTCAGAATCATCTACCATAAGCTCACACCACAAGTACCATCAAAATCCTAATTTAAAAATAAAATAAAATAAAATAATAAATAATAAGTAATAAAAAATAATAAAATAATCCAGATAACCTTCTAGTTATTGTGCAGCCCATTTAATCAAAAAAGGAAATAACATTGGCACATGGGATTTTTTCCCCCTCTTCGTTCACCGAAACCAAAACCAAAGCATGCCAGCTTCCACAAAACATTTTCTCCAGAACTCCTCAGGTCCACAACGTAATTGGTGCTCAAAGCAAAAGGCAAAAAAAGATCAGAGAGAAAGAAAATACTTCTGCCCAGGTATAGTCCAAATCCACCCATCTCCAGGAGATTATCCTAACTATACATTACAGGAATAGTCTGCCTATTGTCTAGTGAGTATTTGTTTACAATAATTCCAATGTTGTAAACAAGAAGAACAAGATAACAGCACTGGCTCTACCGTGCTGCAGCAATAGCATTCACTGCTCAGCAGAAAAACTGGGTACCAATTATCCTCTTTGTTTTCAGTCTTGAATGCACGTAGTCTAGAGAGTATCTTAGAAATAGTGGGATGGTTCTTCTTCACTGTCTGCTGTTGAAGTTTTACAAGTCTGAAGAAGGGACATGACTCTGGGTCTTCCATATCCCAAGTCATCTTTCTGGATATTAGTCTCTGCCATCCCTTTGTCAATCTCTTATTTTGTATCTTTACAAAAGTAAATGTGTAATTTGGATAAGAGAGACATGAACACTATATGGTTTGGTGGTTATAGCAAATACCTACAAGACCCGTAATTCAAGTATGTATTTCAATAGAAGATTAGTGAACTTCTGAGTACAATGGCATAACAAGGTTATGATTCACTAGGGGTTTAAAAAAAAAAAAAAAAAAGATCTCCAATAAATATTCATACAATAAATTGAATAGATACAAATTTTAAAATCCTTTCTGGTATAGGCAAAATGTTTTCTGTCCACTTTCTAGCTATCTACAGTAAACATATTAACAAGGTCTGTTGCCAATACAGGTAGATATTGCATCTTTTCTTGTAAAACAAAGCCACATACACACTTAAAACGTAGAGTTTTTGCTTTAGTTGTAGCTGTTGTGGTGTGTTTCCTTTTAATTTCTACTGATAGCTCAGTCAAATAAGTTTACTCAACCTAAAAATTATGGTGCACTTTGAAATTTTGTTGACATTGTATTCCTTTGTTTAATTCGTTTTGTTTCATTATGTGAAAGAAACAGTTTTCCTTATGTTTCCTTATTGTCTGGGTGCCTATTTGGAATAAAAGCTGCATCTTAACTCTGTGTTTATAAACAGCTGGTTCTATTCATTCGATATGAAGAATCAGTTAGATGCAAAACATTAACAGAGCTGTCCATTACTAAAGTGAAATTTCTACAGGTTCTGTTATTTACATTGCAGCAAACTGTGGCCGTTTGCTTTCAATTAAGAACAAAGCATTCCTTCATGGCTGAGAAATTAACAGAGAAATAACCAGTACACCACTCAATGCTCCAACACTAGCCTCTGAAACGTCATTTCTATGCATCTTCATGTGAATGAATTAGGTAATTTCTATTGGTCCAATGTGAATGGCCCGTCCATTCTGAAAATCTAAAAGAAAACACGTAATTCACAAAACTTGTATACTTTTCCCCCTTATTCTTCTACTGAGAAAATTTTATGGTTCACAGCCCTGATTCTCAAAAGATACCTAAGACACTTTCAAAGAGAAGCCTCAGAACTAAAATTCATGACCCTACAGGACACTTGGTATCACAAATCAAGCAGGCAAGATACAGAATTCCCTCACCTTTTTAGCATATTCCCTACAATGACTACTTCTCCCTATTTCTGGGAGTAAACTCTGGGTCAGACTGCTAGAAAGAGGGGGTTTGAAGGAGAGAACACGTATGCGGTGGGGCCTTGCGTGACAGTCTCTTTACCTTACTGCACTAAATAAAATCCATCACAAGAAATTCCAAGCAAGTATTTACCAAGGTGGAAAATTAACCTGAGAGCTATTCAGAAGTACTAATTTCTTGTGGATGTCCTAAAGAGAGTAAACTTTAGAGGACACAACCTTGAACAATAATAATGAAGGAATGAGGAAGAAAATGTGTTGCTGTGGGTTAAAGAAAAGTTGCAACTTCAAGTCTTGCAGCCTATTCTTCTTCCTGTGTTTCCCTTGTTTTGCTACTGTGTGTTTTAGAGTCAAACTATCATATAATGGAGATGGGCTCATCTTAGGATCATCATGTGTTAGTCTAACCACCAAAAAACATTTAGATTGGCGGGGGTGGGGATGTTTAATGATACTGCAAATCATTGATTTTATGACTAGTACACACTTACAGATTAATAGCAAAAAGGTTAAACATTAGAAGGTGTGTAGGTGTAGAACGTAAGATGACAAACATTTTCAAATGCATCACATTGCAATTATGAGAAGAAATCTTTGATGTTAAAGGCTAAAAGCCAGTAAATGTACTTGCAATTTGGCAGTTACTTTCAGCAATTCCAAACACAAAAATTGCATTGTTGTCACTAAAATTATTTGGCAGATCAATTTAATTACAGACCCACATGAACACTCCTAAGCTGGCCTGCAACAGGTTTCTTGTGATTTAGCTTAAGTCAGTAAGAAATCTACTTAAGGCAAATCAATGTAAGCCTTTTGTAAAACGATGCAGAAGTAGCTATATGAGGGCTTCGGGACTGTAGTTAAATTGATTTATTTAAAAGTAAGTTCAATTAAATGGGTGAAGCTTTTGTATGTTGACAAGGCCTAAAGGTGTGACACATTGTCTTGTCTGCACTGACTCCATACCTACTTTTTACTGTTTATTAGATTTTTAATCTTGTTAATGTCATGGCCTTCTTCTGGAAAGGCAAAATGCCAACTCTATGTATACAAGCTGTGATCTATCAAGAAAATATTTTTTGTTGGTAAACACTTAAATACCCACCATGAAATCTCTAAATAAACTTTACTGAGTAAGGCAGCCACAAAACTGCCTAGTCCCCTTACCTGTTAGGAAAGTAAGTTGTCTATTGCTCAATAGACAGTTTCCTTCCACACTACAAGGAGGAAAAGTGCCTGGTGTCTAGCAGTAGGCCTCCTGATAACTTTGAACACCACTAGATATGATGAGACATTTACTGGTGTTCAGAGGCCAACAGACCTGGGATGAGAATACAGCTCTCAAGTAGTTTGCTCTTACAGAAAATCACACCAGTTGGATTCTGCAGGACAAAGCATGAAAATTAACACAGTCATCATTTTAAGATACTGTGGTATAATCTGAATGCCATTGGACCTCAGGCAGTCAGGACAACTCTCTCTTAGAGCACCCCAGCAAGCGTTAACAGGCTGCTTGCTATATCTGATTACACTTTCTACTAGTGTCCAGCCCTACTAAACAGGAAACGCACACAAAACTAAATTACAAGAAAGAACTACCTGCTATCTGATAGCAGCATAATGTTCATCTGGTGACAAAGATTCTGCCCCACAAACATAGTTATCTCTGAATTTTCTTGCTGGATTTTTCCCCAGATGACTGCTTCCCAACACAAAGGGGAATAACCCCTTTGTGATTGAGAGGTACCACTCTAAATTTTTAAAAAGTAACCATCTCCACAAATACAGCCCAGCTACAAATACAGCCTGTATTTCCCGCAAGTAACAAGAGCCTCAGTTCTCATGAATATGTGGAGGTTTTTAGGATTTACACCAAACATAATACAAAATCAGAATGACTTGGAAACAGTCCTATGTTTTACTTTGTCCCTTTAAAAAGGCAGACTTTAATCATGAAATGGTGATCGTCAAATCACCCGACCTGGCTATGTGGAGTGAGAGAGCAGTTGTGGTGTTTAGCTGCCCAGCACGGTAAAACCACCACACCCCCAGACCTCAAATCTGTGGAACAATCTCTTTAAAAAATGGAACTGAATGCTACCAGGTACATTTGTTTGAAATTAAATGACAATGTCTTGCCATGCCAGCAGATTTACTGAAAGATTGCTGTTCCATTTCTAGGTATACTGTCATTATTATCACATTATTCTATGCAACAGCATAAGGAATAAACAGTCTTCTAATGCGAGGTTAAATTCAGAGGATAAATATAAGGATGTATTCCAACTAGGACTGCTGTGGTTTTGTAAGAAAATTAAAATATTCCTCTCTTACATCTTTAATAATAGATAGCCATGGAGCCAGCTATGCAGGCAGGGGAGGGGAGAGGGACAGGAACACAGAAACAATTGATCCATAGCTATGCCATAGATTGTAAATTAACAAGTATGACTATATTTTAAGGAATATATTCTAAGTAATAGCCATTTATAGAGTACTGTAAATGTATGCAATACATTACAAAAATCTAGAGACACATTCCTTTGCCAAGATTGCTTACAAGCTACCAGTTATAAATATTCTAATCAGGCTTTTATACCTCCTCTGTCAGTGTTGCACTGGAGTGCCTTTCTATTAGTCCATTAAGCTACATGACTAGCATTTTTCTGTCTTTCTGTCCCCAGGTAGAAAATGGTATGTATTTAAAAATAATTAATATTTTATTTTTTATCTATGATGTGCGTGCACTTTTACTAGCAAATGCAGGCAGAAAAATATATATCCCATTTTACCGTGTTGAATTTAAAGTACTTGACAAGATTTTGTATTAAAATCAGTATATTTATATGCTGAACCGGTGGAGAACAACAACTAGAAATGCCTTGAGAAATATGTTTTATACCCTTAGCGACAAATATTTTTCATTATTCACATTCCAGAGTAACCACTGATGTACACCTTGGATGGATGTTTTTTTATATATTCACTATTGGTCTGACTTTGCTTCAACTGGAAGTTTTATCACGTAGTGTAGTGGGACCAGATTTGGGCCACCGCGTAGTGCAGCTGCAAACTCCAGACTCAGAAGACAGTGTGAAAGCGTAAGCACACCAGAGAGCTCAGGAGTCCCTGACTGGCTGCTCAGGGACCTAATTAATCCACCCCAGTTCACTTCCAATCTGATGTAGTTCTTTGTTCGCCTCTGTATGTATGAATTGAAAACTTTCTTCCCGCTACGTCAACTGCAGTCACCAATAAAAGCGTGCTGTTCCTCATAGATAGTAGCAATAAACTTTACCACAGCAATTCTTACCACTTACCACTGTTTACAATTGGCTTGGAATGCAAAATATTTCAAATACTAAAATATTATACTGAAAGTGTCAGCTTTAACAAAGAGAAAATTTACACCGCTTCCCACACAAGGTTACACCCAGACAACATCTCTGAGTTACCGAACAAAATTCTATGCCTATATTATATTGTATAATTATGACTATTAAAAGGCCACTACTTTTTCATTGAAATCACTTACTTCTCCTTTTCTTTCCCAGATGTAACCATCCAGAGCCATTTTATAACATTTTTTTTTTATTTTATTTTTTTTTACTCAGTTAATTCCAGAGTACATATTTTAATCAGATTTATTAGGAAAATGATGATACACCAAAAAGCTTTTTATATTAGGGAGACGACCTAAATGGTATTTTACTAAAGACGTTACTAACTTCAAAAAAATTTGGAACAAATCTGTACAACAGTTTTGGCATTGCAAGGAAAACAT
Source organism: Aythya marila (assembly GCF_965140915.1). Lineage (NCBI taxonomy): Eukaryota > Metazoa > Chordata > Aves > Anseriformes > Anatidae > Aythya > Aythya marila. The sequence continues at coordinate 40,540,417 of NC_139045.1, forward strand.
GGAAATTTTAATGTTAAATTTTGAAAAATTTACATGTCAGATTAGTTGTCAATAATAATGGATCTTTTTACCTATTCATTATGTTCCTGGCATTTGCTTATGAACCAGTCACCCAAAGACACACTATACAACCTCAGACACCAAGGAGACAACATATTATCACTGAGGAAAAAACTTCTAGTCAGCTGTCCTACCAGATTTGGTAAATGGTAAATACAAAATGTATTTCTGCTCTATTTTTTATGTAGAAATCTTCCTTTTTTTCTTTTTTCTTTTTTTTTTTTTTTCCAAGAAAAAAATAGGGGAAAGGAAATGTTGTATAGAAAAACTGTTCTGTAGAAAATCACAAACTCTGCAGCAGAAAGATTCGAAGAGCTCCATTAGCAAGAAAGAGGTTTTTAAAAGAGAGGTCTGAATTTTGCAGCCGCCTGAAGTTCAGAGCAAATATTACTGTACCTGGAGTATACCTACTCACCAGCCTCACCCTCAAAACCCAGCAGTCATCTCTCTTTAAGTTAACTTTGCTAAATTTTGTATCTATGGCTTTTAAAATGGCAAAGTTTTGAACAGTATTGCTCCTTCACATACTAAGACCTGTTCACAGAACTATAATATAGTCACATATAATTTATTCTGAACTTGGAAAGATTAATTAAGCAGATTTTCTTTTATTTTTTTTTCCCCTACACCTTTACTACCTCCTATGCTTATAGTAACCTATATTTAAGATCATCTCCTGTCTCTTCCCTCACCCCACTCTGCTCCCTACCCCATCTTCTAAGCATCCCTGTGACTTTTCCACTACCCAACAGAAAGCATATGTGATGCCTAAAAAGTTATTAATGTGCTGACTGGCACCAAACAGAATATATAACAGTTGAGTTGTTCCTGACTTTCCCTCAGAGTACAAGGAGGACAAATATTTTATTTTTCCCTCTTTTGTCTAACAAGACAGAACTCAAAAAATTCTTGCAACTTCAAGACTTGCCTTCCTTCAAATTTGGGTGAACCTGGTTTAAAAGCTACAGAGAACGGATTAGCAGAAAAGCAGATAAGCAATCATACTGCTTCATGCCTGCCCTCAAAAAAGAAAAATGAGGAGAGTGAGCTTTCAAAAGTTCAACAGCAAGTAAAGGCAACAATTGAGTAGCACCTTTCTAGCAGAGGAAACCAGAAGAATTCCACTGTTATTTTAAATGAAGAAAACTTTTTTATCCGAATGATTATACTCAGAGTTATCTGTTTCAAAGACCAGAGATCACCTAATCCCAACAGTAAATATTGCAAAAAATGTATTAGCAGGAAGCTAGTAGAACAAACTCTTCAGTACTAAAATATTATCATTTCAAACCAGCTACGCTTGTAAGTTTTAAGTCTGCATATGTTTAATATGGATCTCGTTCTGTTAGGACATCTATTCCCAATTACAAAGTAATCACAAAATGAAAGGGCACATCTAATCACCAGACATGGTTTTGTGTTTGACTTCTAATCAGAACAACAGAGAGAGATTTAAGTCTAGACATGTTAAAATGAGCCAGCCAGCATATGAAAAAATAAAAAGAAAAAATCACTTATCTGATACAGAGATAAGGTGCAGACCAATAGTGGAAATGACAGGGTTGTTAGGAGACTGACCTAGGACACCAGGACAGCAAAGCTCAGCTAGTGGTTTTCTGCAGGTTTCTTTTATGCCTGAAGGTAAACCACTGCGACATGGGGCCACCAGAACATTTATTCCACTTCATCAGGAACAGCTCAGAGATAAACAAACAGTACTTGAATAACAGTACACTTTAAATGTTTTTGTTGCCTTTAAACATTTTGTGCCTCCTTAAAAAATAGAAAATACTGTTTGCCTGCCATGCAGAGGTTTAAAGAAAAAAAATTAGAAAAAAAAAAAAAAACTATGTATGCAAAGCACAATCATATTTCAGTAAAATCCTCAACCAGTAAAAGGAATTAACTCCTCAAGAGCATATTTTAGGTTGCTTGTAGGGTTTGATTATGCAATTTATATTCAAAGAAAATTCTCCTTCATTTAGCCCAGGTACACACTGGATTTTTGAGTTATAGGCAACTTTGCAACTCAATTGCAAGTAAGGACAAAATAAAAAAAGCTACAACAAAGAGCCAAGTACAAACATCTTCTAACCATATTGACATCAATGGGCCTGATGAAATTCTTAATGAAGAAAAATAGCATTTTTAACTGACTTTAACTAAATCTGAACTTTTATCAGTCATTAGCACTGGCCAGTGAACTGTACATACATCTTTAGTCCTGATGCTAAAACAGGGACATATAGACCAACTTTGTATTGAATGTACAGCAAGGCCACAGCTCTGAAGTGCAAGCCATAGGGCCTTTCCTATCAGACATGTAGGTCAATACCTTGCAAGACTACACTGGTCACTAGCCAATATTAATTGAATTGGCTGTAAAATATTATTAATTATCTTACATTTGACAACCTACTGTCAAAGACTGTTATAGGGAAGGAAAAAAAAAAAATTAAAGATTCTGTAGTAGAAAGATTATTTTACAGCTATAAATAAAAGAATTTTAATATAAAAAAACTAATGTTTAATCTTCTTGTAATTGACTTTTTTTGATCGTATTTTGACCATTTTCAAATGAAACACAAATCTGTGCAAATACTTCAACAAGACAACATGAGTAAATCACATTGATATTTCATTACGGATGTTTTAATTCCAAAGTTATACTCAATCAGGTGACAAAAAAATATGATATTCTAGAAACTAGTCATATATGTATGAAAATACAGTTGATTATACTTCAGAGAGAATACTTAATATGAGATTTTAGATTTGTGTCTATATTCACAAAATCAACTAAACCAAGACAATATGAGAAACAAGAAACAAACAAATAGATTTCTTCAATGGACACAAATTCCTCTGGTGATTATCTTGGTGATCAAATAAATATGTACAGTATTCAGCAAAGTTAAAAACATTTTTCTGTTTTGCCAATGTGGTCTATATACAATTATAAAGATGCATAGGAAATTTAAAAATGCACATTAATAAAGAGTTTCATAAACTCTTATTCAATAAACAGTTTCTATTACACTTTAAAACATTGTAGATTTCACATTTGGGCTGGAATGTTTTTATTTTAAAAGATAAAGGAGAATTTTCAACCTCAGTTCAATTCAATAGTGTATTTTTGCAATTACACTCCAAAAGCTACAATAATTAAAACCATATGCAGAGCAGAAATGTCTCATTTTTTATGTTATATTACTTCTTCAGCATTATTATAAGCTCAGCCTGCCTGATGTGAGTCTAATTTTCTACTCAATCTTAGGCTGAATCCCACTGGGAAAGTGAGATATTGTGATTATTAAGAAAAGCAGAGAAAGAAGAGATTAAAGACTCCCTGCTAATGAGCAGAAGAGAAAAGAAAGAGATGTGCCAGTCTACAGTGTAGTACCTCTAAACTGAACTGCCAAGCAATTAATAACAATAGAAAATAAACAATTGTTGATCATAGAGAAATTTTTAGATGCTCACAGATAAGTGCAGAATGCAAGAAAATCCTGTTAAAAAGAGGAAACACCAAACCAGCCACATTAAAACTTAAATTTATTATGTTTGACTACTTTCCTTACATCCGTTGGCAGAATTAATACAATATAGACATCTGGTATATCCATTAAATATTTGAAAAAGACAGATGAGTAATGAGGTCCAGTAAGACACTGCTAGCTTTATTAATTTTATAATCTACCTGTCTTATTAAAATAAGGAAGAGAAATCAGTTTCACTGAGAAGAATGCAGTTTCACTGCGGAGTAGTACCCAGCAACAAAACCATTAAATTGATGGAAGTTGTTTGATGTACTTATTGGGGTTTTTAGCTTTCAGAAGTTCTCATTTACACCCCCTGTATTCTCAGGATCCTAACTCCATCAAATATAGAAAAAGCACTTTTATTACAAAGAAAAATCTCATTGAAGGTTGTCTATAATGCAAATCCTTTAAAGACTGATACTACCATATCACGTAAAATATGTCTATTTCATCAGGAGATCTCAAAAGCATTTTACAAAGGAGGAACTTCTCCATTTTAGATATAGAAAATGAGGGAGAAGAATCAAACAGGTTGCTTCAAATTATCTAGTATATTAATATTGCAGGGGTATTAGTTGCAAATTTAAATTCGCATTTTACAAAGTTGTATTTGTAAATTAACACAATGAGCTTGATGCTACTTAACAGAATTACCACAAAGACTGGTGGAACTGTAGACCTACATACATCTATTTGATGCAAAATATCCTCAAAGTAAATTTGAGAACCTGGAGAACAAAGAACTTTCTGACCTTGCCACATGCAAATACAAACTTGTCTGTGATTCAAGGAAGGTAGAATAAGCAAAACTACACATTTTTCTCAGTGAAAACTACATCTAGTACAGTATGTCTGTCAACACCTGTTCATGTAAAATTTGTCTGGGCAAAGTGCATCACAATTTTCCATCATCTTTCATAGTACCCTTGAGACTTGTTCTAACTATCAAGAAAGCAGCACAATTAAACCCACAAAACTTGACTATGAGCACTAAAAGAATAGCAACAAGAATAACCAGGTTTACATAATAGCAACACCAGATTGTAAAACCAAAAGAAGCCTTTGTGGTCACCAAAAATTAGTACTCCTACGACAACAAAACTCACAAACACATACTGACAAAAAAAAAAAATGTTCTATTTCCTTTAAGCACTTAAGGACTATACAAGTCACATTGTCATATTAGAAGCCAGTAATCCCACCTTCATAGTTCATGCAGTCTGTTATGCTGTAAGCATTCCCCATGTCTTTGCTTTGTTTTATATCCAAATGTGCTTGTCTCAATTTTGCCATGTTTACCGACAATCTGTGTTGCTCTGTCTAGGTTCTTTATGTTCAGCTCTCTCAATCTTTCCATTATCTGCACACTAACAAACTAACAATGTTGTTTATTCCAGGCCACTGATGAGCCCTTCGAACTGTACAGCCATCCCTGATCAAGACCACTGGACCTATGCCTGCCTAATGGCTACTTAGCACTCATTTAGCTGCTCTTCATTCATGCAGCATGTACTGTGATGATTTTATAGTTCTAGTTACTTAATCAAAATTCTTTGCCAACCCAAGTCTCCCTTTGCCATAAAAAAAACCCTTCCTACATCAACAACTCTTATAACTACCAATCCAAACTGTAATCTCAACAAAAGAGTGTTATTCAGTTTTACAATATAATTTCCATAAATCTAACTATTATCATTACCGTTATTTCATTCTTTATAATTGAGTCCTATATCAACCATGCCATTATTGTGGCCAAGATGTATGTCAAAGTGACAGGCCTATAATTAGCATTGAAGCCTCCTTCACCATTTCAAAATGTTGGCTCAGCAACAGATTCTTTTCATCTTCTGGAATTTTCCAGTTCCAGTTTTATTGAAAAGCAATGGTAATAGTCTACTTGGATCCTACTGTTTTTCTGTAACATTTGGACAGTTACAATATCAAAAAGCTGATATGAAAATGCCAACTTTTAGCAACCTGTGCACATCATCTTCATTAATTGTCAAAACAAATTATTTAATCTTCAGCAGCATCATATGGCTGTAATACCTTCATTGGAGAATCAGGATTCTGTTTCACTCCTAACTTTGTCTTTTACACATGAACCTGTAACATGCCCCACCTAGGAAAGGAGGCAAGTGAGACAACATGGGAGAAACGGATTGAAGTAGACTGCTGTCCAGGCAATGAAATGGACTACAGCGAGAGAAGAATACTGGTCTCAGAGAACACAGAGAAGGCAAAGGAATTTGTTTCCTACCCAGGGTGAGGACTACTGAGGAATGCTAAGGGTTTTAAGGGAGAGCAGCATTTTAGCAGCTTAAGGAGAAAAATGTGCTGGCACAAATGAAAATCTTAAGCCAGACCTGTTCAAAATGAATCCTTGCAAATCCAAAGTCTTCATCTAGCCTAATTATTTCTTTCTTATCCTATCTCTATCTAATTATTGACCACCTTACAACTCCTTTGTTACTGTTAATGCTTATCTACTTCTGCTTAATCAACAGTTTCCCTAGCAGCACTCTCTTCTCTGCCTCTTCAATCCATGTGGATAAGATCACTGAATACCATTTAACTTGGAATTAGTTATCTTAGCTGAGAAATGTATACAAGTTAGCACAGAATTCAGAAAGGTTGGTTAAATATGTAGCAAAAATGTTGATTGACTACTGCTATTTTTCCTGCATTATTACCTACTTTCTGTCTTTTCCAGCAACAAACTAATACCATCTTTATAACTTATTCCTCTTAAAAAAACTTCTTAAAGTTCTTAATTCCAATGACCACAGTTTTCTCCTTGTGTCCTTCTGCTTCCTTTACAAATGTCTTCAATTCCTAACTTCTCATTTATATTCATTTATTCATTGCTATCAACTTCCTTTTTTTTTTCCATTTGTTTCATTATATATTACAGCTGCTTTCTCTTCCGCTGTAAGCCAGGCTAGATTTTAGCTGTTGAAAATTTTTCATTAAAAAATGCCAATGAACTGACCCTGAAACATTTCACTCAAGACATCCCTAGCTTGATAAAACTTTTGTCAAAACCAGTGCAGGAGTCAGAAAGAACTCAGCTTGAATGCCTTGGTACTGCTGCATGGCATGCACCCTGCCTGGGCTCCTGGCTGAGGAAAAGATCCACCGGATGCAACAGCAAAGAACAAAAGTTTCTAGTTACCAAAACTGAAAAATAAAAGCAAACAAACAAAACAGATTTTGATCAATTGAAACCATCACAAATTGGAAAGTCTTCTCCATTTCTCTTTACCTGCACCCACCCCTCCACCTCATATGTTTTTGGCATTGTGAGACTGTATACTTCTGATCATAAATAATATTAATTTTGATATTTTTGATTAATTTTGATAATTTCTGATAATAAATATTAAGTAATTCAGTATTCACATTTTTTTGTCTTCTGACTCCTAGCCATTCCAGCTATAAACCTTATAATGCTCAAGCTCATATTACTGCTTTTTACTGCAGCCTACTTACTTACACAGCAAAATAACAGCCATTCTTCATCTGACTGCATCAAAGTATCCAGAAAGATTTTAAAACTGTTTTACACTGATTCCTTTTTTCCTATCAGAACAGAAGTCTAACACATAACACACTGCAGTCTGCTATTTCACAACTGTTAAAGCTGGTACAACTTTATCCTGTCATGATCCTAATGCTTTCTTTCTAATCCCTCTCCATCCTACCGCTTCTTCCTCTTTCCAAAAGCCTCTCCAATTTCATGGTGAGCCAGGAAGCCAAAGCAGCTTCAAAACAGCTACAACTGTTCCATGTTTTTGCAGGGTGGTTCCTAGCAGGCAGAATTTGGGGTGGAGGACCATACTGCAAGCACCCAGGAACGTGGCGGGGAAGGTAGAAAAACAGGCCAGGCTGATAGTTGGTGGAAACAACATGAACTGTTTCACTTCAAATTCTCAGTACTTCAAGGACAAGGAAAAAAAAAAAAAAAAAAAAAAAAAAAAAAGGAAAAGGAAAAGGAAAAAGAATTTATCTCTCAAAGTCTTTCAAAACAGACACACCTCAGTTGTGACCATAAAATTACAAAATCACAATGAAAGTAGTCTAGATCTTAGTACATGCTTGTCTACATTACCACTGTTTACTTAGTTATCCATCACTCACTCAATTTCAACATATTGTATTTTTAAATTTGCTCATCTAACTCATCCACTGTCTCAGGCAGCTATGGGTGTCTCTCCGGGTGAGAGTGACTGACAGGTGCTGTGCAGTCACATGTGTAATGAATGTCACAGACAACACAAAAGCCTCCTCAGAGAATGCCACTGGAGAGACAGCTTGTCTTCTGGCAGTTTGTAAATAGAAACCCAGTGGGAGTTACATGGATGCGAGTTACCAGTCACTTTATTCCTGACTGCTCTCTACGGGAATCAAGAGAATAAACAAGTACTTTTCATCACAGCACTTTCCATCCACAGTGGAAGACAGTGTCTATGCAAAACAGACCATTACAAAGGCTAATCTCTCTCTCTTTCTTTTTTTCTTTTTTTTTTTTTTTTTTAAATCAACATCCTAATTGTGTTGTTATGGCTGCACTTATGGTCAAATACGTATCACAGACCTAGATTTCCACAAAATATATTTTTATGATGTACCTCTCCTCTTTCAAACAGACCATACATGCTATACACAAAATGGTGGACAGATTCACAAAGAAAAAGTCCTTTAGAGAAGCAATAATATGAGCATGGCTTCTCCTGCTTATTTTACTGAGTGTCACCTGCACACTGAGCAGATAGTTTGCCAAAAGCACGCCCTTACATCCATGCAGGAAGCATGCTTTCATATGAGCTGTTCCTATTCAGCAGAATGCACTCTATTGTGTATTTGTCATGATCCCTCTGTTTCTTTTTTGGTTTTTGTTTTTGTTGGTTGATGGTGGGTCTCTTGTTTTTATTTTGTTTTTGTTGTTCTCCCTACTGTACCTTTCTAACAAGACAATAGAAGACCAAACATGAGCAGCAATGCCCAGAGTGTTATTTAGTGAAATGTAGATACCAGGAAAGCCTTGGAATGCATAGGCAGTTGTCTTTTGGTCTGCAACTCCCTAAGACATCCATAAGAGAACTGTATTCAATAAGGCTATGCTCAGGAGTTGGCACCTGACACGACTGTACACCTTCAGAAAAATGGTTGTATCTGTAAATGCTTAAGAGACAAAAAGCCAGCAGGTGGCACCCAAAAACATGTAGTGGTGCCTGGATGAGAATGTGACCAACACATTTTGTGCACTAGACATGGCAGTATTTTCTCTCTCAACAATATATTGTGTACAGAACTGGAAAAACAAATAAATAAATAAATCCCTATTAGTCAAAGACTCTTATTTTTGACCATATTTCAAAGAAACGTGTATGAACACTTAATCCCAGATAAAATAATGTCACATCAATAATGACATCTCAAAAGTCAGATTCACATAACCCAACCAGGAAGAATTATGTACTTCCTTCATCCAGTTGCATTTTCTTCTCTTTAGAGTACTGTGATTTGCCCATGCACAGGAGATTTTCATGCATGATGACATTTCTCAGATCTCAAGAGGGAACAAATTGTATCGTTCTTCAGTGACAGGTATATGGTTGTATGGAATTGGTTATTTTTTTCTACTGCCGTCAGAGCTCAGTGGAGAAGTACTCCAAATATCTGCAGGCAATTGTCTGTGCCTATTCATGGAATATGATAACATTTTTGCTGCTTTCTTTTTTATTATTATTATTTATTTTCTTTCAACACGTAGCCATTTGCTCAATTAGCTTGTGTCCAAGCTCAAAATTGAAGCCATCATCTTGCACTGGTAGACATTTAGCCCTAGTTTATTAATCATTAAAACAAGTTTTCTTCAATTTATGAAAAGGCTTCTCTAATGGTCACCAGTCTTCTATGTCAATAAATAACAAGAAGTCAGTGCTGCTTGTCATTCCTTGAAAGACACTGAATCCAAGTCTGCCACTTTAAGCACTACTCTCATTATTTATTCTCTTTCTTCTACACAGCCTGTTATCAAAATAGACTCCCTTTCATATTTCGGTTTTTAAAAGTTTAAAACTCGACATTTACAGGCTTTTTTTCCCCCCTAATTAGACTTCCTGGGGAAAAAAAAAATAAAAAAAATAAAGAAAAAAAAATAAAAAGAAAAAGACAAAAAAAATTGCAAGACTGGATCATATTGCTAAAATTTTAGTTGCTACATTTTTGCAGTGCCTTCCCAAGGCTATACCCTACAATTTACTGAGGACCCTATATATGGGTCATTAAGAACAAAGTCCATACTTAATACCTGGCCATCTGATCAATCAGACTCTAAAAAATGGCAAGACAGACACTCAGAGCAGCCACAAGAATAAATTAAAAAAAAAAAAAAAAGCTTACAGCTCTTTTAACTTTATTTTTTTGTTTTCTTAGTATGATCTTCAGCATTCCCCCGCTATCAGGGCACTGTAAGCACAAGCACAAAAAGCACAAAAGTATATCCCTTTGCACCACCAAAATAATACCTAAAACAAACAAACAAACAAACAAAGTAACAATAGAACTCTCAATTCAGATATATACTGTACATTGCTTGTGAGATATAAACTCTGAAATGAAGTCTTAATAAAAATCCATACAATCTTTCAAGACCCTTCCTACCACAAAGTCAGTGATGCCAAAGATATCTCCTGTTAAGGGAGAAAATGCTACATGCTCAAATTTAATTTTTAAGTAATACTTTGTTCCCTCTAAATGACCAGATGTGATATTTCAGGAGTATTCTATCTTTTCCTCCCTACAAGAATGATATAGTTTCCACTGCTAAATTGGTTCTGTTCTGTTGCTTTTATTAAATTAATTACACTGTATATGTACCCAAATAGGCCTAATTGATTTTTATTATTATTAATCTCAGATAATGATATTGATTGAATTAATAAATTGATTAATTCATTCATTTGATACTCGAATAAATAAATGTAATTTTAGTCGTGGAATTTGTTACCTGGTTTTACAAAGAGCAGACCTTTTTTGAGTAAGTCAAACCCAAATTTTACAGTCCTGATTAAATTACTCTCAACCATGAGGAAATCATTTTCTTCATCACTGAGTCAGAGTACTGGCATAACCAGTTAGACACTCAGATTTCAAAGGTAAGGCTCAGAAATTGTCAACCTGTATAAAATTCTCACATATTTCAGATTTTAAGTTTTGCAAGTTAGATTTAAAGATTACTGCCTCAATTACTCTGCTGCTTTCATTTCCTATAAAATTTTAATTTAGTTAAAGGTGAAACAAAAAGATATTGAAATATTTATTTCTATTATACAAAAAAGAACAAAGCAACCACTGTGTTTTTATTTCCTCCTTCCCCTGATTTTCACGATGCAGATTCTTTCATGGAGAAATCATTCATATTACTATTATACTATATGCTTTGCTTATAGCTATAAATTAAATATCAAGTACAAGTGAACTGCATTTTAAACATTAATTAGATATTACATATCTACTGTACAGTGGATGGCAAAAAGGGCTCTCTGTTGGTCTGACTATTTTAATTCATTCTGGCTGACTTAATTACATGACTTAAAATAATTTTTCTTTTTTGCAGCTGGATGGTAAGTCTTCCAAAATTTTGCCTGTTAAATGAGTTTTAAAAAAAATTACTATACAGTAGCGAATTCAGAAAGGCACAGTATTAGAGAACCAAAGAAAAGACATCATAATTGGTTAATACCTTTTCTATTGATGAGTCCACTATTTCGGAGGGAGGGGAGGGGGGGATATCAATTTCATTATTCTTTTCTGGGTTCCTGCATTTCAACAAAATTCAAATTTCAAAAGCCCTACTATTTAAGGTCGCTTAATAGAAACACAAAAATCACTAATATACCTATATATTTATACGTACATTTTAATCACAGTTGTGCATGAAAATAAAGTTATCTGTTTGCTCTCATCCTTGTGGAAGAATTCACATTCATTCCTAAACATCCCGCTGAGCTAAGTATTCAGGATATCTCCATCTGTTCACCAAAAAAAAAAAAAAGCCTTTGAACAGACACCTACTTGGGCATGTGGATATTTTCAGGCTTTGATAAGCAACAAGTTTTCACTATTGACAGTGAAAGTAGCTCAAAGACTGGCTCCTTCTTTACCCTGATGATAATTGCTAGCTGTGGCTGAACATACCACAACTTTTATAACTCTTTTGATGTGAGAAACAGAAGAGCAGCATGATCGAGCATGATCAAAAGTATGGCATAGTAAATTTTACTTATATATATTTATTGTATGGAAGGTTTGGGTGCATAATGAGGGAGATTTATTTTTTCTCAAATGGAAACTGTTACAAGTGCATAGGCTTATAAAATTCCAAAATGGAAATCATTTTTAAAAGTTACAGAATGTATAAGGCAGATTATTTTTTAATTATTTTTTAAGATTTCTTAAAAAAAAAAAAAAAAAAAAAAAAAAAAAGTTTTATTAGCCTTCGACACACAGTAAATTATATTGGTGTCAGAATATTTTTGCATGGGTTATAACCATACATGAAGTGTTAATGTGGAAAAATACTTTCTTTTAATCAGATTTTTATCAAAGTAGAGTCCTTCATTTTAAGATGAGTGACTATAATTAGATGGTTCACTAACCAAACCCTCCTACTCTCCCAGTTTTTGATGCAACTGTAAGTTATTTACTCATACAATAAGCCCTGCCACCAAGTCAATGAGATGCACAATAATGCATCATTAATTCATGCTAGATTCTGTTCTCTTCATATCTGTTGCCATTATCCTCCCACAGTACTCAAGCTAATTCTAATTGATGGTTTCCATCAGCAAATTAAAAAACAATATACTTCAGACTATAGTGATGAAAAACATACAGAGTAAAACAATATGTTCTAAGAGAACACCATACTTTGTTATCTTTATGGTGCAGAATGAAAGACAAATTAGAGGAAAAATGCTGTGCAAGTCTTTTTATTGCTTTTATGATAATAAGAAGATAGTTCTTATTTGTTTGACTGGATGGCACAAATTCATTGTCCTGTTACAAATTATTGATTTGGTTGAAAATCAGTAGTTGCCCGATTTAACACTTACAGGTGTTTCCTTCTGATAGTTTACATTTGCAATTTAAATTGCATTCAGACAGTTTAAATGACTAATCCTCAACTTGTAGGCACACTCCTCTTTGGAAAATATAAATCCAGTGTCAAGCACCTTTCTTTGTTAAATACATTATTGATGAAAAATTCATTTCTTTTCCTGATAAATACTGAATCAAAAAGTTTTTTTCTGGGACAGTAGAAGTGTAGGGGGAGAGGATGGGGGTGGGGAGGTATTTATAAATTGCTTTACTAGGTGTTTCACAGTAATCCTAAATTAATGACATTTTGTTTGGTCTATGTACAGAAATACCTTTATGCTCTTGCAGGAAAGGGAGAAAAGAAGATGCAGTTTATTTTGAGCAAATCTGCACCATGCTGGATCCTACCTGGTCAATAAATAGTTTAGATGCTGTAACAGATAGCAGAACTGCAAGCCAACATGGTAAGACTGGTATACCAAGACTGGTATTTGTTGTCAGGAAGTAATTATGTTATTATGAATACAGAGCATGGATCCTTATCACTCACTAACAAGTGCAGGTAAGCAGGGATGCCAGAGCAAGTAGCTGCTCTCACCTATACCCACATACCATCCTCCCCAACCTCCAATGACTAAACCTGTGCCCTGTTGCTGTCAGGGTCCCCACAGCACCAGCAGGCTCTGTGCAGCTAGACCTGGGGCTTCCACTCCACCTCTAGGTGCCATTTTAGTTCAGCCCTGTGCCTTCAGCCTGAGCTCTTGCAGGTGCACTCATTTCCAGCTCAGCCACATCCATGCCCTGCCCAGGCCAACCTCACGGCTGGTCTCCATCCTGCCCTGAGGCCACCACCAAGGAGCTCACCTGGGGGCTGGGGCTTGGGCTTCCCCGGGCTGGAGGTGGTGGGAGGGCCCTGGCTGCCCATCCCAGGGGCAGCCCTTGCCACCAGACCCCCAGGGAGCAGCCATCTCTTTCCATGGCCCTCAGGTAAAACAGGTTTATAGCGACTCATCAGCGCCCATGATGAACTGCTTTCCAAAGCCATATATGTCAAGTTGTTCAAAAGAGTTTATTGAGGCTGAAGTTAATCCATAAATCACTGGTCGTAAAGCATGGCCAGAAGCAGCAATAAACCTGAGAGAGGAGCTGCAGGTCTGTGCACAGTCTGCTGCATCCTGTGACTGAGAGTGCACTAGGTATAACTGTTCAGGCCAGCCCTTGGTAGTACCAGGGATAGTCCTTTTTCTTCATTTTCGTCACCCCACCCCCACCCCCCCAACCTGATCAACTTTTGCATGTAAGCATGCTAATTTCACAATCTTATGGTATTTTGAAAGGATCAGAAAGCAGGCCAAGCTCAGCTTTGTGTAAGTTACCTACTGCCAACACTAAACACTTTTGCACAACAAATGTGCTGATGCAATACCACGCGTATTATAAGTGAACTTTTATACCAGAAGTCCCACCAAGTGAAATAACATTTTTATTCTAATTTCTCAAGATAACTTGGTGTTGTTTTGACCTCTATTGAAAAGGAGCAGCAATCTCTTAGATAAAGCAATTTACCTACCACCTCTCTGCATAAGAGCTGTATCTTCAGCAAATAATGCCCGACTCCAGGAAAAAAAATATAGAAAAGCTATCACATGACTCGTTCCTCCCTACTAAATGCCCACTCTCTGTCACTCCAAAACTAGGCTACAGCAAAATCTTAAATTAGCCTTCCATATTTCACAAATAACTTACCAGATGCCTTCTTCAAATAACAAACCTCCCTGTGGTGCAACTTTTAAAATCATAGTCATTAAGGTTGGAAAAGACCTTCAAGATTATCTGGTCCAACTATCTCCCTGCCACCACTATCAGCCACTGAACCACATCCCTAAGCATCAAGTCCAACCTTTACTTGAACACCCCCAGTGGATTCCACCACCTCCCTGGGCAACCCGTTCCAATGCTTGACTGCTCTTTCTGAGAAAAAATGTCTTCTAATTTCCAACCTAAACCTCCTCAGTGTCACTTGAGGCCAAATTCTTCATTTGAAGTCTTGTATGAGGAATAATTTAAGGATTTGTCCCATGCACTACAAAGTGTACCAATGTTCAGTTTTAACTCTAAGCATTTCCAATTAAACCGTACCTTCAGTAAATAAAATACCTGTTTTAAAACTCATTGATCTGACAACTGTTCCTCCTGCAGTCCCAAACAATTGGAGCAGGACTTCTTGTGCACAAAGAACTGATGATTCACTGTGCTTTCTTGGCTACTCTGTATCCACTTTCTTTGCTTTTTAGTTTTGCAACTTTATGTTAAGCACGATTTATCCTGTGCCACATATACCCAGAATATTGTCTGGGAAGGAAGTAGTGCTATTTTCATAGCCCTGGTGAGTTTGTCACCTCTCTGTATCATAGAGCAGAGCGTGTATGATGGAGCATTCAACTTCAGCAAGCCAGCAATGAGAGGCAGGCAGTTATTACTGACATTAGCATACATTGCTGTGATGCACACGAACCCAATCTCTTGACCTTTTTCAAATATGAATTCAGTGCCATGTGGATATAACCTGCAGAGTGACATTACAACCAGACTCCATTGCTCCATTCATGAAAGTATGATCCTAAGAGCTGTAGGTGAATGAAAAGGGAGTAAAAGCACAGTTGTTACCAACCCCAGTCTCCACCAAACCAACAGGAGAGCTCTAGACTTACAGAATAACCAGCAGCCAGCCAAGAGGTTTGAGCAAACACCAGCAGGATGCCATTCAGAGGAACAAATGCCGTTTCTTAAAAAATAGATCATAGCCTGATAGGGAGTCTACAGCTACCAAGCCACACTGTGAGTAGCTGCAGGCGTTGATTCTTCTGTCAAAGTGCATCAAAGGAAAGGAGGGGCAAAGGGGAAGAGCACTCTAAAGGCTTCCAGAGACAGAAGGTGGTCGTTTCAGGTTACTGCTATTGAAAGGAAGTATTGTGCATGTGCCATTCATGTTTAGTACCCAATTAATATTTTAAAGACATTCTCAAGCACTTCTTATGATTTTATTATTTTTCACCTCTACTGTTTTAATGCCCTCTGAGAACCTTGAAAATCCAATGTCTTTCCCCATTAATTTTGTCCTTTTCTGTTTGACACACTCATTTATCTGAGTTTCTTAGCAAGGCTTAAATTAAAATCTGTTTCTTTTCTTCTTCTGTCCTTGTTTGCGAAGTGTGGTTTGCTCCATATGCAGGAGATGAAATATCTTAAAGCAAACAGCATATCATAGGAAGGAGCTCAGCAACTGCAGCTTTTAACTTCCAAGGGCATCATCAGGAGATGAAGGATCTATCCCATGATGAGGTACATTTAAAACAGTAACAATGAAACACTGAATAATGAAATAAAAAGATATTGTTTGGAGATAACTTGGGTCCAGGCATTCTGACATTAAAATTTAGATTGCAAGCCCAAAACATCAGAGCATACAAACTTAGCTCCAGTAAACTAGGGCATCCATTACAAAATTGTGGTGGAGACACCAAAACCAAAGCTACAGTCCTGAAAGCCCTAGCTCATCACCTGCCTAACTTGAAGGTACCTGAAATCTGGATATATTTGTTATTTTACAAGTTTCTACTGCTTTTTTTTTTTTTTTTTTTTTTTTTTATCTGACAGATGCTTACTATAACCAGAACTGCCTCATTTAGGAGGAACTGATACTTTTAAAGCAAACTAGCATGCAGCAGATCTTCATCTGTGCCTACAAGGGGCCAAATCCAACACTATCTTTCACTGTACAATCAAAACACAACTTGGATACTTGTTGAGGGGTTCTGTAGGTACCCGCTTTGGCAAACAAATTACAGGGCAAATGTATTCCTCCTGACAACCATGGAAGCCTAACTAGATAATTTTTTTCGGTAAATTAAATGCGTATAGTGAGGTGCTAATGCCAAGTGGTATGAACACTTTCCCTGTGTCTGAGAATGCAAAGAAACGGTGAAAATAGCATTCAATAACCTTTCATTCAGTAACACAGACCCTCTTCTCTGGGCTGTTCATATCTTGTAGCCACTGGCTACTGAATGTTATACAAATATTGCAGTAAGAAGAAAGATAACACTCCTTCTTCAGATGTGCTCAAGCTATGTGAGTCATGGTCTGTCTTATACTATCTCTTTTCTCGTGACTATTGAATTACATATTGTTGATCAGCTTCAAGAGCAAAGTTAAGATTGCTGTTGAGATGGCAGCCCTACTCAGATTACTTTATGATTCACTTTACTTTCCTGGTGCTGAAGAGACTATGTATGAAGAAAAACAGCAATATGACTATCACCCCTGCCTAGTTCTGCTTTTAGAAATACACTGACACACAATCACTTCTTAGAAAAGTTGGTTAGAAGCACTTACCATTAGGATATATTTCCCTAGAGTGGAGCTGGTGTAAATAGAGATTGCACCTGCTTACAGGTCTGCATGGCATAGTAAAGGGTAAGAGTGTGGGATTTCATGCACATCATTTATTTTCTTCTGATTAGCGTAGCATTTTGCTGTGTTCATTGTGTAATTTTTGGATGACATTTGAGCAATTTAACTCTCCACACACAATACATGGGATCACAGATTAGTTACCCAGGGATCTTTGTGCAGCAAGTACCTTGCAGATATTTATATTCTTTATCATAGCTACCCACAGTGGAAACAGTCACAGCCAGTAATCATGCTGTCAAGAAATAGATGACTATACGAGAGCTAAAACATGGGTAAGAGTGAGAAAGCTGGTTTGGCAAAACAATAGAGGCAAAGAAGAGGGCTGTTAAGGATTGCCAACTTATCCTGAAGCATATATTCTTTGAAGAGGATATGGATTTGTTAATCCCAGGTGGTCAAGAGAAACAGCAGAATAATTTCCATTCATTTCACATGGTAGCAATATCATGCATTCTCTAAGCCAGTGTATGATAAAGTAACCAAATATCAAGAGAGAAAGAGCAAGGGAGAGACCCGCAAAGGATTAAACTGGAAAAGCTGTTTGTTGATTACCCTCTTCCTTGGATCACAAGGTCTAAGTAAACTATAAAACTTAAAATTCCATAAACACTTTGGAAAGCGTGTGGCTTTCTAGCATTCAGATACAGATCATATTTCATGTAACCTTTGATTTCCTCTAGACTCGGGGATCAAGAATAGAACTCTGGCATCACATAAATTTGCTTTACAAGTTTTCATACCTCAAAGGACATTGCAGAATTATAGCCCAACCCTTCAGTGTAGTGAGGGAAGAATGCTTTACACATGTCTTTTGCTTAGCTTTCCTATTCTGCTGAAAATAAATAAATAAATAAATAAATTGCCTGCTTACCTTTGTTTCATGATGCAGGTGGGATATCACCAAACTTCATGCAGTCTCACCTTAGTAAAACTACTACTCTATCTTTTAAAAGTCAAACTCACAAATAAATCAACAGTTCCCCATTACTATTTCTACTAAATCATTGAAAGCTGTTGATATAATCATCTGTCATTCTTTTTCCTATTGCCTGCATCACAGAAGGGTTTAAGGACATGTCATCACCTTAAATGTAACACAACAATAAGGATTTAATACGTCTTTTCTATAACAATCTTTGGTCCTGAAAAATTAATCTACTAGAAATAAATGTTCCACAAAAGCCTGTTATTACTGTTTCTTTTCCATAAGATATTTTTGAGTAGTTAATATTTCCCTATATTCCTTATCTATCACCCACTTTTAAAAGCCATTATAAACTTCTAAATGTTTTTTAAATAGTTGCGTCACATTTTTTCATAACCTTTCCTCGTATAGTATATTCTCTTTCCATGCAGAAAATGAAATTGAAGCTGTACCAGCTACTATTGTTAGAAGGGGTCCACATGCACTATATTGTATAGGATTTCATTCATGCTCTTCTACTTGCAGGTTAGGAACTGTTGCTGCAGAAATGTTTTGTTCTTTGGGAATTAACTGCCCTCCCTCACAGTGAAGACTGGATTGACATGTTCACACAAATTTAAGCCAGCAGAATTCAAATAGAAAGGCAAGGGGAAAGAAGCCAAAAGTGACCATTTTTCACAAGTGCACAAACTGAATTTCAGTGCGTGGCCTTCACTCCTCACTGCTCTCTCTTATCTCTGCAAAGGACTTATGTTGTCTAAATGATGGTTATCCAATCTTAAATATATAACTTAAACAAAAATCTGCTTGAAGTGATAGTTTGTTCTATGTGAATAAACACACAGGTTGGTTTCTATCTATCTTGTCCTTTCTTAAATAGAACTGAAAAGTCATTTACTGAACTTCATTAATGCTCTTCTGGTAGCACAAGTAGGAATGGATGCCCCCTTTAATGATCCCACATTAAATCACTGTGTGAAGAGCGGAATAGCAGAGGTGAACACCAGCAGGGAGCATATATCTAGACATCTGAGCACTACATCCCAGGTATCTCGTGTCTTTCTTGGCCTCTAGAGGCATATTCCATTAGCCAACATATTTATCTCACCCATCTTGCTTGAAATTACAACTTGAAATTAGTTTTTATCATGAAACACACAATAGAATAAGATTTTTCTTTGTTCCTGTTTTGAAATGAACACTTGAGAATACTGACTTTTATTTAAAAACAAAACAAAAACAAAACCTTCATCAACTGTGGAACTAATGACATCTAGTCTGATGCAACTCTACACCCTTGTGACCTTCTCAGAACAACACAATAAATCTTGACTCTTAACGATCATCACACACAAAACCACACATAAGGCAGCAAGCCAGCTGCTGCTACACAGGGGGTATAGCACATCAGTGCTACCACAACCTTTCCCTCACTAGTGATGGTAACATCTCTTCTCTTTGCATTCCTGTTGAGACTTGGACCTTTCCTTGCAACCTGATTGAAACTACCTGGCTGGGTTCAAAAGTTATTGGAGAGTCTGAGGCACAGAAAGAGAGGTCTTAAAACATCACTTCTATAAGAAAACCTACTAAAAAAACATTCATAGATATGAAGATGAGAGTTCAAAATGTGAATGCATGCACACTGGGACCTTAGAAGCTAGATATGACTCCTGTCTTTTGAAGATACAATATATTTGAATTCTATATTTAGATGAAGAAAGGACTTCTAAAAACAGTTTAGGAATAACAAACACTAAATATAAGAACATTCTATTTGAATCTGACTGACCATTTTGCCTCCAAAGCACCTTTACTATATCCAGAGAGGAAGGATTCCAAAGAAGCTATTGCATATCAGGGCTTGGCATTGAGAAGGCTGCCTGGTCTAATCTATGCCTTCTTTCTCAGGTAAGTATTATTCTGCATGTGATGCTCTTTCAGTATAAAATAGAACAAGAACAGACTGTAAAGGCTTTGACATTCACTATGCTTGCCTTTTTTTTTTTTTTCCTTTTAACTAGTACCCTGTTTATGAAGATACAATTAGTCCAGTGGTCTTATTTGTAGACATTAGGTCAAAAAAATAACAGGATATATAGGGTTTCATGAGACTTGGGTTACCAATATGAATATCACATTCTGCATATTGTACTCAGGTGCAAAATTCTACAAACCTAATGTGATTGTAAGATTATTTGATGAACTACATAAAACACACATTCGTTTAAAAAAAAAAATCATTAGCAGGTCATGGATAATTCACAGGTAGAAAAACTGATTAAATCCCACAGCAGTTATATACAATGAATGGTTTGACCTGCTCTAGTCAGTACATGAGTATTGCAGAAGTCAAGTATATTGGCTTGTTCCCGACCCTTCATAGATTTTTGCATATATTATTCCAAGTATTCCATAGATTAGAGCAAGAAAAATATGTTAAGTTAGCAAGCTTCTGCAGAAAAATCTGCAATTACAGTGATTCGTAAGCCAAATTCTGAAAATTCTTTATAGGTTCCATTAAAATTTGCTTCAAATCTTTTCTTGAATAAGCTATGGAATACAAAACCAATGATGTTCTATGTTTTTATTGGAATTATTTCAGGATAGTAGTTTACAGGTGCTGTTTTGAATCTCTAGCCAAATAAATTATTTTCAGGTAATTTAGAGTCCTGTTCCAGTAGAGTTACTCTATGTGAGTACTCCTATTGATTTCAGTGGAACTTCTATTACACTATCTGCTATGAAGTCTTATTTCTTTCTCATTTAAAATCCTCACTGCTGTGTTTGCTCATTTCATTTTATTATTGGTTCAAATCTTTGTGATATTAGAGTAACATATCCAGAGCAAATCTGAAAATGAGAGAAACTGCAAATCAGAAAGCTAATGATAAAGAAGGTCACTTAAAAAGAGAAGGCTTACATATTTTATTTGAAGGCTGTTAGGTCTAAAGACACCTAGTCAGTAAATGACACAATCTTTCTTAACTCTAATATACCATATAATCTGATTTGTATCCATTGTTTTTATATAAATCTCTTTGCAATGTAAGCTTAATGCTCCTTAATAATTAAAATTAGTTAAATGAAAAATAGACTACTTATAGGTACAAGAACTGATTATGTTAATTTAAATTATAAATGCTTTTTCTTCAGTGTGATCATGTATTTTCAAGTCTTTTAGACAATCATGCTTCAAGCACATTTGGCACAGAATATATGAACTGATAACTTTCATATGGTAATACGTTTCCCATTTCATGTAAATCTTTTTTTTTTTTTTTAAACCTGAAAGTATTTATCTTTTATTCATTACATAATCCTCTTTACATACAATGGCTATATAGAATATCAGTAATAATCTGGTTCACCCTTTTGATTGTTTTAGAATTTTCTGCAGACGAAAATTTGATTTTCATGTTTTCTGGCTGCAAGGCTTTTGATATTTTCCTTGGCTCATTTGCTGCTCACACCCAAATCATGAAACTCTGATGCAAACACATACAGGCCATGATTCAGTAGAGGTACTTCAAACACCTGCATTTAAGGCTGTCTGTGGCATAAATGTGCCTACTTGAAAGCTGAAAGCTAGGCAAGCACTTATGTGCTTTGCTGCATCTTGAAGAAACCTAGTTTCTTATTCAAGGCCATATGAATATGCTCTGAGATAACAGAATGTTAATAATCACACAGGTCCCATGTATAAAAAAAGAGTTCATCGAAGAATCAGATCTTTATATATTATCTACAGGCTATTTACAATACAATCTGTGGTATTTTTCCAGCTTTTCATATTAACACTGTTGTATCAGTAGTTACTGTGCAATATATTTGAAATAACTAATTGCTAAGTGCTGGACTCTAGGATGCTTTAACAGTACAAATGGATGCTTGAGTATCTGAAAAACCTCAGTAAAAACAGCAGAAATGGGATTTAACACCTTTCATTATAGACATGCATCTCTAATCCAGCCAATTATTTCTTCTTTATAGTTACTAGAGAAATAGGTGCTTCTACAGAATTATTTATTTCATCGTAATGCTGGATATCCCCTAAAACACGTTTCTCGTTTCTCTCTGCTGACAACATAGTATCTATGGCCACGCTCATTAAGGCCATAACACTGCAGATGTCTGGTAGGAGGTGAGATGATTGCCGTCCCAATGTACCGCTCAAGTTTTTTTATTAGGTATGATAGACTCAGGAACGCCTAGCACTACCTGACACTTCAAAGAGCACTCTTCTGACAGAAGAGGATCCATTAAGGTGGACAACACTTGAAGTGGTAATTTTGTGGTAGTTCCTCATAGTGCTAGGCCCTAAAAGACAACACTACCTGAAATAGCTTTTGGTGGGTTACTGAATGCCTCGTAAGTGCTTGCATGACAGGAATTGCCACAGCATGTCACCCTGCAGACTGACAAGCATCTGAGCAGGAGGTGGTCATAGGGAGACCCTGAGACAGAACACCCACTGCTAGGCGGGGTGAGGTGGTCCCCGAGGATCGCTCCTTCACCAGTTCCCAGCAGATCAAAAACACGGTTGAATTTCTACACTTGCCAAAGATTTACTATCTCTATAGCTTTCTTTGACATCTACCTAATACATTATCACTTAGTACACTTTCCAATAGAGATGATTAACTGTGAAGCAGAACAAAAAAAAAAAAAAGTTATTTGCATCAAGCTCTGTCCTGCTGCTTATGGAGGACAGACAGAACAGAACTATGCTTTCACTCCTTGACTTGCTCCAGTGCGTGGCCTGACTAAAATAAATGTAGAGAAGGCTACCATTACACAGCAAAAACTATCAGACTTTGGACTGACCTTACAACACAACAAGAAAGTAAAATGATCTGAACAGTAACCAAGAAAGCTCTACTATGAATGAAAATGGAAGAAAATAGGTGAGTGTGAACTTTAAAAAGAGTCAATTTTTTTCTGACATTTCCTTAGTTCTGTATTTTACGGTGGAAAAATTCTAACTTATATTTAATCCAAAAATCCAAATTAATGACTCCAAGAACACCAGTAGAGTATGCTTACATATGAACAAAATTCAGAAAATTGTCCTCTAGGAAGGTGTCTGTTGACCCAAAACTTTGAGAGCTCTTGAATATATAAAAATCTTTAGTGCTGAGGGAAGAAGCATAATCTACAGTCCAGATAAAATGAACTATTAACACTAGTCCAAACATCACAACTCCATCGTATTCATTATCCTGTAGTCTATTACCAATAGATGCTAGATGATAGCATAGACAAATACATCAGAGGCTTCCTAACCATTTGCTAGAGGAATGGTGATTTGTCCGGCAGTCAATTCTATCAGAGTGACCATAGTTTTAGAACTTTTTTTTTTTTCTTTCCTAGTGCAAAAACAGCTCACAAAGATAAGGTCAGTCTCTTAGAACCGAAATGTCAGACAAATCACCATCCACCTTGCAAACTGTGCTCCTGAAGGACACTGGTGTGATTTGTGACTTGAAGAGCTGTTTTTTACTGTTCATATTCCTGAGAAAATCACTGTGGAGCTCATCTGTTCCAGACCCTGCACTGCCAACACAAGGAACTCACAAAAGGCATGGCCACAGAATATGCCGCTCTTTTGTTCCCAGAACAGCACCTTCCAGAGGTCAAAGGAAAACAAGTCTGATAAGCTGATGCCAAGTCATACCTCACTGCAGAGATGGCTGACTGAAACGGATAAAGTCAAAGATCTATTTGAAGCTTGGATCATCCAGGACATCTTCCACAGCCAATTTCTCAAATATAATGTAGGAAGAGAAAAACCACACTGCCTGGATGCAGCTTAAGAGACTGAAAGGATTTCTGGGACTGTTTGCTGAGAAGAAGAATACTTAGCTGAAGGCTCAGTCATTGGTTGATATGAACCAACTTTCAAATGTGAATAAACAAATTTTTATCCATTTCTTCTCCTGAAATTAAGATAATTATTAATATGGCTATTTAAAAGTGATTTTTTTTAATAGACCATTATGCATCTTGCATTGCAAACTAAACATTCCTTTAAAACTGGACTAAAATCTGGACATGTATAAGAAATTAGGTGATACTGTAACAGCTGTCCCACTTTTTAATTCCTAGGTTCCCTCTCATCCATAGGAATGAGATTCAGTTTAGGGTGTCTAAATTCTGCAAATGTATCATTACCAAACTTACAAAGATAAGAAAGGTCACCAGGAGACTAGGTGATCATCTAGATTAGTAGAGTGAAATGCAGCTAAATATTTGGCCAAAACAGGGCTCCAGACAGGTCATGAGCAGTGAAACACCATCATCACACTTCCTTAAGAGAATGCTCACAGGCTGAAGCAGTAGGGTTCAGGGGGCAAGCGTTTGGCAGCAGCATCTTGTTTCATGCTCCTAAGTGCATTTATGGTATTTATGTGACTGAAAAATCATTCCTGTCCTTCCTAGCACTTAAAAAAAAAAATACATAGAGTAAGCCACCTACAGTAGGAAATATTTCTTACCTGAATCTGGCCTAATTCTGTCTATTCAACAGACAGATCAAAAAAGGCTAGTTGTACCTTTAAAGTTAGTACCAACATTACTGTCCAATATTCACTTAATTGGGTCACACGCAACCATGCCAACTGACAAGCATAATTTGGTTACACAGAGACTGTTCTGATTTTGCCCCTATTGTATTTGAAGCAAATATTTCTGTAAAGGTCACCAGTTTATTGCATAATGATAAGGTGCATCAGTGCCTCCTGTAAGAGACATAGCTAATATCTGGTGGATTCTTTCTCAAATTGCCTGAATTTAATGTCTCTCTGTGGAGGCAGAAGTCAGCCACTTCACCACAGCATCTGAAACTGTCACAACTACAAAGTTTTTTTTAGACTTGTAAAGCTCTCAGAGGGAAATATCATCTTTATATTACAGATGGAGAACAGGGGCACAGGGAAATGGAGATGAACCAGTCTATGCCACAAAGGATAGCTGAGCCTTAAACAAAAACTGACCCTAGATTATTAAATTCAAATCCAGTACCTTAGCCACTGGGACCATCCTCCCAGCTGCAAAAATAATTGCATATTAATTAAATAAAAGCTATTAGATGTGCAAGTCTTCCTTATGCACCCATCAGTGAGATTAGCAGGTTTAAATATTGTGTGTCACTAATCTTCAGAGAAGAGTGATTTAAATATATTACCTCATCATATATACAGACATCTTTTCCATTATCATTTTAGCAGACTTTAACAAATGGAGGCTAGGTGGAGGATAGGAAAGTGTGTGTTCACATTAAAACCGCTTTTCTGAGAGTCTAGAAAAGCACTGGCTGAGGATCTGTTTTCAGTATCTTTGATTTCAATGTACTATTAAAGGTTTTCCCACCTTCTTTTATATTTAGGCACTTTAGCTGTTAATACATTATCAGGTTTCAATCCCAATAAAGTTATCTCATGAGGTCTGAAGTAATTTAATTATTTCCACTATAATTAGTTAAAACTAGTTAAATAGCGATCTTTGAATACAGGTACTTAAAAATTGGGTATTTTTAGTTCAATTCCTCCCTGGCAAAAATATAAAATTTTGAAGCCATCAGAGTTGTTAAAATACAAACACACGTCCAAAATAAAGCTTGTGGAAAGCCTAATAAGATATATCTAAAAAAAATTCAGATCATGGCTATTGAAATATTTCCCTGACAAAATCAGCATTTCAGCCTAGGAACAGCACTGATTAAAACGCATTAAAGATGGATGTTTCAGCAAAATTTGGTTTTGAAGTTTTAATAATGAGAAAATCTCCTAAAACTTCACTCTTGACTTTGTAGATTTTTCTTGTAAAAGATATTAAAACTCAACAACCGTAAAGGAACAAACTATAAACCAAATAATGAGGACACAAGCTGAAGATACTTGACCGAAGAAGGTGGGGGAAAAAACACAAAGACATGGCTTTACACTTCATTTCTAGTTCCTTGACTTTCCAGTTACCAGCATTACACTGTAGAACAGCCTGAGGTCTGCACTAAATTGTGCCTAGCTGCCTGTAGTCTGGAAAAGCAGGTCTAGCTACAGGAGACTGATGGAATGCAAATATCCTTTATGATAAGCCTTTCATCTGACAGTTTCCTCTATACAGAGAAAAATCTTGCCTCGGCAGTTAAACCAGCTTTAAAGGCCTTCTGTGAAGGGAAGTTAGTGAAAGACACTGAAAAGCAGTGCCCTCTGTACAGGCAGACATGACAAGGACACTGACATCTCACTCACAATAAATGCAGGAGGGTTTAACCAAACAGCCCTCCTCTTCTTTTTGCTTTTCTTTTTTTCCCCTAAATCAATCATTTTGTGTCAATCAATAGGTCAATCCCCAAGCACAGTTTTAACATTCTAGGGAAAGTAATTCAGCTTATCAGTGTTGCATACATGCGTTTGTTTGTTTGCTTATTTTGTTTTGGTTAGGTTGGTTGTTTTTTTGTTTTGCTGTTGTTGTTTCTTTGTTTTGTTTTTAACTCCTGGTGTGTTTTCCTTTAGGAGTTAGCACACTGTAACAGCAATTAGTATATATGCTTAGATACTGTCCATGTATAACATAAAAATACATGTATTAGTTACCTTGTAAAAGACAAACTGAGAGAAAATGTTGAACCACAGACAGGATCCCGTTTCATTGTTAGCTATGGAAAAAGTGGAAGCGGTTTTTGCCCTGTTTACATTAAGTTTTTAATCCATCTGTAAGATACTATAACATAATTGGAGAGAAAGCAAATGCCATTGCCTAACCAAAAGCAAACTAAGTTAGAATAATTGAATTGAATTTCCATCCAATCTCACTAACGGGTATCCGCACCATAATTTATGAACATTTCATTTTGAAATATTTATTGCAATTTTTAAAGGTGGATTGGTAAAGATCACTTCAGCTCTCCACATTACCTCTCTAATGCTCAAGCTTTAATTGAGTTTATCCATCAATGTCATACACTGTTTGGAGAATGGATGCAGGGCTAGAACTGTTAGCACTGTGTATGGAAGGGCCTTTGATTTAATTAACAATAGTATCTCTGTAGAGAAGTTAAAGGCTATATTCATTCTGTTCTAATAAATTGGATTCAGGCTCATTGTTTGGATAGAGTGTGGTGAATGATGTTCAGGTCTATTTCTTAGAAGTGTCTGGCATGAAACAGTGATAGGTTGCAGCAGGGTAGTAAGTTTAAACCATTTAAAAAATGATTACCTTACCTTATTAGAAATGAACCAGTAGTACTATGCTATGCATTTCTCAATGAAACACGATTGTTTTCATGGCTGCTTTCACCTGCAAGGATGACAATTTAGTTTAAAAATGCCACTGCAAATATAGGTATGGACTTCTGTCTTGAATGCATGAGATGCTATTTGTTGTTTTTGCTTTGGCAGTCAACTCACTGGAAAGGCAGAGTTAAGACAATCACTCATGTGAGGTATGTAGTCAAAGGAGACCAAGATACTTTGAATGTTTTTTTTTGATGTTGCCAAATGAGCCTCATTCAGCTTCATCATTTTCACTACACTTTAATTTATTTCACATTTTGTACTCCACTGAGCATCTTTAAAATGGTAGGTTTTGTTTGCTAAAAACAAACAAATAAGTCGACCACATTCTGGTTGACATGTAAAGTGTAGAGTTGAACTTGGACCATATGATAAAGAGAAGGTAATGCACACTTAAGTTCTTGGTAAGTACAGTTAAAAACCCAGCACAGGTGGAACTGTTTTCCAATATCTGATTAAGGTACAGAATGCAACACTAAAGGAGTGCATGATAAAATGTATCCTCTCCTTTTCAGAGTGACTTCTATCTAGTGTCAGAGAACTGTATTTTGTGAGCCATATAGTTATTGAAACGCCGTTAGAATATACTTTCTGCATCTTAGGTGATGCCTATACATTTTGTCACTTTAAATAATAAGATAGAAACATGTAGGAAATAGTGCTCTAGAGGCAAAAGAGAGACACTGTCTAACTAAGGCCCTGTGCTCAGTTGAATTACACCAACTGTGAGAGTGGTTCTTGAACACTCAACAAGAGTTCAGATAACACATGTAATCATAGGGTTAAATCCATGCAAACATATTCACCTCAACTTTATTTGCAACTAAACCTATAAGCAAATCTTCTGAGACTAACTATAAATTTCTGCCCTGGAATGCTTTTTAAAACAGTCAGTAGTGACATAACAGATTGCAGCAGGGAACAGGCAGTACCAACAGATGACAGAAGCAGCAGTAACAGCAGCAGCAGTGGTTGTTCTAATTTTAATCCAGAAATCTTATGTTTTTATGTCAAACAATGAGGAGCAAGAACCTTGCAGAAAGATAAATGGAACACACTATTTCTGAAGTAGAAATACACTGATCAGTACCAAAAGGGAGGACTGGTGGTTTTAAACAGAACATGCCAACTGAGAAAAGAGCAAGAACCAATGCTAAATGTTTCAGCACGAGCTGATAGGAGATTCTGAAGTACTGATATTACCTTTTATCTTCCTAGACTATGTGAGCTAGCAAATAAGCAGCAGGACAACATCAAAACCAAAAAATACTATTCAGTAGAGAGGACAAAGATCAAAGTAGTCTTTAATGTATTTTATCATTGTTTCCTACTGGTAAGTATTATTAACTGGAAGCATAATATGAAGGCATGAAAGCAAAACAGTCATGCATCTTCCACTGAAAGACCATCACATAGAAGTTAATTAGAGCATCTAACAATGTACTAGCATAAGTTTAAAGAAAGCTGAATCCTCTGTGAGTGGTTCGCTTTGTTTTGCTTTCACTTGGAAATAAAAATAATAGAACATAAGATGTCACCATCAATAAACAGAGATGATTAAATGTCTCTTATTAAAGATGATAATATTTCACATACTATAGAAATACTATTTGAATTCAGTAGTCAGATGAATAATCCTCAAGTCAGGCTAAGCACTGCTCAATTCAATATAGCTGTAATGAAGTAACAGTAAGAATTATCCATGTAAAAATTCTCCCCTGATGGCAAAGTAAGGTCAGTTTTAGTCCCCAGAAAAATAATAATGTAATCGCTGTGCTGCACTTAACTACCATGACACCTGAAACAGGAAAAAAAATAAACACTATTTTACATGGTATTCCATAGACTCACTTTTCTATGGGAAAGGCACATGGAGAAATCATGAATCTATTTAAATGCATGAAACTAAGGAATGTTTAGTATCTCAAGCAGTATAATCAAACATTATACATATATTAAAAGTATTTTTTATTGTCAAAGTTTACCTTCTTGTTGGCTGCACGTCTCTTCCTCTTTTTTGAAGATCGTTGACGAAGCATTTCTTCTAAAAAAAAAAAAAATAGAAACAGAGATATGAGAGACTTTTATCTTTTTTAAATAAATGTTCCATGATTCAGGAAGGAAGGAAATGATTAAGGTCATTATACACATTTATTTAGGGAAGATCTTCAGGTAATGTAAACTATCCAGAGTCATGAAAGGGCCTATAACAACTTCAACAAGATGACTTCCCTGGTCATATCTTTGTAATTCAAGGTTTTTCAACTTTGTAAACCTGCAGGCCTTGAATTTTTCCAGTGAAGATGCAGATCTCCTCACAATGTAAACATACATTGACTTTGCTTTGCTTTCCCTAATTGCCTTTAGCAATTTCTTTGAAAACAATCCACGGATGCTCATCCATTCATTGGATGAGGTCCAAAAGGTCCAAACAAGACTAGTATCCCAGTTACAGGCTCATCAGGCAAGCGATCTCCAGTAACCAGACTGCTGGTGCTTTTTGGAGACCTTTTATTTCAGTTCACTCCTTTACTCCCCTCAGGACACTGGACTGTAGATACTTTAAAGTTCTAGTATTCATTGTTTAATGCATATTTTTCATACAAAAGCCAGTTAGTAAATACTGGCTTCCACAAGGTTCAATCAATCATTATTTTTCTTAAGGAAAAATGGAGTGAGGAAGAAACACAGAACAGGCTGCCCAGAGAGGTTGTGGAATCTCCATCCTTGGAGTTATTCAACACCCAACTTAACATGGCCCTGGGCAACCTGGTCCAACTGCACATGGTTTTAGCTGAGGTTAGATTAGATGACTTTTGGTAGTCCATTCCAACCCTCTTGATTCTGTGACTGTGCTGGAGGTGACATGACATAGGTGTGTTAGACACTCCTAAACATTCAGCAACTGTGCAATATTTCCATTGTAATTTTCTAGTGATCTTCTGGCTTCCATGGCTTTACATGTTACAATATTTGTGCTGTCCCATTGTCATACATGTCCCATTGCTATAAATTCACCCAAACCAAATTTCCCCCAAAATAACAGCCATGGTAACTGCTCTTCTGGGTTAAATTTAATTTGAGCAAAATTGTATGTGGATCATTGTCCAGTAATTAAATTCACTGTCACAGGTAGAGGTCAGAGGTGCAATAACAGCAATAGGTAGATAATCATCCAGTTACTGGAAATAGTGGTATTTTTAATGGGCTCAGCGTAGCTGCCCAGAAAGCAAAATACGTTCCCTGAGGGCTAGAGGATTTGGGCTTCATTCTTCATAGTTCTGCTAATATTCTTAAGGTAGCATGGAAAGACTTGGAATAGGTAACAGAAATTTCCAGAAAACAGTCCTAGAAATATGATGCCAATGAAGCTTATAAATGCTGTACTTCAGAGCCCATACAGCACAAATTCAATGCTCATGCTGCGCTACATTTACTAACACCAGTATCATCTTGTCTGCAATCTGGATACTCCTAAGACATAGAAGCCACAGTCAGGCACCTGCCTGCCTTTGCACATTAATTTTCATATAAGATGTCTCTCTCTATATATATATTTAATGGAACTGTATCATAACAAATTGAGTGATTCTGCCTCTACAGAAACACAATGATTTAGTGCTGGCTTAGTGTTGAGCATGCACACGCAATCCCAGTGACTGGAAATTTTTTCTTTCATTTCACTAAGTTGCAGTTTAGATCACATAAGTCATAGAAGTTATGTAAATTCACCCTGATTTAAAGTTGCATAAGTTGGATTCATTGTTTTCCAAAATGTAATGCCACATTATTTGCAAATTACTTTAATTCTTTGTTCCTCAATGCACAGTTTTGCATTTGCTCAGTGATAGTTATGTACCTTATGATTTACTATTCTTAGTTTCTTAGTTTATTTACTAATCTTAGTTTCACTTGTAAATAATACCATGATTATTTTAGATTTTCTTTCAGAAACACTGAATAATAACGGACTAAGTGTTTCACAGACAAACGAAAATTGCTGAAAAAGAAATTTCCTCTGAATACTAGAACTGATAGCATTGAGATACACTCATTCTAACAGAAACAATAATTACAACATTGATATTTTATAATGCTGCTTTATTAATTGGGATACCTGCTGTTTATAGGTACATGACAAAAACCCTTCATGTCTATGGACATGCACATGAGTCTCAATATTCTTCTGCTGTCTGCAAGTACAGTTTGAAATCCTGAGGCCTTTATCTGTAGTAGCTAGTTTACCTGAAAATAATAATAATAAAAATTG
This sequence comes from Aythya marila, assembly GCF_965140915.1. NCBI lineage: Eukaryota > Metazoa > Chordata > Aves > Anseriformes > Anatidae > Aythya > Aythya marila. Next base: position 40,572,094 of record NC_139045.1, read on the forward strand.
GCAGTTTATCAGCTTGCTAAGTTAGATTGCTATGTAATTCAAGGTCCTATGTCAAGACCAGTGTGGTTCCTTGTGACAGATTTTTTTTTCCTGCTTACTTCAAAAAATAAAAAATAAATATCCAGACTTAATAATTCTGTTAGAGGTCAAGACTGAGAGGCAAAGCACTCCAAAGGGTATGCAATAAAACAAAGGTATATGTTGCAATGCAGTTCGGGTCCCTTAGGCACAAAATGGATCTTTGAATGCTGCCTTGCATGACATGCATATACACTGATCTTTTTCCTTTTCTTTCCTTCTCATTTGTTGTTGCTCCCCAGCCAAAAAGACCCACTTTCTTTCGTGTGAAAAAAGCCGAACTCTGTGACTGAATCAGTTTTCTCCCACAGCAAATAAGAATGGTGGTATCAAAACAAATCTATCTACTCCGGCACCATCTCCCCAGTGACCCTGGTACTGACCAACAGTGGATATACAGTTGAAGTATAAGAACAAAGTGAGCATATAGCGGGGAGAACAAAACAAAAAACAACAACAAAAAAAAAAACTCAGCTCAGGGATAAGTGACTTGCATCTCAAAGGATTCTAAAACCGGAAATGGTGACTGATGTACACTGGGCATTCAAATCAGGAGGAACTGAGACTCTATCAAGCCCAATGGAAAACTGGACCAAGAACCGAATTAGTAAAAAACTTCCTATTTTAAATTTTGTTCTTCTGCTCTGCACTAAACATGGATAAGATACATGAAGCAAAAAACCACATAAGATCACTGTGATGATAAATTCATTATGGTTTGTGAAGCAGTTCAATACTACCACTACAGAATATAACAAATGAGCACACAAGAAAATTAGTAATTTTGTACTCTGTAGGGTCTGGATGGCAAAGTAAATAATGCTTAGAGTCATGTACCATATAGTCCAGTATAATAAAAAAAAAAAAAAAAAAAAAAAAAAAAGAATTAACCCCATGGTGAACACTGTACAACTGTGTATAAATGCATATATAAACCATAAACCATATATACATATAGAATGTAAAAGGCAGAGGTCCTGCAAGAAGAAAAAAACTCCACAAGATCTGGCAATTAAAACCTTTCCAACTGTACCTTAACTGAACAGCTAAATAAAGTCTCTATAGATTTTGTCCTGCATTCTGACATTCCAAAATTTGATATTCTATTTTTTTGCACTTTTTGTTAATGTGTTTCTCTTTGTTGTTTTTTTTTTTTTTCGTCCCCCCCCCCCCCCGTGTACTCAGGTTGACTTCATCATCTTCCATTTAGGTTCCAAGACTTTTTAATGTACCCAGTAAAATAATATATTATAACAATATAAAACTAGGCACTCCTTTTCCTACAATTGATTCAGAAACAAATCGCAATAGATAAGCATAACACTATCTAGTGGCTTCCAGAGAACAATGAAATTTACTCAGTGAAAGCTCAGATACTTAAATTCTGAAGAGCTAAAGTGTTAGAATACTAAGCAGATGACATCTGTTTTACACACACACAAGTGCAAAAAAAAAAAAAAAAAAAAAAAAAAAGTTATTGGGAAGATATTCTCCTTTATTCTCTGATAGGTTATTTCAGCATATTGTTTAATTCCTTAGTAACACTTTAACAGGCATACAGAAACCTCCAGACTACTGAAGTCTACTTAAGTGTTATGTCAGACCCTACACTGCTTAGACTCTGTGGAACATGCTACATGCAAGATCAGTTTATAGAAAGTTGTCTTGGTTTCAAGGCAAATAACAAGTCATACAAGTCACCAAATTCCCAAGGAAGATCTAAGATGAATTTCAGTCCAAGAAGAAATGAAACATTGCTGAGAGCAATGACAAGCAGAAAGATAGCTCTCAAAACAATTTTATATGAAGAATATTGAATCCTTATTTTATTTACAGATATTTTGAAATTTGCCTTTGAATGTGTTTATGTATACACTTTCCATTTCCTAAATCACAGGAGAGTGTTTTCCCAGGTTTTACTTGACATGTTTGTCTTCTCTGAAGTCTTGCTTCACCCCTCAGGAGCTACAACAAAAGCTCATAACAGCATATTGCGAACTTTTAAAACTATTATTTAGACTGTTTAGGAGAAAAAAAAAAAAAAAGAGGTTATAAGAAACCCTACTCATCAGGAAGCTGCTGGGTGCATTATGATTCCATATTTGTTCCTGTAAGATGTCCAAGTTTCACTCCCAGGGAATACAATAAGTCAGAAATAGCTATACAAGGCAGCAGCATCTTCCCAACCAGCAGCAACACAGAAAGAAAAATGAAAACTAGTCTTCGGTACACGAAGAAGCTAAGCAGCACCATCTCTGTGTGACTCTCATTCTGATACAGCTTCTAGCACTTAGTAAATATTTGTTTTACTGCCCTGCTATGGTCAAGTGAAAACTCAGGTTGCTACTAAAATGTCACCAAGCAGTGTTTCCAAGGATATACAATTGAAAGCTATGTCTAAAGGTACGATCGACTCAGCTGACCTTTCCATGTTACTGTGAATATAGATATTCATTCTAATAGGCTAATGTAGAAAGCTGCTGCATGTGTCATACCATACTTCTACCTGCTTTAACCTTCCAGTGTAAGTATTTTTAAAAGCACCAAAATGTCAGTATCAAAATAAATAAATAAATAAATAACCCCACTGAAAAACTTTGGCTATAATGAAATCTATGAGCTTTTTCATTTGCTTTCACCTGAAAAGCACTGATTAAAAGACTGAACTACAGCTCTTTGGTAGACTGCATCTAAATGATAGCACAATGTTGCAGTGGCCAAAAAGGACCTTACAAAATAAGCACGTACATATTCCTAACAGGTATCTATGCCAGAGAATGCAGAACAATTTACAGATAACACTGAACCCAACTTTAAATGATCTAGCCTGGGCATCCAAGTCTCAGCAGCATGAAGCTCTCGCAGGCTAATTTATTCTGCTGAAATGTAATTTATCTTGACTCAGTGAAGTCCCAATGAAATAAATGGTGCATCTTGTCAAGCAAAATGGTGTTCAGTGTGCAAGGGGCATTAGAGGCTTTCCTTCTGTTCATGTAATGCCACAATTGTGTTTCAACTAAGACATCACCTCTCCATCCTTTGCCCTATTTGATGTCAAAACTAGCCCTGATCACCACATGAAGAAAAGAGGATGGCTTTTAAGAAATAGAAGTCCCCTTCTATCCATAAAATGCTCGTTGTTATACCTAGTAATCAACGCTTAAGAACATGCACATTTCAAAAACATTACTATAGAATCATTATCTTCTACAGATGGCTGTGGACATTCTCTGGTTTGCTTAGAGGGAAGCATTTTCTGTGTAAATGAATTGCTTCTTCTTGAACTGTCAAATGTATAAAGCCTACAAAGCATCTAGAAACGATCCAATAATAGCATATTATCTCATAAACCCAACCTTCATCAGGAACAATTCAGGAGAGCATTACACTGTGTGTAGAGTAATTTAAATTGTGACTTTCTTGGTAGAATAATAGAGGTCTGGCATATTTACAACCTGTAGGTAACAAAAAAGCTTTCAGTCCAAAGGTGTCCCATAGATAATTTAAATAAATACCATTTTGCAATAACAAATTAAAGCTTGAAGACTTGGAAATCCTGCCTGGTGACCAAGTTTAAGAGTTTGTGTGCAGGGAGAGGGGTTGCTGGCCAAGGCAGGAAAGCAGACGTCAATGACTTTAACCCACTTTCATGTCTTGGAATTTTAAAGTTGGTCCTGAGCCAATTCAAGGAAAACATTGATTTCACTAGGCCATCACCATATATTTAACTCAAGTTGCTAGTCGGTACTTCACCAGAAGATGTAAAACATCACACAGTGAAACATCAGTCTCAGATCGATACATGAAGATCTTCAAAAGGCAAGCACTTGAAAATGTCTCAGAGATCAGACTCAACCTTCCTTCCCCAAAACTGAAATTCCAGTCTGAAAAATACACTGGATTACTCTTTTCCGTGTATGTGATATGATCACTTAGGTTGTTGTCAGTACATCTTCAAATGTAAGAAATCCACCTCTTTGCTAAAGAGCAAGGATGAGAAAGCATTCAAGACTAAGGATCTCAGGAGAATCAGACTGCTCTCGGAAGTAGTCAGCTGCTGCCGTGCACCTCCCCAAGCTCAGTGCCAGGGAAAGTTGTCAAACTGCAGCTGGGACTTCTCACAAATGCTAACCTGGAGTGATAGCCTAGGTTATACAGCCCAGTCAAGTCTATGCTGAAGCTCAGACACTATAATCCACGTTACCTTTCATCATTGTTTTTTCTTAACTCTGAAGTAAAAGACACTCACTTTTCAGCATGAGAAGGCCAACAGTCAGATGAAATAATGTTCATTTCTGGGCAGTGTGCATTTGCAGTCCAACATTTGTTTGGCAGTAGATGGTTTGTTATTCCAGACAGCAGTACAGGTTTCATAGACTCTCAGTAGGCCACAAAACATTGATGTCCAAGCATAGACAAGCCCAGGATATCAGATCCTATTAACCGTTACATTGTTGTTCATAAAATGCTCTCAGAAAACTTTTTTTAAAGGGTCTCTTGAGTTTAGCAAATTAAAATTGCTTTCATCCTCTGAGACTAGAACAAATAGATTCACGTTACTAAGGAAACCTGTCTGTGCAAGCGCATAGATAAGAAAATAGAAAGAAGGAAAAAAAAAAAAAAAAACTTAATCCATTGTTAATAAGTTTATTTTCTCTCATATTATTTGTGGCACCCACCAAAAACGCAACTACGTTGTAAAAACGCAACTACGTTGTTACAAAGGCAGTCACTTGGATGACCTACATAACTCATTCATAGCTTTGCTGCTTATGAATCTTTGAAGCGTCTATCCAAAGAAACGTCAGTAAAATATTTACTTCCCACCTTACTATCCAAGGTTCTGCACTTATGATAAATGCAAGTTGTACCTTAAAGTAGCCAGAATTTCAATACATGAGCTTTTCAATACTGAATGAAATTGCTGCCGCTTTCTTCTTACAAAAGCAAACTGCAAGATCCCAAAACAGGGACAGACTATATTAAATCTCAAACATTCCTTAGGCAAATGTATAAGTATGTAATGCGGATCAAAGCTGAATATATAAATCCAAGATGCGAAAAAGAACAAAATATGCTCAAAGTGCTTAAAATCACTGGTGGACAATCTACCTGCTTCACATCTGACTACCAACTAAAAGATAAAGAAAAAAGGGCAAAAAAAAAAAAATCTTTTCATACTACAAAAAAGAAAAGAAAAGAAAAGAAAAGAAAAGAAAAGAAAAGAAAAGAAAAGAAAAGAAAAGAAAAGAAAAGAAAAGAAAAGAAAAGAAAAGAAAAGAAAAGAAAAGAAAAGAAAAGAAAAGAAAAGAAAAGAAAAGAAAAGAAAAGAAAAGAAAAGAAAAGAAAAGAAAAGAAAACAAAACAAAAAAACAACAACAACTCAGGTACCTTTCTCTTAATATGCCAGAGCATATCTGTGCAACCATTGATCAATGTATATATAAGAAATATATGCAGTTCCACCTCTGTACCAAGAACCAGCTAAAACACTAACATATAAAACGAGAAACATTGGTATGTATTTACAGCATACCTATATACCACCATATTGTGTTATCTACTGAGAAAAATATTTGTAGGTATAATAAAATATATTTCAGTAGACTAAATGCTATCATGGATAAAATCATCAAGGACTCTTGCACATAATTCCTTCTCTGAGTAATGTAGGATGGTATAAATTTGGAACTATACTGGCTGATCTAACGAAAATGTAATAATACTATTTCTAAATCTGTTCTGCTTGTGTCCTGAAGACCTTTGTTGTTAGAGCAAAAATACCATTATCTCTGCCTATATGTCTACCATTTTTGTGTAATACAGCCGTTGAGATTTGATGAAAGCTCTGTTAATTGAACAACATACTCAACTACTTAAATTGTTACTCAGTTTCTCAAAAAAGCTCAACTTGAAAAATCTTCCAGAGTCTACCTCAAAAACATTGATAATCACCTCTTACTATCTGTCTGCCAGAATATGCATAAGGTTTGTGGGCTTTCTGTCAAACAGTTATTGAATTTGTCCACAATTAAAGTTGCATCTTAAATGTCTGTGAAAGCAGTTCTCCAAATCAAAGAAATACAGAAAAAAATGAATCCGTGTTTATCATGCAAAATTATTTCAAGTAATTTTGGAAGAGAAGCACTAAAAAGAATTCCAATCAAAATGCAATAACTGAACACGCAAGCTACAGTATAAGAAGGAATAGAATTTTTAAAACACTTGCTGAACTTGAATTGAAATAATTGTTAAGTGCTTTTTAGAATATTACACAGAACTTTAGTCATCTCATTTGAAAGATGAAATGATATACCAGGTATCAATACAAATTCAGAGTAGGGAGGAAAAAAAAATGTGCCTCAGTTGTCTGTGTGAATTTAGACGGAGAGCATTTTGTGTTAATTTTGTTGGAAAACATTTTGTATTAATTTTGTTATGTAGAAACAGTTTATACATTGACCCTGTAAAAGCAGGCTTCTAAGTTTATGAGCTTTCAGTGTTTGACTTTCATCTCTGAACCTTTTTGTTCTCACTTAACCACTGTGTTGCAAACGTGCTTCACATTGAGCAAATTAGATTGTATGACAGTCTAACAATAATCAGCATTTAATTAAAAGTCAAACAATGCCATTTATACAAATAAAGCTCTGGGTTACCTGAGGAATGAAAATGTTCCAAGTGCAGGGTATTGTTTTGGCTCTTCTGTCTATTGGATTACTGTTGGATTAGGAGACCTCCTGGGAAGAACAAATTTTAAGACACAGTTTTCATGACAAAGATGTTTGAAACACAACTGTTAACAGAACATGAACTAAGAGGCAGCCATTACCAGTAGGTCTTGGAGTTACTGAAAGAGGAGGGTGAAGACAAAAAGAAACATGGCTCAGTTGTGCAGATGAAGAAGCGAACTGAACAGATAGTGTTGAAGGAGGTGTAGATAGGCCAGGTAAAATGATAGGAAAATAAAAGTTCTTAGTTTAAAGGGAAAGTACATTGTACAAAAGGTGTGTAGCAAGAAGATAGATATGTAGATATCAGTAGATATGCTGGAAGTTGAATACAGCACAGCTTTAGCCAGGGGATGAGGAGAACAAAGGGATACTGCAGAAGAGAACTCATCAAGATTTGGCACTACCCAGAATTTTAGGGGAAAAGGAGTAGGTAGAACAGGAGACAAAACAAAGCTCTGAGCTCCAGTGCCTGGGAATATGGTTAAGGATATGTAATTGCTTTTTTTTTTTCTCTATCTTTTTTAACATGACAGCAATACTTTCAATTCTAAATCAGACTAAAGATGAGCAAAGTAGGTTGGTATGTGTTATATACACCATACTGCATATGCATACCATACTATATCCACAAGGTTGTAAGTAGACCTGATACAACAAACTGCTTAAAACATTTTTACTAGAATGGAATTATCTGTAGCCTCTCAAGATAGGATTAATAATGGCAAATTAATTTATGCTCCCTCTAAACCAGTAGGCAGAGACATTAGCAGCCAGTATAGTCTTGATAATGTCTGACTTGCTTGTCTCCAGTGCAATAAATTTAGATGACGTATCCTCTATGCAAATTAAAAACAGATATCTGATCCAAAAGAAAATGATGCTGTAGGAAACAATTTGTAGGGCTCTGTCAGGCCATACTGAGTAATGCTTCCTGTGCTATGAATTCATGCAATATGAAATCCATCTAAATCAAAAGCATTCTCTTTTTTGACCTACAGTGAGTGATACAAGATTATATAAGTGATACGACTGGTAATAAGTGTTGTAATTGTCCACACTTATTTTGGATTAAAATTCCAATCAGTGGCAAGGTTAGAATAGCATATTCAGTGAAGAATTTTATACAGGAATGAATCATTATAAGAAGTAACAGCACATGATCTCTAGAAAGCTCAGAGGTTGATCTTGGTAAAGCATGCATACGCCAAATGGAGTGAAAATATTGCAGGCACAAACTGTTGCAATGGTTTTGATAAATTCTTTCAACATAACCCCAAAATTCTGCAAGAGGGACCCCTGTCACCTTGCCATCCATCTTAAAAGGGTTAAGTAAACTACTTCATTTTCAGAAAAAAAAAGGAAAAATAGATTAAAAAAACAAACAAACAAACAGAGGTCTCAGCTATACAGAGATTCTCATGGCACAGTAAGGGCTATAGGGAAAGTTATCGAAGCACAATACCTGTTCCCAGACTCTCTGCACCATGCCAACCCTGACGTTATTTAGATGAGACTGAAGGACACTACCATGGATCAGCTGGCTACAGTCCCTAAAGGACCATATATCAAATAAGCACATCCAAAGCACACTGACATGTCCCTCCTTCTTGCCTCCTGCATTGAGGACAAGTACAGGAAACAGTACAGTACCTGAGAGGTCACCTTTCCAATGCTTTCATGAATTCTAGGCATGATCCACCCATTGATTAAAGTCCTGCTGCATTACCTGAGTGCATTTCCTTCTTAAATTAAATTTGCATTGCATGAAACGATCAAAGCCAGCATGCACCCCAGCAAGGTTCAATGCATGCAAGTGTATGGAAAGTAGGTATGTCTACCAGAACAAGAAGAATAATGGAGAATCACATTTTTCATACATTAAGGAGGAAAAAAAAAAATAAAATCTCTTAAAAGTCTGATTTTGCATGCACTGAGCAGCTCCTTGTAGCGAGTGGCACCTTACTTACAAAATGCTCTGATTCTACTGATGTCTCAAGTGCTTAAGGCACTACCAATTACCACTGCAAGTACAGCATTCTGATCCAGGGTGGAAGAATTAGACTGTAATTTTCCAGCACTTAGCTTTGCAAATCTAGACAAGTGCACACAGTGCTTCTGTAATAAATCAAAGGCTAACTTTCAAAGAAAGGAGGTGAGAAACAGATAGGCATTTCAAAACTGAGAAGACTCTCCAATCAAAACAGAGTATCTATAGCCACACTTGAAGCTAATGTTCCCAGTTCTCTTGCTAGCCCCACCTCAACAGTAAGTTTATCAGTAGTTCTGTGGTGGAGAATGGATATTAGTTATGCTGGGACCAGAGGACAAAACTGTCTACTTCCCAAATGTTATATTTGGAGTTAGAATTTCAATTGGATTCCAAAAGGAAATGAACAAAAAGCAGATTTTTGATATTAAACGTGCAAAATGTTACATATACTGATAAAAGCAAGTACTCTTGTCTCCACTACATTTCAATATTTATTAATCAGCTGTGAGCACACTGGCATACTGTCTTGCACCTTGTAGTGGATTGCATGTCCTCAAACTGCAGAATCTAGCTACAGGCTGAAGGTATTACAGTTTTCATGTCACCACAAGTGATTACATACACATAATTCCAAACTACTCGTACATTACTGCTGTCCATTATATTTAATAAATGTATTTTAATTATGACAGACTATTAAAATCACTTAATATTGAAAATATGACTAGCATTTCAGATATATGAATGGTTGTAGAGAGTAACCCTGAAAGCCTTCAGAGTCAGGAACTTGTATTCAACAATGGCAAAGAGCCAAAAAGAAATACAAAAGCATTAAAAAAATAAAAATAAAACAAGAAAAATACATATGCTACTTCCTTGAGTACTGAAATCAAAGCCTTCAATGGATGTTGTACTGTTGGAAGGATTTGTTTTCCATGAACTTTTCTACTCTCCTCTTGAACCAACAAAGTTTTAGCATACAGAGTTCTTTACAGCAACATATTTCACAGCTTGTTGTTACTATTATTTTACAGCTTCTTCTATGTATTATTATATTTGAACCTATTTGGACAACTACCTGGAATCAAAGCAGTTTTAAATCCAGCAACATAAATCAGCAAGGCATTTCAGACTTGAAGCATGAACAGTCTTACTCACATTATGTGCCTGCTCTGTTAACTTCATGCTCAAGTATTTTGCTAGTATACAACTGAAATTTCATTTGTATGGATAATGCCAGAACAAGCTGTGCCTCTGGACTTACATCCTGCAAAATATGTCCTAAAAAAAAAAAGCCTTAAGTCTTCAAAAAATCCTATAACCAAATGTAGAAGTGGACATTTAGTTACCTTTCTATATTTCATTATATATATTTTTAACACTGCCAGTGGATTATTATTATTATTTCAATAAATGGACATTTGCTGTTTTGGAATGGAAATATTGCAACATCATAGTGCATTAGAAACCAAAACTGAAATAAGCTAGTCACTTATAACAAACGTAAGTGACTGCCTTTGTTCTGGCTGAAAGATGAAGATAAAGCCAATAGTGCAAATGATGAATAGGGTTCTGATCAAATCCTTATCAAGGTCTCTTACATCTGACCCATTTTTAATCTTAAAATGTCCTTTAGGATGTTATATGAAAAATTAAATGCTTTAATAAAAGATTACAGACTTTAACTATAAGCTGAAATACAATAAAATGTATGTGGATGTAATGTGGAGATTTTAGCATACATTTTGATGTTTTTAAGTCACAGATTTTAAGATAGTACAACATGCAAAATGAAAATAAGTTTATTGTATGTGATACCATTGTCATACACATTCAGTTTTAAAGGGATCCTGGACTGACCGAAGAATAAGTACAATCAATGCAAGCTGAAGCAATTTAAAGCAATTTGGAATAATATAATTTATAACACACGTTTGAAAGGGAGAACACCACTAACTGAAATGAACACAAACAGGTCTTGTGGTCCAGTGGTATGGAAAATCTAAAACACATTCATATAGGATTCTTTCTTTCTCTCTTTTTCCTGTTAAAACACCAAAAGAAGAGGTGCGAAACTGGTACTCAAAAATCACAAATATTTTACATTCAACCACAGATGTCCAGTTGTAGCCAAATCAATTACTATAGCTCTGCAGTAGGGTACACTAACATAATCTGGTCTAACTTGCATTACCTTCATCAAGTATATCTTTGAAGTGTTTTTGGTTGCATGGCACTAATGTTGTATCAAGATGTTTACAAGAACTAAGTAAATTCATATTCATATGATGGGAATTCTGGATTTAGATAGGCATCATGTATAATTTATCCATTCATGGTAAATGTGAGCCATTTGGCTAGATGTGATGCGGCTGTGCAGTCACATATTTTTCACCAGTGGTGATAAAGTGTCTCATTGTTGACAAGGAGAGGAGTTTATTCTACTTCCTCTCAGGACGCTCAAATATTTACAGCCTGTTTCATTTACATTTAGCATTTCTTGAGTACAGGCATTGTACAGTAATAAAAATTCACCTTGCTCTCCTGTGAAAATACACAAAAATCCAATGAAGATATGAAGGTTTAGAACTTCAGGCTGTATCATGTCCCTAGTAAATAGGAAAATGGTGATTTTGCACTCGTACATACAGCATTAGGTCAGTCACACAAATGCAGCACCACTACAGGAGCTCCTATCAATTAGTCAGACACTATTATACACCTGCTACTCAATATTCCTGTCAAACCTTGGCTCTTTCAGAGTTTTATACATCTGATCGTAACAGTACGTGTCCCAAAATGATTGAAATTGCAGCTTAATATCAGAGAAATCAGAAAAGTTACAGATACTCTGCAAACCTAGAACTGTCAGTTCAGAATTATCATTTTTGACTTATTCAATACAAGATTAAAGCTGTATCTTTTTTTCCTGTCTAACATCGTAAGTAATGACATATACCTGAAGACAGTGACAGCACAGGGCATCATCCTTGACAATTCAACTGATTACTTACTGTTTTCACATTGGAAGAATTCCTGTTTAAATGTACTTATCAAAACAACTATTTATAATCTGAAAAAAATATATATATGTTTATGTTACCAGTAATCTTGATGCCCAGCAACAATAAACTGGTATAATCCCCTTGAAAAAGTTAACATTGTTTAAATCTCAACAGTTTCTGAACTAATATATTTGGAAGCACCATAACATACATTTACCTCAGGTTAACAACTCTTTTGGATCCACATTGACATTCTAACACATGAATTTAAATTTCCAGAAACTATACAAAGCAAAACATGTTATTGACATGTAACTATGCATATCCAAGTTAATCTGTAGGTTTTCAGGGAAGAAAAAGAACTCTCAAGGGAGCCTCAGCAATCCTTCAGTATTTTCTATGGAAAACTTCCAGTAATTTACTTTACACAATATTTTCCCATCTATCACTGTGTTTGAAAATGTTTGAGACAGCTGCTGATCTCAACTGAGTATCTGACAGAAGCTAAAAATCAAAGCATAATATCAAAGCAATTTGAGTAACACTCTTACTCACATATGCTCATTAGAAGAAAAGATCATTGCTTCTCCAAAACTGGAATCTCTGAAAAAAAAAAAATGTGGGTATGCAAGTATCTGCCTATGTGGGACCTACCTGGTGGGATTAACTACCCATCATATTTGAGAAGTCTTGGCAGTCAGGTGCAGTCCCCAGTGAATGGAAAAAGGGAAACATCACTCCCACTTTTAAAACTGTAGAAATGAAGTCCCAGGGAACTAGACACCAGTCAGCCTCACATCTGTGCCTGGGAAGATTTTGGAACGTGTTTTTCTTGAAGCTATATTAAGGCATATGGAAGACAGGGAGGTGATTCAAGACAGCCAACATGGCTTGACCAGGTGCAAATTGTGCCTGACCAATCTACTGGCTTTCTATGATGGAGTGACTACATTAATGGACATGGCAACTATCATCATCTATCTGGACTTCTGTAAGACATCCTTGTCTCTAAATTGGAGAGAGGTGTGTTTGAAGGGTAGGCTGTTTGGTGGATAAGCAATTACCTGAACTGACACATCCTGAGAGTAGCAGTCAACGGCTCAATGTCCAGGTGGAAAAATAATACTGAATGATGTCCCTCAGCGGTCTGTACTAGAACAAGTATTGTTTAATATCTTTATCTATGACATATAGACAGTGGGAATGAATGCACTCTCAGCAAGTTGCAGATGACACCAAGCTACCTGAGTGCCATAGCTGATATGGTAGAAGGAAGGGATGCCATCCAGAGGGACTCTAAGAGGCGGGCTCAAATGAACCTCATGTAGTTCAGCAATGCGAAGTACAAGGTGCTGCACCTGATTCAGGGCAATCCCAAACATCACTACAGACTCAGGAATGAACAGATTAGTGGTGTGACACCCAACAGATAGTGGGTGACATTGGTAGTAAGAGGATGGTTGGACCCGATGATCTTGGAGGTCTATTCCAACCTTTATAATTCTATGATTGAGAGCAGTCCTGTGCAGGAGGACTTGGGGGTGCTGCTGAAAGAAAAGTTGCATATCAACCAGCAGTGCACGCTTGTAGCCCAGAACACCAATTGCATGACCTGCAGGTCAAGGGAAGTGATTCTCCCCCTCTACTCCATCCTTGTAAGACCCCCCCCGGAGTACTGTATTCAGCCCTGGGGCCCCCAGTACAAGAAGGACACAGACCTGTTGGAGTAGGTCCAGGAGAGCCACAAGGGTGATCAGAGGGTAGGAGCACCTCTTGTATGAAAAAAGGCCAAGAGAGTTGGGGTTGTTCAGCCTAGAGAAGAGAAAGATCCAGCGACACCTTACAGAAACCTTCTAGTACTCAAAGGGGGCCTATAGAAAAGATGGAAAGGGACTACTTATCTTTGCTTCTTGCATATGAAGGACTTTTCAAAGTTCTAATATTGCACATTTAATCTTATTCCAGACAGTGGACACATGGACATAAGGCAAATATGCTAGAACAAAAATCATCACTCTGTGAAATTTTCTGGTTCGACTGTCAATTGCACACAGTGGATTCCCATAGTTATTTCAATTTTGAACTCTGTCATTTTAAAATTGATGTAATATCAGCCCCTTTTTTCCCCTGAACTCTCCTCTTTTTTTCAACGTATTTGTCATTCAAAACAACAATAAGTCCCTGCCAGTTTCAAATGAAAACACAAAGAGATAAGTATGAATTTCCAATTTTCAAACAACTCAAAAAGGACAAGAACCAGAATTTCTGACAACTCTCAATAAAACACTTAAGTCAGTTATCATCAAAATCTCTTTCAGAAAGACGGTACTACATTTCCATGATAAACCTTGACTGGGACACTCAAAGACATTTACACAACAAATATATTGAGGCTCTGTGCTTTTCGTCATGAGTAGTTACTATTTATCTTACTTGTTACTCATAGATTGAGCCTACCTATGGCTTTCATTCTCTACTGCAAAAGTCAGTTTCATTTTTTCTATATATTTTTATCTATTTTTTCTATAGTATTGGTTTCACAGTTGCTGGCAGTGTTACTCAGAAAATTCCCACTTCATTTAGAAATGGACACAAAATTCCCATTTTCCCCTACTCAAACCTGTTATTATACTTTCAAAAGTGAAGAACACTTCACTACACCCTCTTAATCTTTTACTTACTCCTTCCATGTTACTTCAATGTTACCAGTAGTTGCATTCCGGATAGTATCTCCTAGCATACTACTCCTCTCTTTAATCAGTATCTTGAGGAATGTTTCTTAGAAAAGCATAAAAGAGTAGAACATTGCAATTTCTCATGCATGTGGGAGCCATATCAATTTGCACCTTAGTTTGCTGTATGTAGTGCTGAGATACCTGTATCCAAAAAAAAAAAAATGTATTATTTCATTAATAAAGTTGCAATGAGATTCAGTTTGCCAGTGAGCACCATAACTGTCACTGCTCAAATTGTATCTGCAGTGGGAAGATAAAACTGAAAAATGACCCCAGGTAAAAATGTTGATGATCAGATAATTAACATTTTAGTAGTTCCCTTTCAAGGATACCTTGTGACTCTTCTTCCACAGATTTTTCTCTAGCGCTTTATATAGATCCACTTAAGGGACCATGTGATTAAGCAGGATTTGGGAGGTCCCACTGGCCACTTCAAGCTCTGTTTTAGCATCAAAAAGAAAACCAAGGCCACCTACACTGTGTTGTTTGATTTTGTGACCAGGATTTCCTAATATTTAAGAGAGGAGTTAGAAATAAAAAAAAAAAAAAAAAAAAAAAAAAAAAAAAAAAAAATTTAAACAACCAGGGAACAATGAAAAGCCAGAAATGAAAATATGCAAAGTGAAGTAAAGAGGATTTCAAATCCATTTTACAAAGCTGCATCTGTTTTGGCAGTTTATTAAGCTGCAAGGCAAGAGATTTTTTTTTTTTCCTTGCTGAGATATTTACCATAAGCTAAACAAAATTATCACAGTGTCTCAAGTCACTACCATGGAGAGTTCAACATCAGCATTCCAAAACAAGAACATTACTTGATTGATTCATGGAGTGAAAGGCTGAGCAAAATCAGATCAAAATGGAAGCCATTATGCAGAGCTCAGACCTGTGGAGGAAACTTGCAAAGGGAAAAAATGGGTAAGGATAGTGAATTAATAGTCTTTGCATATTGGTGGAGAAAAGATAACTGAGAACTTGCCATTTCTGAACAGCTTCCAGGCTGTGATGGTGTGCCAAATAGATAGCATGTAGCTTTGAATCTTTTTTTTTTTTTAAATTTTTTTTTCTTCCTCGGGAGGAGATGCATAATTTCATCAGGGCTTGAAATGAGATATGCTTTCTGTACAAGGCATCAGATGATTGAAGCAACGTGTAAAATGATGATCTAGGGGCTTTATGCTTTTTCTGAACTGATAACATGAGATAAGATCCCTTCAGTTGTACCATTCACAACTAATGAATTCACAACTGGAATTGGTAGATACATGGGAACAGAAAGCCCTTCATCTCTCAGCTAGGCTCCCATTGAAAACAACTCTCTCAGAACCACCTGCCAGCTGCACCAAACTAGGTTCCTTAACACCAAGACTCCAAGAGACTTTTTTCTTCTAATTAAATCCTCCGTGACTAATTTTTTAGTCATGGAATAAAGTAATTGGTGTACATAATACCATCAAAATAGTTTGGTAATTCAAACTGGACATTTACTTCAGTAGGTAAAGTCCGACATTAAATTATTTTAATGTCACTGAGCCATGCCACTGCTCATTCTTATTTCACACCTGCAAACAGAGTAGCTATGCAGGACGAAGCACAGAAGAGGCTGAAGGAAAGAGACAGAAGCAAAAGGCGAAGTCTGCTTGCCTGACTCATGCAAACACTTCTGCAGAAGTCAATAGAACTACCTTTGTGAGTCAGGTAAGCAGGATATGACCCCGTGCTTTTTCCCCTTGATATTTAGAGAGAAATCATTGCACTGTGTGTACCACAGCTAGACCCTAGAATAAAAGGTATTGACCTTTAAGAGCTTGTTCCTAATTAAAGTTACCCATTTGAAATCACAAAAATAGTTTTGACACCTTTAGCTATTCATGGATACTAACTGCTATCTGAAAAAGCACCAAAACACAGGCTGCAATTAAAAGTTCTTTAAAGTTCTGTTCTTTTTAAATGCAGAGAAATCTGCACAATACTGTTAAGTTTTCTTTCAAGTCCACTGAAAACATTTTCAATGCTGTGAAAGTCTTTCTTTTATGATCTGTCTACACTAAAGCTGAGAAAATAGTCCATTATAGAGTTTCTAGGAAAATTCCAACAATTTATATGGTGTTGTTCCCACATTCTCCCCCACGCTCCAAAGAAAATTAACTCTGCAACATAAGGTTGCAGGATAGGATGTCACAATTCTAAGAATCTACTACATATGGTTTAGCAAACTGAAAAGTAAGCTATGTCATGACAGCTTTCCCACAGCACTTACTTTGTTATCACATAATGTCTTTCTACAAAATAAGATGCTCAGAAAACAAATCAAGCATAAGTTGCTGTGCATTCTCCTGACAATAAGTGCAAGTCCCTCCAATATTTTTTCATGATCTGTGTCATCACAGGACCTTCAGTTTACTATTAAAAGGCAGAGCTGTGCTCTGGCTCTTCACAGAATTTCACTTTTTTCACATGACCTTCTTTAAGAAGTTGTACCCCATTTTTAACCCATCCCACCTCCCACCAACAATTTTCTTTTCCAACCAGACAGGATTTTTTTGAAACTTTTGGATTTAATATCTCTGACTCTTGTCAAAAACTGCATGACCGAGGAACAGAGAAGATCAGCAGTAGTCAGTAGAGTTTGGTCATGTCAGGCTTCAGAATTCAGATTGTATTTGAAAATCACAACTAAATTAAAAATAACAATAAAATAATTTTATATATATATATGTATATATATATATATTCCAGAAAGGAGATTGGCATGATTCAGCCTGGGAAGCAACAGAGTAGCAGAAAGTTGATGTGTGAAAAGGATACTCTCTCCCATCTGAAACCAAATGATTAGAATGTACTGGGTGTCCCTGATATACTACACCCATCCAAAGAACAGTAACCCATTTTCACCCCAAAATGACCACCATAAAAAACTTTCTATATGGCCCATTTTCATTGACAACATCATTGATTTTGTTGTATTTACATAGTAATGGAAAGCATATTCACTGGTCACAAGAGGAATAACTAAGAAATCACATTCAATGACAGAGTGGAATAATTACCTAATTAAGTCATAACTGCAGGAAATTAGGCAAATTCATAAAATATGCATGAATAATAGATCAGTATATTTTCCAGGCTCCAGCTCTGCTGTTTTCATATGCAAAATGCATGCTGAAAGGGGAAAGGAAAAAGTAGAGTGAGAAAGCAAGTATGAGAAAGGTTTGTGTGCTTCATCTGCTTTTGCAACAGGGGTCCTGTTACTTTGCAGTATAGCCTTCTGGTTACTATATTTTTCAGAGAATCTGGGAAGCAAAATGTTTAGTCTCACCTACTTAGTGAAGGCATAGTCAAATGAATGCCTGAATACCAACTTTAAACCTGCTGCAGACATTTAAATATTATTCTCCTTATTAATGCTATTCTGCATTGCCAAGAAACACAAAAGAAATAAAAACCAGAGATTTACTAGAAAAGAAGGACTATGAGTGTCTTACACCGAAATTCCATTCAAAAGCCAAGGTGACAAAATCATCATAGAAACTTCTGGATGGGAAATAACAGTTAGTTGCCAGGAAAGATGTTTCTTCATATATGAGAAGATTATTTTGCATTTAACACAATACATGCAACCCAGTGTCAATAAATAAAGCGAGTAAAATCATAAGAAGAGTAAGAGGCGTTCAAACAAGTGTCCCTAGATACTATGAGACTTTGGGGGAAGAGTCGAGATTCTGCAGTCCTTTTCACATCTAGCACACCAGCAATGCAGAAAGAGTAAATTTTCATATACTTACCCTTGGAAATACCACAGTACATCAAATACAGAACTTATCTTTTAATAACCAAGATATTCACCTTGGATAAAGAACATAAATATGCTTATAGTAGATTTCCAGTAGCTCATCACATCTATAGTACATCCTAACTTCATTTTCTCCATTTTTATGAATTAACAAACTATCTATATTTAAAACCATTATATCCATGAAAATATCCCAACAATTAAAAATGCAATTCAGCTAATTCAAATTCCATTTTTATCAAAGCAAGTTCAGTAAACTGAAAAGTTGGTAAAACCTTTTCTGGAGCCCTCAACTTGATTTCTGAGGCCTGTGGATTGCTACAAATATGTGTCTTGCATTTTCAGTGCAAGAATCAAGTATACAATCAAGTAAATCTCCAGATACTCAAGGAAAGTGCAAACCTAGGGCTTCAGCAATATAGCCTTCACACAAGAATATTGATACAAGGAGAACAGAAATACTGAACAACAGCAGGCTTCAAAGAAGGCCTCTAGCATCTTTTTCACTTTCTTTACTTTAACCCTGTAAACTAATTTTAGTTGTTCTTCCATGCCACAATCCTTGGGTTGCAATTCAAGTGAAGGGCACGACTGTGTGGAAGATCTCTCTGTTAAACATACTACTGGGTTCTACTTTGATGGGTTTGTTTTACAGGCATGGAAGCACTGAAGTTGCTACTAAACCTTTACCCTGTTGTTACTTGAGTTTATGCATGAAACCATGGTAAAAAAAAAAAAAAAAAAAAAAAAAAATTAGCCTTGTGAAGTGTTTTCCTACCTCTCTTATCAAGTACCTTACTGATTGCTCATGATTGATGGGGAGAAGGTTCAGCAGGTGTTAATGGTTTGGTTAACGCAAGTGGCACAGAGGAAGGAAGTGGCCACAATTCCATCAGACTTGGTTGCTGTTACCTGTGAAAGGTTTCCTCCATGGCTGTGTGTATCTGTGTGGATGAATTTGTATTGTAAACTGAAAACAGAATTTCTGTAAGGTGTTTGTACTAAAAATAGTACAAGTATTTGTGATCTTTGCTTATGGAAATTGTTGTTTATTTAAACTTTCATGTAACAGAATATATAGTCAGGTGAAAAAGAACTTCAAGTGGAATAATCAAACAAAATACTACAAACTGAATTCAGCATCAGGGGAAAATATCTTCCAGTGTAATTTAAAACCTATCCAAATAACTTCATATAATTATGAAGAGAACTTCATTTGCATGAAAGACTTAAATCTGATTTTGAAAGTTAGTAATCAAACAAAGTCATCTTAAGAGCACAATGACTTCCTTTGAGACACAGGAAATGCAACCAAGTCACTTAAATAGACAACAAATATGAAACTGATTTCTAATTAACTCAAATGCAGACCCACCTTTCTGGTGTCTTCTGCTTTGCTGAATTCCATGTTGTCATAGTCATTTTTATAACATGTTTATACGAATTACTCCCTGCCCTATATTTAATTCATTCTTCTTAGAAGCAGATCCTGAAGGGAGCAGGTTGACATTTCTGCTTACATGGTGCCCCAGTTAAAATAATCAGTAAACCTAAAGAATTTTAGGTTTAAGATTGTTAAGATCGGGTTTTATATAATCTCCTGTGATCCATTAATTTTTTGGGATGTACACAACTGAGGTGACAAACACATTTAATAAAAATATTTGTGAATATATACATGTGGAGTCTGGATACAGAAGAGATGACCTGATGTTGATTTTTTTTCCTTCCAGTTTCATGTATACTATTTTTTAATAGTTATATTATTCTATTTCCCCAAATGGCAAAATTCCTGTAGCATATAGGAAACCTCAATCAAATTTAAAAATGTATAGGAAGCATTTAAATTTATTCGTGTGTGTGTGTGTGTGTGTGTGTGTAAAAGTCTTTAATAAATTGAAGTGAAAGAAATAATTGAATTAATCTAATACCTAAATTAATATCTTCGTCACACAATCCAAAAAGATAGCTAAGATGTCCACGCTCTTTCAAAACCACAGTTTCCAAGTGAAAAAAAAAAAAAAAAAAACTTACAGAGCATGCACAGTTTGTGCATAAACATATAGTTCCAGCAGTGAATCCTTTTCAACAGAAAAGCTTTTCTTTGCATAAGATGTTTTCCAGGTTAAAAAAAAAAAAAAAAAAAAAAAAAAAAAAAAAGAGTATACATATTACCCAAAATTATGAAACAAGTCAAAAAAACAAGCTAGTTGTGACTCAATTTGATAATATATTTATATTCAATTTGAAATACATATAAATCTGTATTTGTAAATCAAAATATGATAAATTCAACGCAATCATTTATAAACTAGCAATGAAAGACAACTGAATCTTCTGATATAATTTTGTTACTAAAACTGTCACAGAAAATCATAAAAATCCTGCTAAAGAATCTCTTCAAGTTTTAGCAAAACTTCAGTCTTAACGCAAATTTTCTTTTCAAAGGTCATGATCTTTTTTAAAATCCCATCTTCTTCTCACTACCATATTGACAAGCCTTTTCAGAAAACATTTGGTAAAACTGATTCTTTTTCCTCTTCAGACAGAGCAATGAAGTTTTGTGAAGTACAAGAAGAACCCTTGCTCCTTTCTAGGAGATTCTGAGCTCTTCTGTATGAATAAAACTTTTTTATCTTAATCAAATTTGTGAAAGCTGAGCAGGAAGAGCAATTCAGACATCTATCTTTCACCACACCTCAAGATATTAAAGTTGAAAATCCATCAGTGTCTTCAAGAAAACTGGCTGGAAAAATGGGGCCTTCTACAGTGATAATTCAAAAAAAAAAAAAAAAAAAATTGTTTGAGAGCTTTTAAATACAGCAAAGGATTAAAAACTGGATTTAATTCCCCTCCAGCTTAACTAAACAAATACCCTTTGGAGCATTCTTTGGAGTAGCAAGGAAATAACTGATCTGAAGCTCAGTGAATTTTCTGGAAATAATCTTGTTGTTTTCAGTAACAAATGTGTACAGTTTCAATACTTGAAACCAAACCCAACAAGGAATTCAAAGGAAATATGAACACTACCAGAAAAACAGCAAGTTTATTGCCAAGACCATGAATATGCCTGAGGTCAGGCATTCAGAAACACAGGAATGCACACAGGAGATGCCCTGGTGCTTGTGCTGCATCACAAACAGCTCAGGTCATGCATTTCTGGATTACATTTTTCTCTGAAGTGAAATTTTATAACCTCTTCCTAAAGCAGCAGTCAGAAGTGATGATTTTCTGACAGTGAAATGTGACTGTCACAAACAGCCCTTTCCGAAGGCAGCACTTCTAGTTACAATGTACCACATCAAAGATGGCAGGTTTATAGAGGAAAACATTGGGAACTACCATACTTAAATATTGTGACACAAACCACAAATTTCTCATGTTCAGGTTTAAACAGGTGTTCTTTTCACATAGTACAAAGAAAAACAGTCTGCAATGAACATGCATATCATATATGTGTATGCATACATAAATGCATGTGTTTGGCATGCATTCTGTTGTCCCTGTTACATCAGTAGGGTATGAATTATTTACATTAGTTTGTCAGATTGTCCTAACTGTCTTATTTCACCAAGACAAAAGTTAAAAAAATAAAAATAAAAACACACATGTATTATATTACATATGCTACCTATTAGTATCATTATTTATTTGTAAGAAGCCAGTTAGAAAGATGGAAACATTTTTGTAACCAGCCTCTGAAAAAGAATGGCTTTTTATGTAAGAAAATTCCAAGTACTACTATGGGAGTTTCCATGCTTTTTGTGCAAAATATCAGTTATACTCCACAATATTCTATTTGGGGGGCTTGAATCTTTGGGGAAATTTGCTTCATAACAGCAATTTTCAATAAACAGTACAGTCTTGTGATTCTGGTATGAACCCACACTAGTGAAAGAAGAAACTTCTTCCAGAATGAAAAAGAAAAGAAAAAATACTGTTTCTAAGGTTTAGGGCCAAAGTATATAATAGAACACTGGTATTTAAGTTATTGAAAAATGATTATGCTTATTGTTTTGTAAAGTGAATACTGTTTAATAAGAGAAAATAATATTTGAATATTTTAGCCAATGGATTGACTAAATGTTTCTGGCAACAAGCCAATATCCAATGTACTAAGCCAGCCAGCCAACACTGTATCGCCTCTTAAAGGACAAGCTGGGGACCACAGTAAATTGCACTCAAGAGCAAGAGTGCTACTCACAGGAGGTAAATGAGTTGTATGTACACAGCCTGAAAGAATGAAGCTAAACCTTATTAAAAACTTTGAAGTGCTGTCAGATGAAAGAAACAATGGCATTAAGTTTAATGGCATAAATAGAGAATAAATGATAAGCAAACTGGACTACCCAGGATTCTTTAAATTGTTTGAACTGTTTAAGTGAAAGTGACTGAATAATACTATGTCCAATGTTATTAACACAGCTGCAATATGCCTAAATATATAAAAAGCATTCTTTTATTTTATGTACTCTTCCTTTAAGATCAGATTTTTCAAGTGATAAATCCAAATAAGCTTGTTTTTTCTCCTCTCTCGTGATTTTTGTTTAGTTCATCTTGAAATTAACAGTCTGTAAATAACATTTATTGCTTTTAGACAAATTGGAGAGTTGTTAGTTCAACCAGAAAAGTGGAAAATTGATCAACAATGCAATGTAATCAATTTCAGAACATTATTATTACCACTCCTGATGACCTCAGAAAGTCCAACACTAGAGATGATCATTGGAGCATTAATCTGCTTGGTCTGCCTAGGATTTAGGATTTACATTATTTAATTAATAATTTAGTGGAGGACAATGAAGATGATCATGGATTCATAGAAATGTTCTGGCTAGAAGGGACCTTAAACACCATCCAGTTCCAAACCCCCACCCCGCCATGGGCAGGGACACCTCCCACCAGACCATGTTGCTCAACGCCCCATCCAGCCTGGCCTCAAACATCTCCAGGGATGGGGCATCCACAGCTCCTCTGGGCAGCCTGTTCCAGTCCCTAACCACCCGCAGAGTAAAGAGCTTCCTCCTACTGTCTAATTTAAATCTACCCTTTTTTAGTTTAAAGGCATTCCCCCTTGGCCTGTCACCACACTCTTATCAATGAGATCTTGTCAATGTATATAAATATCTTAAGGGAAGGTCTCAAGAGGATAGGGCTAGATTTTTCTCAGTGGTGCCCCGCAACAGGATGACAGGCATAGGAACAAACTGAAACACATAAAGTCCCAGCTGAGAATGAGGAAAAAATTCTTTACTGTGAGGGTGACAAAGCACTGGAACGGGTTACCCAGAGAGGCTGCGGAGTGTTCTCTGGAGAGATCCAAAGCACAATCCTATGCAACGTCCTTCAGGTGACCCTGCTTGAGCAGAGGGGTTGGACTGAATGACCTCCAGAAGGTCCATTCCAACCTCAACCATCTGTGATTCTATGAAGGACCTGCTAATGAAAGATTTTAGCTTGCAGTCTGCCAAAAACATCTCTATAGAGAATACCTAGAGAAGTTTTTGTTCCTAACCTCCACCATTACTGCTTGATTTATGCATTCAAGTATGAGGGATTTTAGCCCTAATTAATTTTGTCCTATCTAATGGAACCGCACATGGTTCTCATTACCCATATAGACATCTAATCCCAATAAGCTCTTCATCTTCTTGATAACTCATGGCAATAATTTCCATAGGCTTATTACATATTGGGTAGAAAAATATTCCTTCTTAATCTCTGTCACCTCTCTCTACACAATCATCCCTTAACCTTGCACAGTCCCATAACCAATCTTCTGCATTTCAGAAATCCATTGCTTGGCATCCAGGCCCTCCTGCTCCCTCCAAATTCATCTGATAAGCTTCACTGTCTCTGGCTACCGTTTCTTCTAATTGACCGAGCTATGACCCCAGTGAAGATATCCAACATGTTCCTTTTCTCAGTTTATCTCCAACATTTTCTTAGAATCTAACCCAATGGGGCTTCTACATTCCACAAAGCAATCACATTTTCCATTCACCGATTACATCACCACATGCATCCTCAATTGATCATCTTTCCATATGTCTAAAATCAATTATTACTATATCTTTTTCACCTTTCTTACTACTGCAGAATAAAATTGTGACTTGACTCATACATGACATTTCATGAATTCCTCCTCCAGAAACTCATCTAGCTCTACTGAGTTTATCCCATACATTCCTGTGCTTATTCCCCTTTCTTACCTTCATTTAATGATTTTTCAGAGAAACTTTTTGAAAGTCTTTGATAACGTGCTATATTTGAATAATAGGTTGTGACTGAACTCGGAACTGCAAAGAACAAAGCAAGCAAAGGAAAAAACAAAGCTAACGCAGTGCATAGAGAACTGTTATTGACCTTACCAACATTAGCAATGTAACAGAAAGTAAAAGCTGCAAAAACTTCTAACTGGGACTGTTGTACATTAAGCAAGGCTTCATGGAGGATCAAGTTTCTAGTTTCTCCTAATTTTCATGCAGCATAAAGTTTCATTTATGTGGAAAAGCAAAAGAACCAATCCATACAACATTGATAGTCCAAACAGAACTCTATTTTGCATGGGCCCAAGCTTGCTCTTAAAAATGGTGAGTACCAGCCTACAATTCCAGTTGATAAAATCCCCTTCTCTTTCCTTACAGTATTATGTATATTTCTGGCCTCTTTGCTTTCCTGAACAGACTACATTTTTTATATTGTCCTCTTCCTCTTTCAAGTGATTGGTCTCAGTAATTAAAACTGAACTTTGTCACTCATTACACATTACATGAAAAGAATATGGTTGTGGCAAGAAACAAGATCAAGAAAGCCATAAGATCAAGCATGACAAATGTGAAGGTTATGCAGGGATTCCAAGAACAGCAGAGCAGAGGAGGAAGACTTGAATTACACCGTCATCCAAGGAAGCAAGTCATAACAGACATCTGGGTACAAACAGAGAGCAGCACTAATTTACCACTTTACTGCCTGGAATTCAATTCTTGTAAATTGAATAGAGCAAGCAGAAACCAACTACCGAAGTCTTTATGGATCATGCATACAAAACGCACTGCTTCTCAATTTCCACTACTTATTTATTTTATTATTTATTTTTAGGTGTTCTTATTTATAGAAAGTAAGTTTTCTATTTCAAGAAAAAAAAAAAAAAAGTTTTAGATAATAAACTAAAAAAAGTTTTAGATAATAACCTAAAAAAAAATCTTCTCTGATTGTGGGGTGCTAATTGAAAGAGTAAATCTAGCTCAAGTGTTTTTTGTTTTGTTTTTTTTTGGATGATATATCAATTTAGTCAGTTTTAAAAGACAATTAAAATATCATAGGCACACTTTAAATTATAGGTCCTGCAAATAGGGCCTATACAAGTAGACCAAATAGACCAAAAAACATTTTACAGACATGCTTACTGACTTTTTTTCTTCTCAAGAGACATGCAGTTCAAATTAAGAAAATACTGTAACAGAATTAGCCTGCTAATTTTAAAGATTTCATTTTGCCTTTAGGACATACAAGCAAAGAAGAAACCTATTTAATAAATAAAGAGTATGATTCACCTTGGTTAAATTAGCAAAATCCAGAAAGGCCTTGATGTTCTGTATTAAAAGCAGGTAAACCTTCTGAAAGCCAGAGTAAAATACTATGCATCAACAAAGCTGGACCCCATAATCAAATAATGGATTAACTGAGATATATTTAGAACTTTATGTGCACATTATGTGCACAGCATCATTAGCTATAGATGGTCTTTGCAGAGCTATGTAGGCTTTGATATGACCTCGTCTGGCCACTCACTAAAATGTAATTATATGATTTTGTCACAGTTACCTGCGTGTGTGTGTGTCAGTTATAGGATTCAATTACAGCTGAAAAATATCTATTTTTTTTTTTTTCCTGAAGAGGTTAAAGTGTTTGGTTTTTATTTTTAAGACAAATTTATTCTTTAGATCTGTAATAAAAGAGTTCATTTTTGTACATGAGCACATGAAATCTGGCTTAAGGTAGATGTAATCTCATTATGACTATTACTATGCATCTTGGGACAGTTTGAGGTATAGTATTTCAGAAGTGACATGATGGGTACTAAGTTGCATACTGTGATTGCTGTCAAAATAACATTAAAAGGTCAAAGTAGAGAACCAATCAGCATTGCCAATCCTTGTACCAGACATTGTGTTGTTTTTTGTTGGTGGTGGTGGTTTTATTTTGAAGTTTAAATTCAAAACTGAAAGTTCAGCCACAATAAATTCCCTATTCAGCACAGTGGAGCTGACCATCAGGAAATCTAACTATCACAGAAAAAAATAAATTCTGCTGTTCATAAACAAAAAAAAAATTGAGCCTTATCCTCCCTCATTTAACAGCACATGATCAATTTTTAAATGCAGACTCTAAATCATTCACTAAAAATATCTATGCAAATCACGAAATCATACCTGTAGGTAACAATTAAAGCATTAAAATAGCTAGTACACAGAGCATCTAAAGCTTAGTGTACAAATGTTTTCTTCATGCGATTTTTAACTCCTACCAAAATCTATTCTGTCCATCCTTTATATTCTACTGTTTCCATTAAGAAAAAAAAAAAAAAAAAAAAAAAAAAGATGAATCTCTCCTTATAGGATCTGAGCTAAAACTGCAGTATTCAGCACGTGAAATCAGTCATTAATATACTGCTTCATTATAAATAGGATTTTACCAAGAAAGTTGAAAACGAGACTAGGGCCTTCTTTTCTTCCAAGTATTTAACAGCTAGTAAACCACCTCAGAAATATTTCCTGTAGAGAAAGATTAATACCAAGATTATGGTACATAATCTTGCACAATTATTTTGATGTTGATTTTATCTGAGCTACAGACTAAGTGTTCTGCACAAAGGCCAAAACATGAAGTTTGTTGAAGTCTGTTAAAGGACACAAATTCTCCTACTGTAGTATTTCTGTGTGGGCCCATTAATACCCATAACATTAACCACAGAAGAGAATACTGCCAAATTAAACAAAGGCTAGAGCAAACTAGCTTTTATGGAGCACTTTCAAATTTTGATGGACTAAACCAATCTTATCCCAATTAAATGATATTGTAGATTTTAAAGTGCTGTCAGTCATTTGACATAAACATAAATATTGTTACAGCAACAGACAAACATGAGCTAGAGTCCACTCTTCAAAAAACAATAAATTAGTTTAAAGTAAAGTTAAAACATGGCAGTCTGTAGTAGCTCAGTTTCAAAACAATAAACCATCTGCCTCATTAAATCATCAAGAGCACTCATCCTTTCCTTCCTCTTGGCTAAATCTGTTCTTCTCAAAACTGTTGAGCTGTAGCCAGGCCTAATTCACCGCCCTTTCAAGAGCTGTTCCTCCTCTGAATAGCTGAGCATCGTCAGCTGGCTTGCTCACTTAATAACTGCCACCCTTCCCTTCTAACTGGAACAGAGAATTTCTTTATTAGTTTCATACTCAGGAAGGTCAATACCATCTGTAGAGGGAAGGGGAAGTGATGGATGTTCTAATTGCCCTGCCTATCTTCCCCCGTCAGAAAATAAACGCCTTCACAAAAAATAAGGAATACTGCCAGTGATACTTTTCCTGATTGAGACTAGTGAGCATCTCCCCTCTAGAGAGACCTTTCCTGTTAGGTTACTCAAAAGGCTATGAATTTTCCCTCGTGAAAACTCTAGCAAACATATACAAATATGACCTTATTGACAGCAATCTTTATTTTTTGTTAACCAGAAACAGATTTGCTACACAGTCATGATCTTAGTGAAAAACGAGACAGAACAGACAAGTATTTGATATTTCCTAGAACTCAAAATTTGTCTTATTTCTTCCTGCAATAGACTGAGATGATTACATTAGAGCATGTAACCTACAGTAAGAGTCAAACAAGTCCCATAGTGGTAAATCCTACCTGGGAGCTGTGAACAGAATAGCAGATGGCTCACAATCTTAATTTCAATTTCAAAACAATAGAAATATAAGAATAATTACCACAGGCACTAGGACAAAAGCACAATAATTATTAGAGGCAGACAGTAAAAGGTATAGAAAGGAGTTTTGTAGGGAAAAGTCCAGTAGAGAGACCTTGGATTTTGTTGAGAAGAATCTAACTCCATGTAAATGCCAGAGATGATGTTTGGAAAGAGCTACAGAAGTCACAAGGTGCACACTTTGCCTGAGGGCAAACAACTTTCCTTGTATGTTTAGGACAGATATTTGTCTAATACCTGTTTTAAAAATTCTAGAATCACTGATTCCATTTCACTGGAAAATCTACACCAATGTATAAGTATTTTTACCAGTAGAAAGCTTAGATTTGTTTTCAGAAGTATGTGTGCATGCCAAAAAGTGGACAAAACACATAACGGGATGACTTTCCCAGCAGCGAGTGAAGAAAGCAGCTTACTCTGGACATTTTAGTTTGTACATGCAAGTATGAGGTTTTCTACCTCAAACATGGCATTGGTGATGCAGATTCAGTTTGTAATTTACTGTAAACCCTATATTCTGATGAATTAATGCCCATTTATTCTTATTGAAGCACAGCATTTATCAGCAGGATGCAACTTCAAAAGGGAAATCAAACAAACCAAGAAAAATTGAGCCAGTTTTTAAGAATAAAGGACTTCTAGACCTCAGAAATAATTGCAACCCTACCAGGCTTGACACCATGCCCAAATAGAAGAGTGATTTCAATGCCAACAGAGAATTCATTAATAAAACACTTCAGAGAACTGGACGTAGGATAGTTCTGCCCCACACACAGACACCTCCAGTGTGGCAATGCATCACTCATTAAATTCCACAAGTAACATTTCCCAACCAGTCTTAACCTAACTTTAGAGAACTTTTATTTTGTTTAGTGAACAAAATCCTGTTTAAGTATTTTTGCTAGCTCAAATAATTTTTTTTGGGGGGGGAGGGGGGAAGGAGGGGGGTAGATTAATCAAAATGGGGTGCACTTCCAGTTCCTCCTTAATCTTTTATGATGCAGAAAAGTCAGGCAGGAAATCTGGATCACTTTTAGAAAACAGCAACCACTGCCATTGACTTGGGGGATCTTTGCATGGTTTTTATACCACGTTTTATCTCAAATTTTGCTGTTTTCACCACAAAATTTACAGAGCTATTTTACTCCAAAAATGTCCATTCAGCCTGGGATGCATCCTTCCCTCCCTCTCTCCATTTATAATAACTATTGTGTCATTTAGTTACATAGTCTTTCCTTCATGATACTTCCAGTTCCTTTTTTCAAGACAGTGATAGATGCATCTGATAAGTTGTAGGAAAGTAAACTTGACAACATTTTCTACTTCTAACTCAATTTCTAATCTGTTTCTACATCGACTCTTTTGCTCCAGTTAAAAAAAAAAATGATGTCTCTGACTTCATATCAATTTTAATATTTACAACCTGTCAAAATGATTCACATTCCTCACTGAAGTCTTAGCTCAGGTGTTTCATTGATCAGGCCCCAACCCCCTTCTTTAATATGAGTCTTAAATCAATCTCTCAGAGCTGGCAACATCCCTCACAGAAGGTAACAAAGACAATTTTAGTATAGATAAAAGCAAAAGCAAAAGACCTAATTCCTATTTAGCTAAGCGTTGATCAACAGTGACACTTTCCTGAAGTTTCAAGAGACCTCATGTAAACAATCAACTTGCAGCAAGAGGAAACACCACGACAAGAAGGTCTTTGTTGTGTCAGTGTCGGTATCAGATCGGATCGCTCCTTGCAAACAGGAGCCACAGGGGGCTGGCTGCCTGCAGACACCATGCAGATGTGAGCAGCCTGTCTGGTCCCCTACACCTCTGCAGTCCTGGTTTGCTGGCAGAAAAGGCAAAGCCAGATACAGGTCACAGCACCCCTCCATGGGGCAGCTCTAAATGGAGCAGGATGGGGCTATTGAGCTTCAGAAATAACGTTTCTCCGAACATTAAACATTATGCTTGTTTTGGGAAAAAAAAAAAAAAAAAAAAGTACAAAAGTACAAATCATTACAAAATTAATTCTTTCTGCAAGCCCAAAGTAGTAGTGCATTGCCTTGATATGGCTTTATATATGGTTTCAAATTCTGAAAGACCCAAGCAGAAAGACTTAAAAATACTAGGCTCTCCAATCCTGAGAAAAGCAGCCGTGCTTTACAAGTGCTAAATGCTACATACAGCTATGAACTCAATGTCAATGAGAAATACGAGGGGAAAAAAAAAAAAAAAAAAAGTGATTTTATGATTCCATTAATCAACATGCTCCTTACAACCAGCCTTATTTCATTAACATAAACAGATAAACACACATATACATATCATTAAGTTCAGAAGAAAGGCTAGCCTGTATAATCTTGCAGTTCATCAGGTAAGGTCTTCCATATTCAAATGACCTCAGAGGTTTTATAGGGCCTTGATTATCACAGCTGCATTAAATATCCTCAAACTCTTAAATCTTCTCCTTCAGACAATATAGTTAGGCCAATTTCACATTTAATTTCTCACTCTTATGAAGTTTGACTTTTCCACCTCAGCATACCTTAAAAATTGAAGACATTCTTTGCAATAATAAAATAACTTCTTTCAAGGATATGAGAGATAATTTGATGATCATTCTTTAAAGCAGTAGGTTAAACCTTTTTACTGTGAAGTTGATGGCATAAATTATATCAATATATAAACGCTCTACAGCAGCTCTAATATCATTTTGTAACACTGACTTCTCCCAGTTGGTCTGCAACTATGCTGAGGTAAATCTCAAGGTCAGAAATTGATAGCAGCATCTGTCTCTTCTTTCAGTTATTACCAAGGAAGAACCTTCTGACTGATTTTTACAGTAGGAATTTAATAATTTTTACAGTAGGAATTTTTACAGTAGGAATTTACTAACATAGTATATATATTAGTAAAATGCATGCAATGAATAATGGCTCCTATTTCCAGAGGTTGATGGACAAAGATTCATTTGACTTTCATATTGAAATGTCATATAATATGCGCTTATACAACTACATTTTCCATTTCTATTTTTTTATTGAAATGCAAATGTTTTCTTGTTTAGTGGACATAAAACAAGAATAGTGATAAGATCTGTTTTGCCAACACATTTGGGTGAGCATGCTGTTGCTCCTCTGGGTAATTCTTTAGATTTCAAGCTACTCACATAAAAAAGCTATTCATGTGGGTAAGCTTTGAGTTATTGTCAATACATGATTTCAAGATCTGGGGACAAAAAAAGTCAACACCAAGTGGCCTGAGACTTGTAATAAAATGGTGGAAGCTGGTGATACAAAGGCAGAGCAAAGGCAATCTGGATTGATTAATAAATTCCTGAATTTGCAGCTGTTACAGAAGACATTTCTTCAGGCTTCCTGCAGTTCTTAATCAAGATAAGCATCAGCAAGAGGCACATTTGCAAAAGCATCCTAAAAACGTGAATAAATAAAATGGTGCACTTGTGTTTTTATACATGCACTAGTAACTATCTTTTAGTAACTAGGGAACTCCCTGTATGATAGCATAGATATTGTTTAGACATCTCCTGTGGAGATTTGTTGTCTGACAATACAGATTTTTAACATTTCCCAGAAGTCTTAGTAGAAAACATTGTGAAATGATTGTTCTATACCTCTTGCTGTCACACTTCTCTTCCATTCTCCCCCACACCCTGAGCCCCATTATAGAAGAAAGCTGTAAGTTTCAGAATCACATAGAAGTAGCTGAAAGTTGAAAACTTCCTTTCCTTACCTTCCTTCAATTGCAAGATATTTGGGCTTTGTGTTTCTAAACTTGAAATTAAAACTGCTCCCTTGATGTGTCTTTTATGACGTTTCACCCCAGAGCAAACACTACTACGAACAGGGGATTGTAATGAAAATAGTAACAAACTGCTAAACTGCAGCAGTGCTATCAGGCATGATTGCAATGGGTTTAGGTTTGAACAGGGAGTTCTTATCATCAATCTATCTACAAACTTTAAAGGCGGTTACAAAGATGTTTACAAGACGTGTTTACAAAGATGGCAAAATATCCAGCTGCACCACAAAATATCACATAATAGTATAGCTGTAGTCAAAAAAAAAAAAAAAAAAAAAAAAACACTGACAGACGCAGTACGTCCAAATGTAATACAAAACATTATCACTAATAATTACAATGCAGTAGTTATACTAGGACCAACATGCTCGCATGTACAAACACATGGAGTAGCATCTGATCATAAGATATTAAAGAAAGGATTTTAAAGGGATACAAAGAAGGAAAAAAAGATTAAAGGGGAAGGTTTGTATTTCACTTTAGGTGTCACAAGTCCTCGAAACTTGGAAGAATTTTAAAGCCCTCATATTAATTATGCTTATAGCATAACAAAGGAAGCTGGACTAATGGTCCTTCACAAAGTTGGTATATTAATTTTAACACCTGTTCATACTAAAGCATGAGTGGTGTTAGCTGAGAAACTTATGTTAAGTACTAATTTATTCTTTATGCCAACATTAAGGATTTTTTCAATGTTTAAGTTATTACAGACAGTTACCAAAAGTATTTTGAGGTCTGCTTTGAAGTTGATAACAAAAAGGATTCTTACCTTTCATAAAGGTTTGATTTAACATATACATAAAGGCATTATAATAACCCAAAAACGTATTTGTCAAAAATAAAACATTAAAGTCTGTAACAATATACAGTACCTGTAGTAACAGCTACCAACGTCTACTGAAACTTCATCAACTGAAATACATACGGCGAAGTGAAATATAATCCTCTGTTCATTCAAGATGCCATTTAAATTCAACTGTTCTGCAAACCTCATGTCTGCTCATTCACAGTGGTAAGAATTCACAGCACATTCATTCTAGTAATTCACATTCCCAGTACAGGGGGAAAAAAAGGAGAGAGAAATAAAAACATCTCTAACCACCATCATAACTATCACTGAGCTCATTTTGCTCAGTATTTAGAAGATTTAATTCCTATTTGATCCAGTATACACAAACAGGAGAGAGGGAGAAAGACCAACATCACTGACAGACAGCTGGACAACATGAAAACTAAAAACCTCTTTGCACATATTTCATTTCAGTCTCAGAGGAACTTAGTGCTGGTTTGGTGAGCATTAACTACTACTGCCACAGAGCCAAGCACACAAATATTGTTGTTAAACCAATATTCACTACCTGCTGATACAGATAATGCTAACAACTAATAAAAAAATGCTAGAAAATGCACACTTACTCTCAGAAGTTCATGTGTGTGCATATGGCATGCATAGGTAAAACTGTTTAATTCTTTTCCTTTAATCCCATCACACTAATAACATTCATCGCTGATTCTAGTCAAATTCAAATCACAGGTACCTTACAAGTCTAATTTACAGTCTCAAGTGCTCTCTGAAATCTACCAGTGAATAGTCTTTACTGTTCTTGTTAAAGAAAGGTAGAAGACAGATTTTAGTTACATACGGTACCATGAAATGATTTCATTTTTCCGTTTGGAAAGCACCCTGTAGTAGAGTTTTTATGAATGGACTTTCCTTTGTTTCAATCCTTAGAAGAATTAACTTGAAAATTTACTTTTTTTTTTAAAGGATATTTCCATAGAATAAACAAATTAGATACCTGAAAACAACACAATATGCACAGGTTAAACTCGTTTACACATTTTTTTATTTTTTTTTTTTTTACAAAATTTTACACTTTTAAAGTTACAATTTTAAATTCATGTCAACCAACCAAAGTGACAGCTGAGGAGATTTCACAGTAACCATCAGAACATCAACCTCTCAACTTCTCCAAGATAGACAGAGGAACTTAGAGAACCTGTTTATGAATAACAAATGTTTTTGCTTTTAACATACACAGTTTTGCACCAAACATTATCTCTTACGATTTTTCAGAGGAAAGACACCTTCAAGATATTTGGCAAAAATCTTCAAATCTCTAAATTTCAATTCAAACAATGCAAATTAAATACTGTTGCATTACCTAAATTCCAACAGAATAATTTACAGGAAGTAAAACTGTAAATATTTAATATTATTTAAGTCTAAATAGTAGTTTTATTTTTGCAAAATGTCATCTTGGATTTGGGAGAAAAAGTCTTCATTTTGATGAAAAAAGCTCAAATAAGTGAATTTCCTGAAAACATCTTCTACTTTCCCTTGAAGTGGTAGTAGGTCTGACTAGTACATGGAGTTTTCCATTTACCACAGAAAACTTATGATAGATGTTCCCCATTCCAGACTACAACTAGAACTGGTGGCTACAACTACCACTACTCTCAGGAGTTGTCATCACCTGTTTAATAGCTAGAACACAAGTCAGAGAAGATGAAAGTGGTGGGACCTCATTTTCTAAGCCCCTCTCCCAGCCTAAAATAAGAAGAAATTCATCCTTATTGTTGCTGTTAGAAAAGCTGGTTTCTCTTTCAGCACAGGCTCTCATAGGATCCCATTCTAGGGCCTGGTATTCCAGACTTTACTTTTAATGTTTAGACTATCCCACTGTAGTATGGAGGCAATCTCTGACGTGCCCAGTCAAGGTTAGAAATTCAAAATCTTCATTAAAAAAATTTACTGTTTTACCACACTGATGCATGGTACGCTGCCTTTACTAATTAAATTAATAGCTACATTTGCTTACTAAGGAGATTAACTTCTGCATTGCCCTCACTAGATGGGTTAGTTGCTAGGCAGCTCTCACTGGAGGTTTGGCACTATTCTCTTATCTCTCAGGACAAAGCCTGCTACGCATCTAGGAGAGCAAATGCTACACTGCTCTCACTAAGAGCATTCATCTCCGTCTTTGTATCTCAATTGCTCTCCTTTAATTATTTTAATCACTTGGTGCATTCTGGTGTTGCAAGCCTATTTAATCTGGAGTATATTTTGACTTATGTGCTACAGAGTTGCTACCATTTTCTCTCCCTTGTCAGTTTACAACTTCAAACCTCATTCCAAGTCATATGTGAAGGTCTTGTGCACCAAACCATGCCATGTCTATTACTGGAGTTACATTCAGTCTGATATTTAAGCCCTTCTCAATATTTTTCTATCCACTGGTCTGTTCATTGTCAAATATTTGTTTGTTTACTTCATTCTTTTTATTCCACACTTCAGTTCATACCTAGGAAGTCATTCCTTTTATTAACAGCTGCCTAGTGCCAAATCCCTAGTCAATTCAAGCACCACAATTCCAGTGACTTGGCTGAGGGTATGATCTACCCCGCCAACAGTCAGGGCCTCTCCATCACGCAGATGGACCTCCAAGTATCCAGATATGGGTGCATTAAAACCCTTATTTCTCCCAGTGAACAATTCCACATACAGCCCGCCTCCCTGTTCCAAATCAACAGCTGGGGAAAATCAGCTTAGTTCCCCAGATCTCAGCAAAGCTGAAGACATGACTCCTGATCTCCAAAGCAAGCCAAATCAAAACTAAGAAGGAGTAAAATCTTCAGGTTTCAGCTGCAAATAGATTTCATTCCTGGACTGTGTCATTTACTCTTAATAAAACAAGCACAGAGCTTAAATGTGATGTGTCAACGTTTCCAGTGGCTCTAGCTGTGAAGCAACATAGTGACTATGGAATGAGAAGAAGCAAATCATGGCTGAAGAATATAGTCCATTAGTTTGTTTCTGTGTTTTGTTTTTAAATTACCAAAATTTTTATTTTAAAATTTGTTCTTCAACTGATTTGCAATTTTTATATAATTGTGTCATGCATAGTTATGCCAGCCGGTGTTTTGCTATTTTGCTTTTTACCAGACAGCTAGTTTTCTCCATCTCTTTGAGGATTCACTGTCTACTAAATGTTACTAATGTAACGTAATTATTCCAGAAAGCACTATGATTTTTTTTAACAGAATGACACAGACTCCAGAGATTGAGACCAAAAAAAAAAAAAAAAAAAAAAAAAGAAAGAAAGAAAGAAAAATCCCCTTGTTCAATAAAGAAATAATTAATATTCATTGTAACAAATATTTGAGCACAGTACAATTAAAACATTTTTATAAATAATTTGCCTACCATTTTGGCTTTTTTTGTTGTGAGGGGTGGGTAGGTTCCTTGTGACTAAAAATAAAGTCTAAATCTCTAAGGAGCACTTTTTTCCACAACAAAAAATAAATAATCTTATCCTATCTATGGGTAATAGATACAGACACAACAGGGGAAAAGTTGGTCAATTTTGTCTCTGGAAAAGTAACAAACATGGAGATTTTATGGTTAGATTGAGACAAAAAGGAAATTTGAAAGAAAAGATCATGGTAACGCTGATTTCATAAGAAGAATATATCATGCTTTTGCTTTTAAATAAAGGTTATATCATGGCATTAGATGTCATCAAGGACTTAAAGCTTCTTTTGTTTTCAAGAAACTCAAAAGCAAAAAAAATGAAGCTGTCAATTTTTTATGTAAATATCAAACTGATGACGACTTCAGAGAAAAACATAAGGTAACCACTTTGCTTGAAGGCACCTTTATTTCTTATAAAATGTCAGCGTCTTTTGACATTTCATGGAAAAATACTGAATATTCAAAAATTTGTCTCAAAATTTACCTGTTCTGGGACATCAGTTTGAAAGATATTCTACTAATGATACATTAGTTACTGTGAAATATTTGAGACTGACATACATAATTTACACTGTAAAGTCACAGGAAAAAAAATGCAGGGTTTTTTGTGTGTTTGTTTGTTTTTGTTTTTAAATCTCTCCTTTATTAACACGTTAAAAAGTGCAGAGAGATGTGCAAATATGTACAGACTAGAACCTGCAGTTCCAGGAGAAATACTGCAGTTTCTGTGAGTCTAAACCAGCCAGGACAGAAATTCTGTGAATATACAAATAAAATTATGTTCTGTTCGAGAAAATTAATATCAGAAAACTTCATGATCTCTGTATGGGTAAAGATATGACTATCATAATGACTGTAATTGTAATGATAATCCAGCAACATGCAGATTCTGGATACACTAATATGGTCTTTAAACTTTGCCCCATTTTAATATCATATATATGCTATGCTATAAAAACAAACTTATGCTAATTTTTATACAGACAAGCAAGTTTGTATTCATGGGCTTTGCTACTTAAGACTTGCAGTTGTGACAAAAACAAAACAAAACAAAGAAAAATCAAATGACAAGTGAACAAGCCAGGCTTGTTAACTTTTACCTTGGTAATACAACACAACAGTTTAGAGATATCCAGCTGCTTCAATTTAACAGAAAGATGTACAATACATTACACATCTTGAAGGGCTCAGAAATCATTATGGTAGAACTGGTCTAAGTTCTGACTTTCATAAAGAACATTTTGAAAAGTGGCAGATACCAGATAACTCTTTGTTAATGTTAACTCTTCATTGAATGGTTTGGGCTGGAAGGTACCTTAAGGACTACTCAGTACCAACCCCTGCCATGGGCAGGGACACCTCCCAGCAGACCAGGTGGTCCTCCTTATATCTAATACAAACCTACCCTTTTTTTATTTAAAGCCCTAACTCCTTTTCTGTCACTACAATTCCTGTCAGAGTCCTTCCCCAGCTTTTCTGTAGGTCCCCTTTATGTACTGGAAGACTGCAATGAGGCCTCCCCAGATTCTTCTCTTCTCCAGGTGGAATGACCCCAACTCCCTCAGCCTGTCTTCACAGGAGAGGTGCTCCAGCCCCCGATCATCTTCATGGCCCTCCTCTGCACTCATTTTAATACGCCCATATATACGTATATTTCCAAATGTCTTTTTTTAAACAGCTCTTTTGATTACTTATTTCTTCCCAAAAGACTTTTCCCAGAGCTGAAAGTTTGAGTGCAATGATAAAGCTTGGAAACAAAAGAAGCTAGAGCAGAAGTCTCCCAGAGACCACTGAAAGATTCCTCAATATCTGATTCAGTTTATGACTTGGCTCGCGGCTCAATGAGAAACTATAAACTGTTTTCAGGTTGAGAAAGAATGAAAAGCTCTTGTTCTAAATAGATGATAAAAGATCAAGCATTCAGAGATATGCTCTGCAGTACTTGGGAATTTCTGCTTGCTAATAGCAGCTTTCTTTATTAAAAAAATCAATAATTTCCTTTTTTGTTTGTTTGCTTTTTAATTTGGCTTCCTGTAAATGAGAGAACTAAGCATTTAAATCAAATCTGACACCAGTGAACAGAAGTATTACTCCATTTTATGCAGACAGATTTAGTTATCACCCAAGCAGATGCAAAGAAAACATACAATAGAGAGGAGTATTCTCTTCCTAAATCAAAGCTGTTTAGCATTACCATCCTCAAAATGGCCCCAAACTTACAAATCCAGGAACTGATTGCTGGAATGTTTTCTGCACAATTCCATGAAGGATGCTATGAGAATCTTCCATAAATTTGTCTTTCAAGAGGAAAAGCAAAAAACAACAACATCCACTGAGAAGGAGAGAAGGCATGCAAGAAAGAATTTCAAATAATATCAAATAGACTTCAAGAGAAACAAATCAGTTATTGGAGAATTATTTTTTTTTATATGGAAGCTTTACCACAAGCGTTCATCAAGATGAAACTGTCAGAAAAATGCACAAGACTAAACTTGGGGGAAAGGGGGGGAATAATTAATATTCAGCAGAACATTTAGGTTAATAAAAATAACATCTACAAATATCCTCAATCAATCGGAAAAAAAAAAAAAAAAAAAAAAAAAAAAAAAAAGTTCTGCAACTTGTACTGCCTTGAGCAGAAAACTCACAGATTACTGTGTGTCCCCTGACATGTTCTGATCCTGCCTGTCATGACATCAATTGAGTTAGAGTTTTTTGTGCATTTCTATACAGGTATTTAAAAGTAGTGCTATTTCTGAGTTAATATGCTGATTTCAGTCCGAGCTTGAGAAGAGTTACCACTGACCCAATTCAGGCCAATGGCAATTAGATAGTCAAGACTTGCATTCTGTACTCTCCTTGCTGCTTATTTTCACCCCAAATCACTGCTGATGTCATTCAGATATTTTAGTGGCTATAGATTTTGGAATAGACATATTACACCTTAAAACTTCACCAAGATCAGATGATTATGTACTTTTAAGTGCACTATGCAGGAAAAAACTTGCTACACCTAACATGTCAGAACAGCATTTTATGACACTGCCTGAAAGATTGGGCATATGCTATCTTTTTAAAATTATGTATAGAACTTCATAAATCAAATGTCAGAGTGGAACTTTGTTTATTCTCAGTAGTATACAAGCAGATATTTTTGTAACAATATTTTACCAAATGTATAAGAATATCATGCTGACGCAGTATTTCAAGGGAGTCCAGTGAGGCAAACAATGTGACAGTAAAAAGAATGCAGAATACATGTCAGAGCAAATAATTGATGTAGCAGATGATAAAACCTAATGCAAATACAGCTTTTACCAGGGGGAAAATAGCACAAGAATGTTAGTCTCTCAGAATTAGTATTATTCAAAAAGTATAAATAGTAACTGCACTATGCCATTTGTGGCATGTAATGAAACATGATAATGTACTGAAATATAAGAAGATACTTAGAAGACTCATTAGGGTTGTTTGGAGTAAAAGTAGCTCTATAAACTGGTTTATATTGTCCATTGAAAAGCTTCTGAATGTGAAACTTCTTTGGCATTATTATACTTGCAAGATTATTAGAAGAAACTGTCCTCATCAGTTGTCCTTGTTTGAATCTTAATCATACAAGATTACACAGAGAGAGCTTTTGTTATAGACATTCCTGATGTAACTCAGATTGAACAATTTTAGAAAAAGCTTTATTTTCGTTATCGATATTCAGGGTGACAATCATATTTGGATCCATTATTTTCTTTCCTTTTTTTTTTTTTTTTTTCTTTTTTCAGCACAATGATTAATCACCAAGGATTTGTGTCCAGCTTGCCCTAAAACTCTCCAAGTCTTTCTTGCATTAAAGTAAACAGAATGATCCTAAACAAAAGACATCTCTTTTTTCCATGATACACTTTCGCCACTACAAAGGCTACTGATACTATTCTGAATCACAGCTTCCACCACTTACAACTAAGGTAACATCTTAGTATGAGCAAGGTAAATCTACAGATGACCACTGAATATTATAAAGAAATAATCAGAACCTGGATTCACAACATTTCAAGTCACAGGCCTAGCCTTTTAACCACTAAGAAAAGCACAGATTGTTGTCAATTTGTTGTATAATCACAGGCAATATTTTAAAGTATCTTCTATATTGGAAATTTGTAAAAAATATATATGACAACTTAGGTGCTATTTTCCCTTCTTCCTGTCAATTTTAACTAGGACAAATCAAAAGGATGTTACAGGGGAAACAAACATTTCTGAAAGACAAGCTACCTCTGCTGAATGAACAAGAAAATTCATACTCTCACCAGCAAGGACTTAAATGGCATCTTTACAGCAGAGAAGATATGATCGATCTATCTATAATTACAAAGAGATTGACAACTTTATCTGTAACCCATACACAACCTGCACAGAGAACTCTCTCTGCCTAGCTACCAGCCTCTTCTGTTTAGCATGGAAATCATGATATTATGAACTATTTGGCTGTTGATAAACAGTACAAATGAAATTCTCAAAACTGGAATTTTTACCAAAATATTTTGGACAAACTGTGTTTTATTTTAAAAGAAATCATCTGGTTCCCAGGTTCCACTACATATCATGAAAGAGATGGCTCAGAAACCTCTTCACAGTTTAACAGTAACTTAAAGGCTGGCTACAAAGAGAATGGAGGCCCGCCACAAGGAGCCACATAGGGATAAGGAGCAAGAGGTACAAACTGTTGCTTGTAGAACAGGAAGAAATTTTGTATTGATTTATGTTCTGGGTTTTTGTTTGCTTGTTTGTTTTTTTAAGTGAGAATCACTTAAAAATGCCCTTGAACTGCCCTGCCTTCCCAGGAATGTGGTAGAATCCCCATATTCAAGGTTCTGAAGGTGGGATTAGACAGTTTGCTAGATAATCTCATCTGTGCTCCCTTTTCCATGTATGGTTGGACCTGCTGAACTTTCAAGGTCCCTTCAGCCTGGACTCCTCAAAGCACAGTACCCCATGAATCCAGTTCAGACTATAGGAAATACTTTGCTTTCACTTACACTCTATAAGTTATTACACTTGCAGCATCTCCCAAAAATCTCAAAGTAATGGGCAGCATACAAACTCATCAGAAGTTATCCAAAAGAGACCCCAGTCTAGTCACTGTAAGGAAAAGTATCCGACTGTAAAGCCATAAAAAGAGAAACTGTAACATTATTTCAGTATCACCTGTTAAAAGAAATTTGGAAGAAGAGATCGCAGGTCAGATTTACCCTATAGAGGATGGATATAAAAGGATATATAGACCTTCTTTTTATTTTTAAAAGGAAGACTTTAAAACTGATCCCTGATTCTGGATCTACAAACTTGTAGCTTAAGTAAAACTTCCAGCTCTACACAAAACCCTACTCAGAAGAATCTCCTATCATCAGTCAATAGGAAGCCTGCAGGATTAAAACATGCAGGATTTGGTACTGAACTTCATTGCCAATGTATTGCTTTCTCCTTGCTCACTGTTTTAAAACAGTCATGCTACTAAAATCCTTATTTTAACTTTTTTTTTTTTTTTTTTTTTTTTACCATTTTTAAAGAAACAAAATGTTTTAGTAACTCTTAGTTTTAGATAAAATGAAAGCCAAGCAATTTGTTATACAAGTTATTTTCAGGTGTCTTATTTCTTATAAAAACAGCAACAGAAATGAAATTCTTCCACTCCCTTTAATCCTTCAGATGTCTTTGCATCTCCTTATCCTAGGAAACAGGTGACCTAGACCTCTAGCAAAATAAGAGCTTAACTTCTCTTCCCCGGCACTGATCTACTTTATTTTCTTTGGGGATTCATCAATCTGATGTTATTTCTCACTGCTTGACTGCATAATAAGTTCACTTTAAAGATAAATATAAGGTTGAAAAGTACAATCTAACAATCATAAGTGTTGAATTAATTTTATTTCAATGTATTCCTTCTTTCCAACACTAAAAAGGAAAAAAA
Organism: Aythya marila; assembly: GCF_965140915.1. Lineage (NCBI taxonomy): Eukaryota > Metazoa > Chordata > Aves > Anseriformes > Anatidae > Aythya > Aythya marila. The sequence continues at coordinate 40,614,453 of NC_139045.1, forward strand.
AAAAAAGAAAAAAAAAAATTTCTTACCAGTGAACAAGTGTCACAGCTGCTTAGAAACAGTTACTCACATCTTTGCAAGCAGTATTTTCTATGCACTTTGTGTCCCGTTAAGATGATCTAATTTATGAACTGAAGGAACTGTTATTCAGAGTGCTCAGTCCCTGCGCTACTTACAGTGTCAGACCTCTCAAAGCTACTGGTGACTGAAATCTCACTGTAACAACTGACATTTCATTTAACCTTTTTAACTAAAACAGTCTATCTCTGTGAATCTCTCATGCCACATTGAAGCAAATCTTCACCTTGATACTGAAACCTGAGCCTACAAAATGACATGTCTGGAACTTTATGAACTATACCTCTAAGCCATACAATCTGTAGGGAGCATTAAGTGCGTGGTACTAATTTGCAACCAGTATGCTCAGCCTGGTGATAAAGACAGCTAGATAACGCCACATTCTTTTATAAGATGATATTAAGGGACATGAAAACAGAAAAAAAAATCACATAGACACACGCATCAATAAAAAATCTTCATCAAAAGTTTTAGGCAAAAACCGCTAGCACTAGAATCTGTGATTTTCCATCCATAAAACTGGGATCAGAAACCACTTTAATCTTCAATCCTCTCTGATTTGAAGACAGTATCAAATACTGAGTACGTGTTTATGAGAGCAGAACAAGGTTGGACTCCCTGCTTGGGGATAACACTTGCTTCATTTTAATTAAGGAATACTTTGCCCAAGTTCCCTAGGCTAATAGAAGTCTAATTGAAGTCAATACTAAGTCCAATATGTTGCCATATGTGCAATCTAAATTCACATCCTAAGCTCACCTCAAGCAGATGAGAATACTGTGGCTAGACCTAATAGAGCTTGCAAGGGGACATGAGCAGTTCACATCCCTTGAGATGTCCAACCTGCACTAGCAGACTGTGCTGGAAGCTCAAAATAGAAAAGAAAGGTACAGCATCACAGCAAGTCAGCTGCAGCGAGTGAGTTCAATACGCAGTCCTGTGTACAAAATAAATAAGTAAAATAAATCAAGAATTCCCAAAGTCCTCCCATTTAAAAATAAATAAATAATCCGAGCACAAATAAACAAACAGAAAACCAACTCTGTTTACAGCTGCTTACTGAAAGAAGGCTTTACAGTGCTTCGGGTAGGCAGCTCTGAGGTGATAAAGGCACATATCTGTATTGGTTTCAACTGTCAGCCCTAGAATCTAATTCAAATAGCAGCTCAAATATTAGAAGAGATTGCCATCATCAAGAGAGATTGCCTCAACAGTCTTAACCTCTGGAGCTTTCAAAAGAATGGACAGTGAATCAAAATAATTATTCGTCTATCACCTCAGAGACCTGGGTACAGAAGTGTGAACCTGGAGCACAGAAGGCAGGTAATGAGACTACTATCTGATTTTCAGCCTCCAGCGTGCTCTAACACCTCTCTCTTATCCCCCCTAAACTTTTCTACTTTTTTCGTGGTGCTTTTATTTTGGTTTGTTTGTTTTTCTCCCCCAAATTAAAGTGAAAATACAAGTGGTCAGGAACATCCGATATCTAATCCTCCTTGTATGATGTCCACGGCTGACAACACCTTTGGAGCAATGTCAGATGTGGGAAACAAAACTTCTCATTAGAGATGGCCCTAACACCATCCCAGATTTGCACAGCCTTGAACACAAAGGTTGGAATCTGAAGCACAATCTGGATAAGAAACTTTCAGGAGGCCATTATTTTACTACTGGTCTGTGTCAAACATCTCAGATTCAATCTGAGGATTTAGAGAGCAGGAAATAGAGCAGAGAGAGTATTTTTTGAATGGAAGATTTGGGTGCCCTTTTTTTCCTGACTGATACACCTCTTGCCAAGCACCTATTACCTGATGCTGGTCAAAGGCCAGGTGAAGTAGCACATAAATTATGCAGCCATCTACATAGTGATGGTGCTTTACAGCTAAGTACGGACATCTCATTTATGCCTCATTAAACTAGGATGTAAGTACTATGGATATTTAAGCTTTTTTTTTTTTTTTTTTTTTGAGTAAGTAAGAATTTGCCCCAAAATAACACAAGATTTCTTATTTGCTTTTCATTCATAGTTAAAATATATTTGTCTATTTAAAATCAGTTAAGGAAGCAGAAATGAAAAGAGCTGACCAATGTTGCATGAAACAGTGTGAATGGCTAGGGAACATGTGAAATCTTGAAGTTAAAACTAGTATCTGCTCACTGGCCAACGGTGAATTTAAATCAACATATGGTGTATTCTTTCACAGAAACTGTAGCCAGCCTAAAAAAAAAAAAAAAAAAAGGCAGCTATGTTTAATATTTTAATATTTGCTTTATCTGCTGTTCTAATCATTCTCTCTTTTTTAAAAAGTAAATAATTAAAAATTGACTTGTAACAATTATTTTTGCCCATAATGAAATAAACCATTTCACACTTGTATCACACATTTTCATTTCTGAACAAAATGATTTTCTACTTTAAGGTTACTAAAATTGAGGGGACAGTGCTTTGTAGCATTCTTTAGCTTTCATCAAGTATTTTTTAAGTGGCAGCAGCTGTATATGGAGCTATTCTTTCAAGATCATATTTTTCACCATGCACAACAAATGCAAAGGAAGATACAGGGAATTTATAATAAGTTTGAACATATTCCCTTCAGAGTACATCAAAATGACTAACACAGATACTTACATAGCATTTTTGTAATACTGTCAATAAAATCAGATACCATGATAAATATTTGAAAATCTAATTGTTCTGCCTGAAGTTCACAAAGAAAACAATTTATGTATTTAATTATTTTAATCTACCTATTCTTCAGCTCCTAATGCACATAAAATACATCTTTCATGATAGTTCCACAAGCTCATGTGAATTTTTCTGAAATGCAAATCTAGCCTTACACAAAAAAGAAAGCTGCCCAGTATAGTCTCTAGGTGCTGCGCAACTTGCATGAGAAAATCTAGGCAGTGTTCATTATGAAAACCTGCCCATTAAAGACAAGAGGCTTGTAGGAATTGTGTATTGTTTGCAATACTAAGTAGGACTGTATTTAAACAAGTGCATGCCACCTACAGACCTGGAGCTCTTGGCAAAATAGCCTAGGGTCTTTCTGATTGCAGCACAAAGGCTTGCATCTGGTTATTGAACGTCAAGTACTTATGCTAAACTCCCAAAATAATAAACAGATAGAGAAAGCACAAGAGAGAGAAGGAGCAAAGGAAAGAGACAAAGGGAATCAGAGAGACCTAGTATCATTTCAAATGCTAGCTTGTCTCTCTCAAGGACAGCCTAAGCCATACCAGATTAGGCACCTCAGGTAGACAAAATGAATCCAACCCTAACTACACATCCAAACAAAATCTTCACTATTCCTTTCAATGACTTCACAAACACTGGAAATGCCTTGCTGTCTGTTAGGTTCCCCTCTAAAAACTGCTCTTCTCAAGACCTCCCACTCATGAGGCTGCCAATCTCACCTGTCAGTGAGATCTATGGGGACAAAGGCAAAAAGAAAAAATGAAAAGGCAGAAGGGAAAAACCCTCTCTACCGCTTCACAAAATAAATAAATAAATAATTGAAAACAGCTGGGTCAATAATAGTTCAATTCTCAAAGATTTCATTAGGAGCTGAGACCTCTCACCCTTCTAAATTCAGACCTCAGACTTTTGAGACCTAGAAAATCTCTGTAGCCTATTAGTAAGCTATATAATATCTAAAGAACAAACATAAATATATCAGCTTTTTGTCAGAGATAACAGCCTGCACTACTTTGATATGAACAGCACAGAAATCAGTTCTGAAGAATATAAAACAGTTGAATTCACTAATAGCATTCTCTATTGGGATATTTTTATTACATTTTTATCAACACACCATCACAAGCTAGAGAAAGCAGTATCAGCAGATAAGAACTATTTGATATGAAAAGATACATTTTATATTGCATATCTGATATAGATAGATATTTAACATTAGCATAGAACCATCAAACTGGTATTTGTCAAAGGTGCATTGGGCAACACTTCAACAAAGAAAAAATAGAGAATAAATAGAACTACTATTATTATAAATCCTAGATATTTTTGATAAAGAAAACAAACCTGTATCACCAAAATTCAGTCAAGATATATAGGTAAGAGTCATCTAGTAAGGCAAAAAAAGAAAAAGGAATATTGAGTAGTACCAAAAACATCTAACTGTTTCAAAGTCCATGGATTTTTCTATGTACGTTTGATTTACCCTTGCTTATTGTAAGTAGTTATGTTCCAACACCTACAGCTGCACTCTCAATAATATTTCCAGAAGAAGGAGAAAAAAAGAAAGTAAGAGTTTTGTCTCTAGTAACTCTGCTGTTTCTTAAAGCCATATCTCAGACAAATATGTAAAACTGCAGCCATACTAAATGACCAGTTCCAATAATCTACTGGGAGCAAGACTCTTTCAAATCCCCATAACGTATTGACAAAAGCAATTGCTGGGTAGGTCGTTCAATTCACAGGACCTTTTCAACCCCATTGAAAATTTCAGAGGGAAAGAAAACAAAAAACATCAAAGTCTTTGTATTTGGTATATAGACCTTTTCGCTAGTTCAAGTTTAAGACCTTTTTAAAAATGCACTGTCAGCAGCATAGCTTTTAAGGGTAAAATGAGGCCTTTAAAGCAGGTATCCCACTGTGTATTCTACCACCGTGCTGCCTGTGGAGTGTAAAAAACAAGGGCAAAGATGGGACTGAAAGTCTCAAGCACTCTCTTACAATAGCTTTCATCTTCTCTTCCAAATCTGTAACCTTTGAAGACAGAAGGAAATGCAGTTAATGCATTTACAAATAGGCTGCAACCTGCTATGTTTTTAAAGGAAAATCACAAAGGGCACAAATAGCCACTGGAATCTCATTACATTATTTAAAGGCACACTTTCAGGGTTGGCACCATAATTCCATCTGTTTGAAAAGTTCATACACTTTCTCAGATTCTTTTAATGACTTAAAAATGACTCTTCATTTCTCTAAAACTGAGAACAATTACAAAGGTGACCGATGCATCAAAATATCAAAAGAAGCCTGAGACAAGTTACAAATCCATTCTTTCCCTTCATCTGTTGCTGAGAAAACACTGAAAATTCAGCTGACAAAATATCTATCATCTTGCACATTTACCAACACGGCCCTTTAAAAATGCTAAATAATCAATGAGGAACAAAAGCCAGAAGTCCAGAACTCATGAATAAGTGTGAAATAAGCCAGTATGTACAAACAGTAGAAGAAAACATAGTTTATAAAGAAAATGACTGTATATGTAATCCTTCAGCACTCCCTGAAAATATTAAATGAACATTAGGCTCTGAAAAGCTGCTGGAAAGCATACAGTAGCCTGACAAGTTTATGCTTTTTAAGTGTTGTTTCTTTTCTATTTCAGGATATAAAATCTATATGGTAACTTTTTTATTAGTATCATTACATTTTTACAGCTTCCCTGATATTTTATTGTTTAGTTTCCTGGAATTCTTAAAGGACAGATGATTAATTTGAGAATTCATAAGCACCAACATTACAATATCCATTTTTAAGATACTAATAGTAATACCTTCCAGCCACACAAATTCAAATAGAAATAATTCTCTCAAGAAAACTAACTAAATAAATAAATAAATCACGAAGCTCTTTCCTAACTCTCTATTACTGGCATCTAAATTATGCCTTGGAAATGTAATCTCCAGGAATAGTTCCACACAACTAATTTGAAACAGAAGAAAGACCACATCATGTCAACAAGGTGACAAAATAGTTTCATTCTTCTCAGAAGTGATGGTAGTGAATTTCTACCTATTCTCATTGACTTTCAACCCAATTTTTAACTATGATTTTCTACATTACAGCTGTTTTTGGACAGTTTTGAATTGATTGCCTTTAAGTATTGGTTTAATACATCCCCACAGGTAAATTTAGTGATGGTGGGCTAGTTGTAAATTCATCTAGTTTTACTTTCTGGATGATCTGTAGACTAATCTAAAGTTAAAATGTAATACAATATGATTTGAGAGAAGCAAAATCTGTATTACCATTAGAAGTATTCTGAAGAATTAGCCTAAAGGTAAGATCTTTATTTATTATATATGTTTCATTTATGAGCTTGCGTTTACAAAATATTTGCTGCAGGGAACTATACAACCTAACAACTTAAGTACACTTTGTCAGGAGTGAGATCGGGGAAAATCTAGCTGAACAGAAGCAAGGAAAAGGGCATACATAGCCTACAAATGGCCACCAGAGACTGACAAAGGATAGTCATTCAGTTTCAGAGTCAATGAAAGCCATGAATTCTCTTGGGTGCTCTCAGTGGTCATCAAAGGCAAAGATAAAGAATACAAATAATGACTGCAGGTTTTAGGATGTTTTGAAGCTCCAACCATTTCAATAAAAAACTCTCCAGGCTCTCAACATTACCTCCCAAGTTGGGTCCACAAAATATGTTTCCTACCCCACAGAAAATATCTGAATTAGAAATATGTTGTCCTATCAAGGCAACACCAAGAATTTTCAAGCAAATTAAAAAAAAAAAAAAAAATGTCCTCCATATACTCATATGAGCATCAAGAATGCATACCATTCCATTTTGTTGCAACAGACACAAATTCAGGTTCCTGTTCTGGCTATTTGGATCAGCAACAGAGAGCTTCCTAGGAAGAGAGCCAGGAGAGCAAATAAAAATACCAGTTCCTCGGTATTGCAATACTTGCAGCTGAATTAGGATAAGTTTGTTAAGGACTGATTGTTTTGTAAACTTGAGGATAATTACTGATAGGCATTAAGAAATAAACATTATAAGAAATAACACGTACTGCCAATCTAGTAAAGAGTCAGACTGAGGTTTGAAGCTCTACTCATCTCTCTCTTTCAAATATTCCCATTACAGAAATCCTTAATTCTTTCATAAGTGAATTTATATATAGTCAGTTTCAACAGCAAGGACTGTGGCTGTAAACTGTTGTCTGGTCATCCTTAAAGCACACAACCCTTGGGAGGCCAAGTGCTCAATGGCATGCAGTACCATGGCTTTCCTCCAGGCCATGGTCTGCTTGCACAAAGCACGGATGAAAGCACAGAAGCAGCTACAAACCAGTAAGACAACTCTGCAGCTAGAAAAAAAGGTGTCAAAAAGAAGTATTAGACTGACAGCATGGAACTTCACAAGTCTTCTTTGGCCTACTACAAACAAAAATGTTTGCAAGTCTATGTGAAAGTTCTGGCAATCCCCAGCACTACAGCTAGTGCTTTACTGTTCAATTGGATAAAACACTCCTGCAGTATTCTTGTGAAGAAAAAGTGGCAGCCATAATACGCTTGCATGTCTTTACTTTTGAGAATGTGTAGCAATTATAGATATATATTTTAATCTGCTTTTAAACAAGATTGCTTTCTATAGTGGTAATTTCTGTATTTGGATTGAAAATGCTGATTTAAATGATGCAAGCTTCAAAACTCCTGTTGACTTCACAGGGCCATGGTTTCACCACTGGGACTTCCTAAAATGCATTTTGCTGTCAGTAGATACCATTAAATCTGCTGACTACATATGTACATTGTCTTATTATTCAGTCTTAGCCTTCTGCTGTGCATTATAAACCCTGCAGTATTAGTCAGAAACGGTTACGGAGCAACCATGGCAACATACAAATAAAATGTGAAAGAACAAATATTTTTCTTTTCATTTTTATATTAAAGTCAAATTTACTTGAATATCATTCTGGTTTATAGGTTAATAAAATACAAGAGAAATTAATTACTAACGGAAATAAATATTTATAATGCAAACACCACGATAACAACAATTTCTTAGTGGAAGTACTTGCCCTAAAGGGCAAGAGATATGCCAACCTAATAACCTCACCAGGGGTTATGAAAAATTTGCACATTGCCTGACAGCCTAAGGTAAAGTCTTATGGTAGCTCTTCAAGTGGATAAAAGAGAAAATGGAATGCATTGCAAAGAGGTACCGTTTATCTAAATCAATGGAGACATTTCCTACTGCATTGACCTTCACTGCATCTTGAAGAGTATAAAAAGCATTAAGGAACATTTTAAAAACACCCAGGGGTTTTCTTTATCTCGGTTTTCTCCCTGATCAAATAAACTGGAACTCTTTATTATAGATATCTCCCATATTTCAAGTTAATGTACGTCTCTCTGCAGCACAGCCACCTAAATAATCTTAACACTTCACGAGGGTCCTGACAGCCTCCCAGAAATGTCATATTCCTCCCTCGATGACCATCCCTCAGAATGATAGCTTTGCAATGTCCCTTTGCACTGACACTAACTGAAATGATTATCCTTAAGATGACCAGAATTGAGCTACAAAATGGAAGGACCAATGTTTAACATCACCACAAGTGCTTAAGAGAGGAGAACCGTGAGTATGTAAGCTGATATGGTATATGTGATGGAGTTCAGCTCCATCTGTTCTTTTATTCCAGTGTTTATTAGAAATAACTTTACTGACAGAATGGCGATCTCTGTCACCTAGGAGAGCAAAGTAAACTGTCCACTTCTAGTTCTTACCTCACAAAGACTCAGAAGCAAATCAGGCAACAGTACAATCAGCAGCTGTTCCTATTAGCAGAACTTCAGCAAGCCAAAACAAGTATGATGCTAAGTCTATATATCACCTTAGCACAACTGAATCACTCTGTTCAGTTAATCTCTATTTATAGAGGTGTTCATGATCAGAGAACAGTATGTAGACAAAGCATAAAGATATATTGCATTTACAATCTTTATACAGCTTTTCTCTCTCAACTGCTTAAAGTCATTCCTCATTAACTAGGTTTTCACACCAGAAGAAAATGATAAAGAAAGCTCTGCACACAGACTGTAATAGCATTTCACCCATAGTGCTCTTCTTATCTGTAAGACTCTACTAAATTAGAAAAGCTCAAGTTAAAATAAAAATAATAATAATAATTAACCTAAAAAGTGAAAACTCCACTGCTCCTTATTTGTACTTACGGCAACATACATTACTGCGATAAGCAGTAGCCTCTAACTACATGAGATATATTCTTTTTTTAAAAATTAGCTTAAATCTCTGTGTGTTCCATCCGGTAATATAAAGCAGTTTCACTGGGGCATATTTCTAACATGAAATATGGAATAAAGGGTGGAGGTGGGAGGAGAAAGAGGAAGGTTGAATTACAATAATTTCTCTACCCTTGTTCTACATGTTCTCCTAAACATATTTGTTTGTTGTTTGTTTGTTTGTTTTGTTTTAAACCACTCTTCACTTTTGCCACTACAACATTCTGTTCATGTTGAATTCAATCAAACCTTTCTATACTTTCTTTTTGCTTTCTGCATAAGCCCCAATTTTTATTTTTTTATTTTTTTATTTTTTTTTTTACCTGGCTCCACACTTCATTACATTTCTTATCTTTCTCCAAATCTGTCAACAGACAGATTTGTGTTTGCTTTTAAGTAGAAAACTGGCCCAAACTCTAAAATTAGATCGACACCTTTCTTATAAATAATGCATGAAGTGTGTAAAGCATTGCCTTGTAGTTTTAGCATCATGAGAGTTATTATATCAAAAGTAAATTTTATCAAGTATGGACATGTGAAATCCAAGCCTTTTTTTTAATTATTCTTTTCACATATAAGTTATCAAACCTACATGCATGCTTTACAATTTCAGGTTCAATACATCTAGCTGTAGCAGTTTCTGCATACCATTAGTAACTCTACCTCTGGTACATAGTTGTGATACTTATTTTAGTTCCGTATAGTTTTTCTTCACTATTCAGCCATTTTTCTTTATTACATTTCAACAGCAGCAGACTTATTTCTGAAAAGTATAAAAGATGCATGTTTTCTGTTTAATAAGTAAACTGCAGAGAGCAATCATAATCATTACTCAGATCACAAGATTATTCCATAAAACTTGACAACAACAGCATAGAACAGCAGTAAAATAAATACAGTTATCAATAACATTTTTTAAAAGCCATTGATCAGAATATTGGATATACATTGCCTCGAGATTTGTCATGGGAATTCATGTTTTTCATCCATAAGTAACAAAACAGCTCCTTTTAAAATTCAAGGTGAGGAACTGCGTGCGTTGCCTGCTTATTTCACTGAGTCTTCTGCATCTGTCTTTAAATCCAACACACTGAGGAGTTCTCGGATTTTATCCTCTTCTCTTCTCAAAATTAATGTGAGTCATATAAAGTACCTGACACTGGTAATCATTCCTTTATATTTAAAATATATGTAGCTAGAACAAATGTATGACTCACTTGGCCATGTTCCATAGCTGTGCTACTGTACCTGAATAGCTCTGCAGCTCTCCACCTTTTGTACATATCGCACGCTTTAAAGCTGTCTAGTGTAACAGATAAATCTGGGCAATCATGCATTTTGTAATTTCTCCTGACACTCTCAATTACATTTTGGAGAGTCTGGAGTACAAGACTTCCAGCAGTTCCCTCAACCAATAGCATAAATTTTGTTAAACTGCAACTGAAAGCTGTGCAAGATTTATTTGCTGAGCGTTTAACTCTGGTTACACCGTCAAAAGCAGGAAGTAAAATAGCAACAGATTTCACTGGTAGTAATTAATTTGTTATTTTGAAGGGAAATGGTGAGAACCAAGCCCAAAAGACTAAATTAATACAATCACAGCGCTGAAGCACTTTTTTTTTTCCTACAAATTAGCGTGAAGTGAAAATCACCCATGAGAAAACCTGTATGTATCTTTTATATATTATTATGATGCCCTGCTAATGTTTCTGGCAACAGGCTAGAGGTCAAAAGCTATGAAGCCAGTATTCTGAAACACTATCTGACAGCAGATAAATTCCTGTGTACTTAAACATTCCTTACCATAGTACATGGAAAGCTGAATTGCTAAGGAAAAAGGAAATTAGCAGATTTTCATCTTTGCATGCAAAACCTGGTGTATTTTGAGAACTCAGAAATTGGCTCCATTTTTTTTTCTCACACCATTTCAATGGGAAAGCAGTTCTTAGGAACAAAATATGAATGTAGAAACCTTCTATTACCATACTAGAAAAATAGCCAAAAACTACTTCCTAGAGTGGTTCTATGTAAAAATTTGCAACACTGCTTTTCTTCTATTGCTGACACACACCAGATCTTGGTTACTCCAAAGGGACAAATATCAGAGAAATGTGTTTTCAGAAGAGAAATATCTGTTCAATTCTCTTCCCACAAAGATTGGGAGTATGATTAAGGGAAGGAATTTTATTTTGTTTTATTTTTCTTAAGGATCGAAGTACTAATTAGACTACAGACTAAACTATACTGAAGAGATAACTGACACATCAGTTTATTTGAAATGACAGATCAGTGAGAAATGGGAGGCATATTGTTAGCTGATCTTATATTACCTACAAACTTGATTTTTCACTAAATTTCCAATTTATAGATCTGCCCTTTGGATAACCACATTCTGCTCCAGGCAAAACCAGTCTAAATTAGAAAAACAGATTAAAAATTCAAGGAAGTCTTCACCCACATTAAGAATCAACTTGTGCCACCAACCTCAAGTGAAGTCAGTACCTGAATACTTGCCATGGAGTATTAGAAACAGGATGTCTTGTGACAGAAAAAGATCAAAGGCTTGGTTTTGAACATCTAGCCTGAAATCCTTCTGCTCTGGTTTTCCCCCACTATAAAGGATAATAGCACATACCTCCCATAAATAACCACCAGGATGATACAAGCATCCATCAAGAGGTACTTGTATAACTCAGTGATAAGTACTTTATTTTTTAATTACAGAAGAAAACCACATTCTGGTCCATGAAGTGTACACTCAGTCAGCACATACCTGGCCTTGAAATAGTGCCGTTCTGATGGAAACAACCTGTAGGTGTGTACTAAGTACTGTATCTATCTGGCTGCCATGAGAGAAGGGTGAGAAAAGCATTGCTAAAAAGAGTAACAGTAAGTGGATCTTCTTTCAGCATGTGGGTGTAATTAAACCCAACATGGAGAAAGGAAGAAGCTCACGCTGTTTATCGATTGTTGACTATATAAAACTGTCAAAGTGGTGCTCATGACCAGATTTCTCCAACCTTTTCCTTTTTCACGTCATATACTGTTTTCCCTTCGCTGTACTTAAATTTTCATTTCTCATCTTCCACACCTTTTCCCCATTTTTCAGTTATTGAACTCATCTTCTCTATTCTTCTTACTTCTGCTTAACTGCTGTCAAAAACCCTAAATGACCAACAGTTTTATTCTCTGCCTTTCCCTTAAGCTCTTCTCATCCTTTCCTTGAGAAATGTAACTCACACCTAAATTCATGTGCAGGATGTCAGCAGCCTCTCAAGGTTGCATCTAATTTTTCTCCAGCACATTCCGGTGAACATAATAGCACATCTAGTCTAGGCCTGTTTATTTACATGACAGAATGTATTTGCCAATCTAGTAGGGACACGCTATTTGCAGGAGATGCAATTTCCTCCCCACTGTAAACAGTTTAGGTCTTCTAATGTGAAACCAATAAAAGTTATTGTTTCAGCGTAGGACTTAGGTGATCTTGTTATTGAGTATGGTGACAAACTGTCCACAAAGTGCAGCCTGGGCTGCAGGAACAGAGCACTTTCTACATTCTGCTGAGTTGTTCCTTCCAGGAGTAACAACAACTGTCAGTGATTAACAAGGAGCTGGTGCAGATTCAGCACAGTTGGAGGCCAGCAAACCACATGCTGCAGCGGCAACTGCAGTAAGTGAATTCAAAATTAGATTCAGAAAGCTTTAAAGAAATGGAAGATAGGTGAAAAGAAGAGGAAAATTCTAAGGTATTGTAACCAGATTTTTAAAAAGTTCTTAAATTCAACTTACATCCAGGTTTGAAGACATATCTCCAGCAAGCTTTACTCACCCTCTGGTAGCATACATTAACAACCATAATCTTGGCCTTCAGTGGCAGTAAATTATGCTCATATCTTTTCTTTTTTTTTTTTTTTTTATCTCTTTCAAGAGCACTTAGATAAAAATATTTATAGCACTCTTTCTTGACAGGTTTGCGTATCGTGACTAATTGATATAAATTTGCCTTGGAAATAAATGTGCACTCACTGTGATAATATTGTTTTAAGTGTGTATCTTAGACCATATGTGTGACAACTTTTTGGACAGAGTTATATGTTATCACAATTCTTCAGTTTTCAACAAAAAAAAAAAAAGAAACAGACATTGACAGAAAAGAAGAATTTCAGGACAAGTATTTTCAGGTTCATTGGCTTAAGTTCTGTAAGCAATGCCTTAATTATAGTTCAGCTATAGATTGTTATTGATAACAATCATCACACATGGTATTTGTTTCTGATATTCCACTTGCTTGAGAATACACGCAAAAATTTTTGCTGTTTACATATTTACAAAAAAAAAAAAAAAAAAAAAAGGAAATTACACGAATGACAAGTCCATAACAACCCCTCCAGCCACACCCAGGTTTCAGGCCTGAAGAATGACATCCCAAGATCTTCCAGGAATCTGGGCTGTATTCTGCATGAATGCATATATGGATATAATATATATGCATATAATATACTTTTATATATTATTTAAGAATATAATGATAACAACCTAATTCATGCATGGAATTCTCATTACAAAAATTAAGCACTGCTGTTTTCTCTGCCTTGGCTTTACAGGTATGTTGTATGCAGAATGTCTTGCTAATGAGCAGTACTGAGAAAAGCACAGTATATACCCCACATTCTCCATTTTCTCTTCTTTTCCTCACTAAACAAAACACAAGATTTAGACAACAAATATCACTCTAAAACTAGAAATAAAGAAATGACTAAGGAAATACCATATTAAATACACTTCTATATCACTTTATTGTAAGCTGATTACAAACAAGTGTCATATAGAAAATATTTAGAAGGGAAACACTTGGAAAGATTACGTGCTATTACATTTATTAAGCCTAGAAAGCAGTTACCTTGAAAAAGAAATACAAGATGGCACATTATGTCCCAGCTCAATACCATAGCCAAAACATTCATTGAATACAAAAGGGACTATCTGGAAGGAGAGGCAGTGTTGCCTCTGCAGCGGGTACATACAGTGCAATTCCAGTGACACCACCAAACATTGGGCCCAGTTTGAAAACCCCAAATTCAAAAAGGATGTTGAAAATATGAAAGAGATGCAGAAAGGAACCAGAGGAATGACTCAAGATCTGCCTCTACCTAACACATACTTACCTCAATCCGTAATCACTTCTTACAGTGCAGGCTCATGCTATAATTTCATCACAAGCAATGAATACCTGCAAGCTGAGATTTCTGATAGCAGAAGGCACTTTTTTCTAACAGGTAGTTATAACAAAATCCAATAGCCAGAAACTGACAGCTAGATAAGTTCACAAAAGTGGGCATTTTTAATAGCGAGGGGTAATACTAGAATGACTTTTTCAGGAATGTACCTCATTCTCTGCACTTCATAGACTCTGAATTGATTTTGAATGTCACAAATTCACACCATGAGGTATAAATTTGCTACAGAAACAACTGTTTAAATTGCAACAGAATGGAATTATGCAGAGATTGGACTATGAAGAAGGTCAAATAACGTAGAAGGTCATAATGGATGCCTCTTAAAATCTGCCAGTTAGTCCTTTGTATTACCTATGAAATGTAAATATTAAATATTATTCTTTGGTTTGGAAGAATGTAATATCTACTTGCAAAGCATAATTAGAATGATGCATAATATTACATCTATCGTTATTCAGCTAGCATTTCTCTGCTAGTACAATAAATAGAGTAAGCACAACAATTTCTTATGAACATTAGACTGCAAACCGCTGTGAAGCCTACACTGCACTGTTTTCAGCAGTCTTTGCGTATTGATTGTAGTTGTCCAAATCAAATTAATGCATACCTGTGGGAACCTCTGAGATTTTTAATGCAGGGGATTTGTGGTAATGCTTTCAAATTTTGTTTCTGTTACCTTAAGACCATCTTTCTCTGCCAGACAAAATACCATTCAGTCTTGCCAAATCAATTAGCCTCATTTTGTTTTAAGAATCTGTAAGTGTTAACGCTGTAGTCTTCTATTCAGATATCATCTAGTGCTTATATGTATACCACCTAGCTGAGCAAAGCTCTCACACCTAAGTGCATATCACTCTAAAAGGTATATAAAAAGATAACTAAAATAAAAATATCAAAGCCAGGCACTTTCTGCTTGTTTTCAATATCCTCTGCTGCTGACCATGACTTTGTAACCTATTTAATATTTGCTAGCATTCTCACAAGAGACCAATAAACTAAAACACTATGGCTCTAAAGAATCCCAAATGTCATCAATCCATTTGCTGCATTTAAAAGGAAGAAAATACTGGAAAGCTTACGTACATAAAATTGTGGCCTATATCTGAATTTTCAATTCAACACAGGACAGAAATCAAATTGATTTGAGCTCTTCTTAAAAACAAACGAGGAAGGGGTGGGGGGTGGGGAGTAAATACATATATCTACTAGCATCAGACCACTGTGGTTTTCCATTTGCAGCCCAGAATCAGGTTCTAACGATAAATTCAAAATCCCTGAAAATCAAGGAGTAGAGCAAAATACAAACAACCCATCACTATGGAAGACAAAAGAGACACCATTTTAATGATACCCTGGTATCAGCTCAGTGAACACATTACTTTCTACGAGAGTTGACATTTGTGTGTTCCTTTTCCAGCTTTCAAAGCCACAGAAGGCATCGCAGACCCCAGACCGCACCCAGCCAAACACTGCTGTTCTGAACCCTTCGGCCACGCTGGAGATGTGCCAGGAGCCAGAGAGAGACGTATATCTCAGAAGTACAGCAGTCATCTTTTACAGCTTGGGCTTATGCACGCTACTGCCAGACATCATAAATCCAGACAAAAGAGAGTCTGAGATAACCCACATAAAGAACTGCTCATTGAACTCATATAATCTATACTGCAGCCAATGAGCATGGCAGCAGGCTATTAGGCGCGAACTCTACAACTGCCGTGTTAAGTGCCTGCAAGCTCTCGGATGAATGCAAGCAGGGTTCAATTTTTTGTGCAAGACTTCAGCATTAGACTGCCTGGTATTGGATTTTGAATGCTTTGGACTCTCTATGCATTTTTTGTAAATGTTACTTAATATGCAAGTGCTGTGAAATTGTACACTAACTGGAGAAACAGTGTAATTTATGGGAGATATGAGCAATTTTCCTATACTCAGCTAGACTGAAATAGCAAGCTAGCCTTTTACCATATGGCTTATTCTCAGCCATCACACAGCACAGATCTCATTTTTTCCCAACCAAATTACAGGCTTCCACAATCAGCACCCTGTCCACGCCTGATGATTTTCTTGGTTCTTCAGATTTTTTGTTCTCTCACCACGAAACTCTGTCACAATGAAAGCAATATAATGCTCTTCATCTTGCATTGCTTCACTGGACAACCAGTTACCAAATAAAAGATATAAGAATAAACAGAACAGAATAGAGAAAGGCTACAGAGTAGTGAAAAGGTAACATTTACATCCCTCCATAGGAGTACAAACATCTCTGTTGTCACCCTTGTGCTCTGCTCTACTCCTGTAGCCACTAATCAGCACAGTGTTTTCTCTTCATGTTGGTCAGACTCAAATCTCACCATGACAGGAAATGAACAAATATGTTGTCCTTCATTTTGAATTGATTCTTCTCAAATAATGTATGATCAAGATGTCTCAGGCAGGACTAATCAGAGAAAAAAAGCAGAGAGAAAACTAAATCTAGAAGGTAAGAATATGAAAAATGAAGTAAACGTGAATATGAAAGATGTAAATAAGAAAATGAAAAAGTAAATAAGAATATGAAAAATGAAGTAAATTAGTAGGCCAAAGGATAAATGCAGTCAAAGAACTAACTGAAAGAATACCCATCTACCTTTCATGTTTTTGCTGTGGCCTTTCTACTGAAGTGAAAATAAATAAAATGCCTGAGTAGTGCCATTATTACAGTTTTTCCACTCTGCTTTCTGCTCTGGTTAAGCCATGTCTCTTACAATGAGTAGAGAAAAACTTTGTATGGAAACATCTCACTTCCCACAAGTTTCAACAGGAGTTTGTAAGTACTGTGCCTTCCTAGCAGAACATGTTGCAAAGCAGACACATTAATTATGGAGGAGAGGAGGGAGTGAAGAAGATTCCTCTTCTCTAAGCCAATGAAGGACGCAGTGTCCCAAAGGCAGAGTCAGATTTTGCAAGTACATCAGTAGAACAGTGTTTGCAAATCCAATCTTATCCTGGGCTGCATGAAAAGAGGTGTGACCAGCAGGCCAAGGGAGGTGATTGTCTCCATTCAAGCCACCCTTGTGAGACCCCACCTAAAGTGCTGCATTCAGCCCTGGGGCCCCCAAGATGAACAAGGACCTACTGGACCAGAGGAGGGCCAGAAGGACGATCAGAGGGCTCTAGGCAGATCTTACAGCAGCCTTCTGGTACCTAAATGGGGCCTATGGGAAAGATTGAGCAGATCTATTCCTTCTATAGGTCCTTCTCTTTGATTCCCACTAGAAATTACTACTGTTATCTAGGTCTTATAACAAATAAGACAATTATTACCAACACAGGCAAAGAAACCATGGCACAGGAGTATTCAGCACTGACATTTGTATCGACAAGCAACCAAAATCCATTGTGTTTGTAGGTCAGCTTCTGCTATTGCATTTTTCATTGCCTGTACTTCAATACAGACCTAGATGTTTAGGCTGGTCTGTCTTTTGAAAAAGGTAAAACACACAAACACACAGAAAACTTTTTTTTTTTTTTTTTTTTTTTTTTGAAGTAGCAACATTAAAGAAGCAAAACAAGCTTAAGGGGTTTTGCTATTATTGAATCAAACCACGGACTCATCATAAACTACCTTTTCCCTGAGTATTTAAAGAATTTGAAGCTCATGGACATTGTTAAGCACTGAGTGTTCACTACAAGGTACCTGTAAGTGGACTGAGAAGGATTCCACTATGATCTTACTATAAAATAAATTTGCTGGTTTGGATTAGATTATGTATTATCAACAGGAAATAACTTAGGAGATGCCACTCACCCCCACAGTTCTGAGTGACCTTCCTTCTGAAGGATTAAGATTTGAAATCCAAGAAGCTAAAACTACACTACTACAAAACTTTTTAGCTAACATGACTGAAAAGTGTAAAAGTCATTTACAAGACAGTGTATTTTCTGACCAAACAATGGTCGTGCCTTTGAATTATTTTTTGCTAGTTCTGAAACAATTTGACACTAATTTAAACTAACTTCAATACTGAATCCTCTTCCTTCTGCTCCTCAGCTGTCTGAGAAAAATCTGTTTGGTGATGCTTGTATTCTTAATGGCAGCAATGAGATCTCTCTATAGCTGATAGTTATCCAATCTGCGTTCTTGCGGTATCTCTGAATGATTGCTATTTCTTAGTTTCTTAGTTTCTCTTTCCATAGAAGCTTGAGTTGTACTCTCCAGCACAAATTCTTAATCTGCTCATCTCCAAAATTAAAACTGTAGGAAAAAATAGGTCATCTATTCACATATTCATGACTATTTAAAGTTTGTCAATCTTTTGCTCATAAACCTGCCTAATTTTCCTGCATGCAGTTCATTTTAATGCAATATTATCTATCAAACCATAGCTGTATAGTATTTTTTTATTCCCTTTGTTGAAGGAACTAGGGAATTTAACATTTTTTTTCTTTTAATTATGTCTAAAATTTCATCCATCATTCATCATCATCTCAGTCTGTTTTTCTTTTATGAAAAGTGATTGTATAAAAAACTTGTAACAATACAATCCCGCAGGCTTGAATTATACTTGCATAGAATTATTGATAAGAACAGTGTAACTTGTCCTTCTGATGAAACACGTTTTTTAGAAACCGTGCTTATTCATTTATTAGTAATGATAAAAACTGCCAGGAGCTGTATTTCTTATGCCTCTGTGTAAAGAATGAACTGCCTCAAGGCTAAACATCTCCTACAAAATGTCTTCTCCTCTGGAAAGTGGCAATATCTTTATGTTAATGATAAAAAAATATTCTGTGGATCTATTCCTGTATTTCTTGGAATAAAAACATATATATATATTTAATTTTCCTCACCGATTATAATACTTCATTCATAAGAAAGACCCCCATAATGCATCAAAGTATGCTATAAATCCCACCAACGTAATAATTCAGAATAATTTCTAGAAAGCATGGACTATTGCATTATATTATGGCAAAAACTGTCAAAGTGTACTGCATGATGGCAAAAGCTGAATCCAGTACAGAACCAAAAAATCACTGTTTTTCAACAGCTGCACTGTTGCCTTCAATAAATCTAAGACAGTAGGAAAGCTGACCCTTTACCAAATATGCAATATCATTTCATAGCTAACCTCCCCAATTAGTGTACATAACAGCTGAGCAAAGTTTCCCCACATCAGAGTTAAAGACATTAGTACTCACATAGAATTCCTCAAAACAACAACTTGGAAGAAACAAAATGTTATGTTGATTTCTTTTATTATTATTATTTATTTTATATATAAGTACATATATGACCTTTGCCACCTCCTATTTTGGAATCATATTGCAGATTAATATTTCTTCTAGATTTCTAATGAAGACTTCATCAGGTTTGTATGGATTGCTGTTACATCACAATGGATGCCTCCGCAGAACTGTACACATTCCCATTTATCATCATAAGATGTTTTTCCATCTGCAGTTGACAGCAGAAGAGCTAAATGTAATTATCATCACTATACTGAGATCAAATCAAATAGCCTGTTTTTCTCATATCAAAGTCAATATTATTTCATTTTTAAAATAAGAATTCTCATGACAAGCTCTCCTATTAAATTCACTGCATAATCTATTCGCACAGAGGGTAATGTGTCACCTAGTAAACACCACTTTCTGTACCCACAACTTGATAGCAACGGTGATAGTTATAAATAGACTTAAATATACTTAGATATAATATACTTATAAATAGACTTTCAGACTTAAATCTGAAATACAGAGCCAAGGGAATCAGCAAATCTGCCTGCGGTTTTTGCCACTCTGGTTAACCATTATGTACAGGCATTACATAAGATACTCAAAAAAATATATATTAAGTACAAATTCTTCATGCAGCTGTCAGCCAATTCCCAAGCACAGACTTAACCTCAGTATGTTAAGGGCTTCTCCCAACCATCATGTAAATCAATAGAAAAATATTTCCCTGAAGAAAGAACTCATTTATAGAACTAGTGTTCCATATTACAGAATATAAACATGTCATCCGCTGTTATCAAAACTCATTAGACAACATAAGCCGGAGCCAAACTGGTTAGTCTTATTGAAACCATACTCTCCAGCAGAGCTTTGTCCCATCTGAAAATTTCTGACCAGTTCTAATTATACTTACCTTTTTTTTTAAAGACCTTTTGAGAGTTACAGTGGAAAAGCACAATATTAGAACTGCCTATTATTGTTATTCAGCTCTATAGTCCTTTTCTCCAAAGGCTATGGGAAGAAAAAAAAAAAAAAAAAAAAGAAGGGCAGGTTAGCTGTAAAGAAAGATGTGCATACCTAGGGAAGAACTGAATTTAACTATGGCTTGCAAACTGCATCCATAATCCAAACAAAAGTACAGTCAGTGAGGGAAAAGATGATCCAGTGGTTAGTCACAGGCCACAATGCTGAGAGCCTTAGATAAGACTTCCCACTCTACTTCCAGTTTCCTACTTGACCTTGCTCAGCTCGCTTAACTACAGCAGCCTGTATCACACGGCATAGCCTACAAAGGGAGATCGAAGCTGGTTAATTCCCATAGGTACAGGACCTGACAGCCTGAACAGCTCAGACAGCCACACTGCACTCCCAGCAGCCTGCACAGAACCAGCTCTGTGCAGAAGCAGTCGTAGTCCACCTCCAAGAAATACTGATGCTAGTACCTACCTATTTTCCTGGTATTATGGTAGTAACTAAAATAGAAGAGCTCTATAGTAAAATCGGATTCTGTATCAGTTTAAAAGGTAAGGAGAGCATAATAGTGAAAGTATCCAGTTTCTCACTGTTGATATACAACACAAATCTATCCCATTTCTTAACTCATCTTGAATTTCTCAACAGTTGTGCTTCTGTCACCATTATGATCTCTTAATAAGAAGTTTCTTTAGGGAAAGTGGATTTCTCTTCTTAATTGACAGCATTTATTTGGTATTTTAGAGTCAAAGGCG
The DNA here is from genome assembly GCF_965140915.1 of Aythya marila. Taxonomy (NCBI): domain Eukaryota; kingdom Metazoa; phylum Chordata; class Aves; order Anseriformes; family Anatidae; genus Aythya; species Aythya marila. The sequence continues at coordinate 40,635,728 of NC_139045.1, forward strand.
AAGATGCTATTTGCAGACCTAATAGAGCAAAGACTCCTGCAAGAGTCACTAAACTGCAGTAGATGTTTTTGTGTTTTGTTGTTGTTGTTTTTAAAATAAACAAAACAAGAATATGACTCTTAGTCCAGTATGTTTAAGCCCCTACTTATTCCCTAGAGTGCACATTCCTTCTATACTACACAACTTATGTACAAGCAACAAATATATATATATATATGTATCCTACTTAGTTAAAACACCATCATTTCAAACAAATTAGAACCATAGTATTTGTTGCTTATTTACAAAGTTTTCCTCTATGGGATGTCATACTTGTCTATATTTTTCTATCTAAATAAATATACCTACTAAATCCATTGCATTATTTATAAGCAAAGGAACGAGAAAATCAGGTTATGGTATTCATTTTGAATAGATTTTTACTGTAGTTTCATATATTTTATTATGCCATGGCAGTATCCAACGCCTTCCAAGAATAAAATTTTTCATGGACTTGAATGGAATTATACATTTTGTTTTTTCCTCTCGGACACTGAACTCACCAAATAACTCACCCTAAGCTGCTGAAACATAGTATTACCTGAAACGCCATAATGTGTTTGGCAGAAGCAGCCATTTGGAGGGTTTTGAGTTTGGTATCTTGGCCAAAATTCAAGAAGCTCAGTGATTACCAGGGACATTAAAAACCTGTTTGTAACAACAATAAAGAAATAGCACAGGCACATGAATGTTTCGTGGAAGCTAGGCCTAGCTTGAGAACAAATCTCCAGACTTCCTCAGCAGACCTACTTTCTTCATACCAGCTTCAATTCCACATCAGGCCTCCACTATACAGGGAACTATAAGATGCCTATATTGGTATCTCCAGGGTTTGCCTTTGAGACCAGGAAGCCACATATTTTGATCCTTCATCATGAGCATGGAGGAAGGCCAATCAGAGCACATAATTCTGGTGATACACTTTGATATAAGCCAGAAGTTGGACATCTCAGGTAGATATACAGGAAAGAATAAATAAGTAAATAAAATACAGTCAGAAATCATGAAATTTCCAATCACCACTCTTTCCTAGCAACAGGGACTACGAGAAATCAAGATGAGAAAATTCTTACCAAGTTGCACCAGCCAGTGCAATGCTTTTGCCTGGGCTATACGATCAAACTTTCAGAAAACCATAGGCTCGGGCAACATGCACATGTGACAGGGCAGAGGAATGTCAGCTGGAACTGCAGCTGTCTGCTTTCCAGTTACCTGGTGCAAAACCGGGATCTCTGGAGCACAGTTCAATATGTGAAGAATATTAAAAATGTACTGGTAGTAAATGAAGACCCATTTTATTACAGGGCATTTTAAAAACGAAGTACCCACTTCGTAACATGAAGTCTATGAGACTGCAGTCTTAAATATTGATTTTGTATTCATTGGCATTGACAGAAGCAATTCTGCTTTTGCTGAATGTAATAAATATGGCTTTAAACAGAATAAGGCCCTTTCAGCAAGAAATTTTACATCTATCTGTTTATAAGCCTAAAATTAAAACCGCTAGAAATGAAAAAAGAAAAAAATAACCAAGGGGGTTTTCAAAAATTTAAAACTCTATCATGCATAAATGGAGCTCATCAGAGAAAGTAATTTCCCTGCAGAAAACACTCCATCTTTTGTTTTATGTAAGTTAGCAACATGAATATTTTATTCTTAGTGAAACTGCCATTACCCCCTTTGCATTTCATAGCTTTGCTTGGTGCCTGAAATAAATAGGCCTTTTTTTTCCCCCCTACTACTTTGCTGTTCAAGCCTATTTCCATTACAAATTTTGCCATAGCTCACTAGATATGAGAGTCTGGGATTTGGCATTAGCAGAGACTATATCCATTGTCCCTGCCTACCATCCATTCGACAAAGAGGAAGTTAAGAAATGTGCATTAAGGACAAAACACTGCATAGAGGGTAATTATTCTCAAGATATCCATCATAATTTGGAAGGCACACTGGCTGTCATTGTCTACAGGTAATTTAGTTTTTTCTCAGAACTGACTACTTTCAACCCTGGCAAAATTTTACAATTACAAAGAAGGCAGTAAAAATACCTTTATTGCATATCCACATTAAAACAATGGTCTAAATGAATACCAAGCTGAACGTACCAGAGAGAAGTATTTCAACTCCAGGATGAGAATAATAAAAAGAATCAGTACAATAGATAACACATTCCATTTCTAGGAGCTGTTGCACAGAACTGTGAGCAAAGTAGGCTGCACAAGAATACAGACGCTATACAAAATTGTATTTTAAATGAGTTTCATCTAGAGAAGCTTAAAAGTAACTTTTTCGATCAAGTTGAAAATTTACAGAAGATAGACTATTTGACCTATATGCAATTCCATTATCATTGTAAATTCTCTTCTTTGAGAGCAGTCTTATTTTTAATTTTGTTACTTGGAATGTGATAGCCTGAGTGACTGGTTTCCACACTTAGTGTTGTTAGCAGTTTTTCCAGTCATTTTTACAGGTGTTTTTTGTTGTTGTTGTTTTGTTTTGTTTTTAAGATTTAATATTTCCAAAAATGGTTGCATCATGTATCAGATCTTCCACCTAAAAAGGAATATACCTGTTCTAACTCCTGGACCTACACAGTGTCTTTACACTGCACCAGATAAGCCAGCCATGCCTTTCAGTCTGTTGTATGTAAAAAAGGACTAAATGTATGCCGGCTACAAATGACAACATTTGAATTATGCTGCAAGGCAAACGGCTGGCACGTTTAGACAAGAGAGGAAGAGTCTGTAAGATAAAATTGCTTTCCAATTGCAATACCCTAAGCCAGCACCAAAATGATTTGCCTTCTTAGTTAAGAACTATGAGAGAATGAGAGACACTGACTAATTTATACCAGTACTTAAAAGCCATCCAGTAAAAAAAAAAAGCATTGTGTGTAAAGAATATTGATCTCTGAGCTCATCGGTGAAGATACTACTTTCTGTACTGCTGAAGTCCAGAAAACTCTTAGATCTGATACATCTCCAGAATAATTTTCAGTTCAGCTATCTGATTTTTGTCTTCATCTTCTACAAGAAAAATGTAAGTATTCCAAGCTTTGTAGCATGTGGGTGTGAAAGTACACATGTATGTGAGGATTCAATTCTTGCAACAAAGACATACAGACAAGAGTACCCCATGCTTAGATAGCCTGAAGTAAAAGTTCTGAAAAGAATGTATCAATGTTTGTTCCCTATTATATAAAGGTCTAAAAGACAAACTTTTTTGTGTGTGATTACCAGTAAACAATAACAGACAAAATTCATCACTTACTGAAGTCATTATCTCAGCAAGTGGTAAAAGTTTGCCAACATGTAAGATGGGAATTTTAAAACTAAGTCAGGCTCAAGATTATGAGAAAAAAAAAGAGAATTTGACTTCAGTAGTCACCATTTAGATATTGCAAAATCACACACTTAGTAGAACTGCTCAGTTTACACGCAAGTTATTACCCATCCCCTCTGAATCCTTCTCAGAATTAAGAAATGAATTGCTGATCACATAATTTAACTCTATGTTTGGAGTTGTGGTCAACATAATTCACTTACTTTGTTAATCATTGCTTCTTTTTTACTGTAGTTTGTTAGTGAAATTAATTGCATATCTGCTTTAACTTACCTTATGAGATCCTAATTCAGTATGTATAAAAATACTCTGAGTTATATTTCAAATGATATTCTATATTGACCTAAAATAATTACCAATTGTTTATGGATTTTTGGATTTATGGATTCTTGCATTTATGAATTTTTGCTAGTAAGCCTCACGTCTCCAGCTTTTCCTCTCCCCATCTACTCCCATTTGTCTTTGATTCTATCAGTGTCCTTAACCACATTAGTGACCACAGGGTTTATCAAAGTTACTTCATTGGAAATGCTAGTAGTGCTATGTAAGTAGCAAATCACTCACATTTAAAATTGTAAAAAGAAATTTGGCAACAAAATACACCAGAAAAGAGCTGCTTCATTCACATCAAAGCTATATATGAGTTATAACTAGGGTAGGTCATTCTTATGAACAATGCTAAGGATATTCCAGAATCTAAATCCTGAATGATGGTGACAGAAGTTATAGCTGATGACATTTATAAATTAATAAATGTTAAATAGAACAAGAAGTTTGAATCCCTTTAGATAGTCCGTGAACTTTGTAGCAGTCCTCATGGTCTTCTGTATTTCAAAAATTACAAAGGCTTTTAGGTCAAATGTCCCACTCTGCAGCAGAAGTTGTATTTGGATTAAAAATCTAACTTTCTATTTGCTGAATGAAAAAAAGAAATATTACATTTCTTTCCAAATATTAGAAGGAAGATCCCAGACAGAAACAATAAACAGCCAAACATCTTTCATGGCTGAAGTTGCCATATTAGCTTGCTTTTAAAGACCCTATATAGGAGTGTGTATCATCAGTGACCATAAAATCTGGCACAGCAGTGCTTTTTGACAGAGATGATTTTCTAGTTCCTTCATACTCTGATTCCTATGTTGGACTGCCCTTTATTAATACAGCCATAAATCAGTGTTATTACCTGGATTTTAATCTAAAATATTAAAAAAAAAAATAAAAAAAATGGCGTAATTCATAAATAGAACCTTGTGCTAATGCTCAAATCTCTCACTGAAAGCAACAGAATTTAACTTTGAAACCAAGTGGTTACTCATCTTGTCCATTAAGCCATATTTTGAAAACAGTTTATTTTTATCAGGCTCTCATTGTTTTATTCTCATGCCCTGTTATAACATTACATTTAGCAACAAATATTTCACACAACCTTTCAGCTGTGTTATTTTGAATGTAAATATTGGGCAGAAAGGAGCTAATGCAAGGAAATAATTTTCCTAAAGAGTTGGATTATTTCCTAATTGTTTATTACAGATGTATTCTCTTGCCAAAAATCAGGAATTAAAATTCTACTTTCTTGAAAGCTTTAATGTTATGTGGATCTCTGAAGCATTTATATTTAATTTCACAGCAGTGTCACAATTCAAGAGGTATTTTTAATGTTTGCAGCAGTCAATTGTTGATTTATTTTCTTCCAGGCAAAATGCAAATAATCTCTTAAGAGGTTTGCTTGCAACATTGTGTTTGAGTTAATATATTTGCAGTGAATAAATTAAAAGAAGTCCAAATATGACTTTTTAAGGTCCTCCTGAATTTCAAATGTCTATTCCATTCTTTAAAATTATTTGGAAGTTGTCCTTCGAGAAGTAACTTGGAAGAAACTTAATCGTGACCTTGGACCTTCTCCAGTATAGGTTATATGTTAACCATGAACTTTAAGGGTGGGGAAATAAGCAGCTCTAGAGACCTAGCACCTCTTTGAGCTCTCCACCAGAAGCCTGTTCTTGGCTGTGAAGAACCCCTTGTAAGCCAGTAGTCCCAAATTACCTGAAGGGTAATTGCTTCATGGAGCAGTTCAGAAAGGATTCAGATGCTAGAAGCTGTCAGAGCATTCACCTCCCCACTGTATTTTAAAAGAGTATCATAAAAAATTATTCATTGCCATCTTTGGTGTAGTCAGAGGCTGCTACAACCAACACAATATAGCTTGAGATGTTAGACTTCAGAGACACCTAGACACCAGCCTTAGCCCAGTGCATTACAAAGAGAGGGAGCAACCAGACCAGGTCCTCAAGGGCTCAGGCAACCAAATTTCTTTGCTGGGATGTAGACTTCAAATTCATGGTTCCCAGGTCTGACCTACACTGGAAGAAATGACAGCTCCTGCCTGGCCCATAATTTCTCATTTCTATAGAAAAGAGGGCCAGGCAAATGGAAAGAAAGAGGTGTCCCTCGGCTTGGCTTCATTACCTACCCAGGGTGTCAGTGTAAATTTACCCAGAAACTGCTGGGGAGTCCCAGATACCTAACTGAGCCCACTCAGAGTTAAGCAGCTCACCTGTAACTCCTTACCACCGATGCTCTTTGCAAGTCTCCAATTTATCCTGCTAAATATCTGTGCAAGACCTGATAGAACACGAAGAGAAGAGGTAGAAGTCTGGATTTTCAGGAAATACCAAGCAGGTCACCTTTGGGACTAGACTACAGTACATAATGATAGTTAAACTGGCTACAAACCATGTTTAACAAGCTAGAGCAGCTTCCTAGGGGGTATCAAGAACTAAATTTCCTTCAGAGATAACAGGGCTACAGAGGACATTGATTTTTTAGAGAACAAAAAAAAAAAAAAAATCTGAGAACAAATCTTTGGGTAGGTTTTAATATAAATTTTTGAAGTGTCATTTACCTATAGAAAACTTCAATAGCAGTTGCTTTTCAATAAAAAAAAGTCTTTTGACAAATCATCAATGAACATGCAGGAGCTATTAGGATAAGCTCGGCATTTCAAATAAAGCAAGCAATAGTAGTAGGAAGGTTTGCATTTTCTGCCATCTCTGATTATATTAATAAAATGTATCTAATTTTTAACGAGTTTCAATATTTGTTTTGATGGTGCTTTCTGAGAAGAATTATTTTTTGTAAGATTCACTAACATCTGATAGTTATGTGCTTCACAAGAGGACTTTTTTTTTTAATGGTCAACACATCTGACAATTATCATCTCCATCATAAATATTTCAAATATTTTATTTTTTTTCTGCACTATCTTGCAGCTCAGAAAAAAAACACTTGAAGCTCAAACCTCTTCAGACTGGAATCAATTAAATTTGGCAATTATATTGAAATAAACAGGATGGAGTCTTAATGTAAAAATGGTGTAAAGAGCAACAGGTATTGCTGACAGAGATTTTGGATTTCAAATCATCTTGTATCAAATTAATCCCTAGTAAATTATTTTTTCCAATTTAAAAAACCTGTTAACTATGTCTCTAAGAGACTAAAATTTGTCTTTGGTTCAATATATACATAATTAGCTATTTGTTTTATTTTTAGAATCAATTAATTCACTTCATGAAAAATGTTAGTGTTTTCCCATATACCTTTCATCCAAGAAGACACTTACTTTTATATAAGTTGTTTTCTATTTGGAAATGTAATTATCTTTATAAAAAAGATAGATTAATGTTTGATAGCCCAGCCTGATTAATTGTTACTGCTTAGAGGAAGGAGAAAAGATTATTATGGGAACTATGCAAATAATTTGTTAGATTTTTTTTTTTCCCCAATGGAGTATATTATTATTTTGTATAATGTATTTTCTAATGAAGTCAAGATTTAGCTTCACTGCAATTTATTCCAGATTATTAACTTTATAACTTTGACCTTCTATTTCCATGAACGTTGAAACTGTATCCTGAAAATCAAATTACAATTTGGAGTTTACTGACCAAGAAGATTGCATCAGGAAAACTGAGCCTCTTACAACTTTTCTGGAATAGTCTAAATGCAAGTTTGCGCCTGGGTGAAGCTAATTCATCTACAAATGAATAACCATGGGTGAATGATTGCATTTATTTATTGCATTGTTTGCTCAACTCTTACTTTGATCTTTATTATAAATAATACATTTTATTAATGATTCTTTAAGAATCACATAAGTGGAAAACAACCATTCAGTGCTCCTCAGTGTGGAAATACACTGTCTGAAGTAGACTCTAATTTCTTTATTTTTCTTCCTTCTTTCCTAACTTTTCCCAACATCTGCTACATAAGAAAAATAGTTATTTTTGAAAAACTTCTCTACCTTAGTTTTATGATAATCATAACTACATGCATTAGTAAAATACAGATTCAAAATTTTAAGTGTTGGTTGTAAGTGTAAGTGTCTATTATTCTGCTTCTTCCAGACAGGCAAATACATTCACCTTAATATCACATATGGCATTATTTAATCTTTTTCAAGGTAATATAATGACTATATCTATTAAAATCCAATGTCCTATATCGGATAGTGTATATTCTTATCTAACCAGATAAACGTTTGGCTGTAAGGAATCTGTAAGGACAAAATATATTTTTTGGAAAGTTAATTTTTCAAAACCCTCCATTTCCATTTAGTGCATCTTAAAATACAATACAGAAGCTAAGAACGGGTAAGTCAGACAGAATTTGCAGCAGATAGGCTTATGTTAAAACAACTTTCACAAAAAAAAAAAAAAAAAAAAAAAAGTTTGAAGGGAAATACGGGAAGAAGTGAAAAGTGAAGAAAGAATTTTTAATTTTGTTCATATTCTTCTTGTCTGTGAACTTTTGAGAGCTCAGTGCAATATAACATCTCAACATTCTCAATATTCACCGATGTAGAACTTTCTCCAGTGACATCCAATATTTTAGACCAAGTCCTTTAGCAGCCCAGCACATCACACTTTCCAACCTTGTCTCCAGCCTACCAAGATCAAGGAGCAGATAAAAGGGGAATGTCCCTCCTCCAAGAAGAAGTGCCAATATTCATAAAACAGTACACCTGCCATTACATGAAGAATCAGCAGCTTCACTTCAAGCAACATGCAGTGAGATTACCACGCAGTTTTATCCGTGTGTTCTGCCATTTTAAGGTATTACCAAAGTTTCAGACTCATATATTGTAATTCTGATTTGTGCTAGGATCACTGAAAGTATGATGCAATAGTAAATATTTCTGACCTGGTAATCCAAGCCTTATCTCATATCTAACGGATTTATTTGGCCTTTACTGTTTCAAATACATTTCTATTGAAGTCTGATACCATAGCCAAATGTTGTGACACAACCTTCATGCTTGTGTTCTGCCACAGCACCTAAAACTACTCCAAAAACAAAGTAATTCCTTGCATGAAAATTGTATCCATCTCCTATAGCAGGTGTCAAGATCCTCAACACCTATTTGAACTGGGTGGTTTATTTTGCATCTGTGCAAAATACATAGGACAGCATCATTGTAAGGGTTAATTATCTCACCGGAGTCCACATTTGTTGTTCTTTTCATTCCCCATCTAACTGCAACTTTACCCTGAAGTTCTCATGCTATCCTCTAATTGACTAACATTTTCTTGTTATCTTCTTGTATTTGAATTACAATTCTGCAAATAGTAAAGCACTGGGGCAGAAAAAGTGTCATACCAAATTGTGCCTCAAAAACTGAACTGTTCACAAATCAAAGAGAAAGTTATTAAATACTGTGAATTAATGAGAAAAATCCACACATTCTGCAAAATTTTAGCTGAGTTTCAAATGGATCATGTCTGTATCACAAACACTCTTTTTTCTTCCTCTGTCTAACTTGCAGAAGAAAACTTCCAGCTAATTCATAGTTTGATATGTATACACAAAGAACTCATCAAACAAGAGTTGAAAGTACATTTAGTTCAGAGCAGGTAAAATGACCTCCCCTCCCTTTCTTTCCTCATTCTTCCCTTCCTCCCTTCCAGAGAACTGCTGACAAGGACTGTCTCTTCTCTGGTGTGTATTGTAGAAAGCACACTAAGAATTCAATCTTAATCAGAAACTTCCGGCATGCCCAGCTTTTAGATTTCTAGCCTTCGTTGCTTCAACTTCCTTCCAAATCTTCCTAATTCCAATTTCTATAGTTGCTGCTTTTCTTGTCCAAGTTGCCTAACGCAAAACATAGCTATTACAGTTACTTTACTCTCAAAACTCCTTGGGTCTCTTCTTCTGCTAAAAGACTGGACAGCAAAGAATGACTGAACTACATTTTTTTCCCAACATTGATCCCATCATTCAAAATAAGATTATCAAACTTTAAAGCATTTCAAACAAAATATTTTTTTTTTTTTACTAACATCATTGTCAATCAGACAACATCACGCTGTTCCCTGTTTGCTACCATATTTAGCGAAAGACACAGCACACCTGACATTTCAATTAAATGGGCTTTTTTTCTTTCTTTTTTTTTTTAATAGGTTAAAATGGTAATATGGACAAAGTTACAAGTATTTACAATTTGTCTTTCATAATCTCCTTGATAATCAATGCTCTGTTTTTTGGAATTGCTCTGACATCTTTTTGTTTCATTTCTGTACTGTGACAAGTGCTCCACAGATTCCCAGTGACATTATTTGCCAACATCTTGACATGATGTAACCATGATGGCTTTGCAACACCCAGTGCTCTGAAGACTTGGAAGAGCATTTTAGCTGACATTGTAACATCATGTCTGTGGATTCACAATGACATGTTCAGGAGACTATTTTGATCACACAATAAAAGCTTACTGGAGTGATTAGAAAATTTGCAACGCTATAAATTGTAATAAGGAAAAATAACTAAAACTATTGAATTTTTAACTCAGCTGTTTCCAAACTTTTTTTTTTTAAAGCAGAAAAACTTTACCTATGACTAGTCTATGAGACCAGACTTACAAACCAGACCAGAGTACTCAAAATTACAGCCTTGAACTTCTGGATGCTACAACAACTGGAGTTAGGGATGAAGATTTCCATTATTGTACATGTTAGTCATTTCAGAATGGGATTTCCAAGAGGTACCATTCACAAAGAGGTACTTCAGATCAATGTTCAGAAATGCCAGAGGGAAGGAAAAAAACTTTTTTTTTTTTTAATGATACATGTGCTTTCTTCTTTTATAAGAATGGCAGAGGGAAAAGCTCAACTTCTTTACTACAGCTTTACCTATAAGACTTATAGGTAAAGACTATAAGACTTAGCTTTACTTATAAAGCTAAATTGTGTTTTGTTTATTTGTTTTGTTTTGTTTTCAGGCAAGGCAAGTTAAAGGAATGAACCCACAACCTTTAACTGAACTGTCTTATCCCCGCTTGAGGAGTAGGATCAAGGAGGTGGGAGGAAGGGGTGGTGAAAGGCACTCATGAAGCACTTGCCTGCTTTGGTGGCTCTGCTGGTATAAGAACAGGGTCTGCTAGGCAGGTTCTCTGCAAATTTTCTGGATCAGCCTAGTCAGGTGAGGTGGGTGAAGGTTACTTCATTTGTGCACACAGAGCTACCTCAACCCATGAAGACTAAGGGTTTCTTCAGTATGCCCCCAAAAAAAATTGTAGGTATCTGGAAAACTTGTAATCAAAAACCGCTGTATACAACTAGGCATGATCTAAGCAAGGCTTTTCAATTCCTTCTTAAGGTCATAATTCCAGACATAAGACACTAAAAGCAAGTGTTAGGTGGGACTTAAGCCCTTAAGCCATTTTTGTGGCACAAGCTCTAATTGCCTATAACTCATGCTGTACTATCTGCTTAGCACATAAAGCTTGTCTATAAATACATAAATGTTTTAGAATCCATATTTCTGTCTACGTATGAGTAAATGAAATTGGAAATATGGTACAGATTTCTGTGTTTGTTTGCATGCTCCAGATTCAGAAGAAGAAAATACTTTAAAGTGGGTTATCTGTTTTGGTGGGCTTTTGTTTTGTTTTTGAAAAATGAGTCTGCTTCTAAGCACTTAGATTTATGAGAAGACACAGTTCAGTGTCTTAGGAATAGCAGTCACAAACTCCAGTGCTTTTCTTAAGCTGCATTAAGGAAAGGTCATCTCAGCTAGACATAGCACTAATAGCACTGGCATTAACAGTATTTATTTGCTCTCTCTCAAAAAAAAAAAAAAATCACAACACATCATTTTCACTTATGTTCAGTTAATCTACATATCCCTAAGAACTGAGTATCTTGTGTGCTGCTTGGCACTTTGCTGGGACAGCCAACAGTACTTAACTGACACATCTACTACTGTCTTGTGACTGCATGCAAAATAATCTGGCAGTAAGGTGTTTTATCCAGAAAAGTGGTATATTGATAGTTGCCTAGCTTCTCTCTCCAGCTCTTGGAATTTATGGAAGATCACAGTAATAATTCATTGCACTGCAACTGAGAGTCCATCATGTATTAGAGCTCATCTCTTCTGTGATTTAAAACCACCTACATGAGTGCTTTAGAGCTATTTCTGAGATTCCCTGAGCTGTTCTAGTCTGTATGAATCATGAAGCCAGTGAAAGTTTTATAAAGTTTCACTGTTCTTTTTTTTTTTTTTTTTTTCCCCCTCAATGTAGAATAAGAGAGCGCTCCTGCCTGGGTCTTTTGGGGATACATGGAGAGGAACAAAGCTGAACCATCTGGGTCAACATCATTCTCTCTTCTGACATTTACTTCAGTGCAACATGAGGCTGGGAATGCCAGACCCAGTGCTTGTGTATGGCATGGGATCAACCCTAGGCTGTGTCGTAAGTGTGTTTAGTCCACATAGTTTACAGACAAGGAGCAGAATAAGATGGATACTAGACATATTGATAGGCCACAGGACACAGTCTATGACTATTCAATCACTAAAAAAGCACAGTGTGAAATAAAGCCATCTCAAAAGTAAAGCAGTCTGTTCCCAGACACGTTACACATCCCACTACAGATGGACCATCCTGGTTGGTAAGAGGTGCATCACAAGTGGTTAAATCTTCTAATTTAACCCAGGAAAGAACCTGGGATCTAGAACCAGATCCCAAGAAAAGTCTTGGCATCACTAGATACCCTTGCTTCAGATAACTGACTGCAGCCAATACCTGACATATTTTGCTCATCCCATGTAATAAAGAACATGTACATATGATATGCAGTAATATTGTAATTTCATAGCAATCAAAGGAGAACTACAGCTGCACTTCAGAAGCAGAAGCATGTCTTTAGGGAGGTTAGAGAGATAAGATTAACCTGCCTATACATGTCCACAAGCATTTTCTCCCTCTATAAAAACATCTCAATAATGCCAAGTTAAAGACACAGTGGGAAATAGATTTTCTTCTCTATAATCAAAATGGCCCTCTGAGCTTTAGCAGGAAAGCCAGTGGGCTGAACTTTCTGCTAATAAAAAAAGCTACAGTATTAATCACGACTCAGATATCAGCCGGAGAAGCCAGCACATTGGTGTGTTGGTGTCACTGTCACAAAGCCGAAGTGTAACTCACCAGGAAAATCTCATTGTAGCAGGAGTGTTTTTAATAATACTCCAACTTTCTCCACATCCCCTTCAAATCTAAACTACACAGTGGAATTTGTTGTTGTTGTTTCAAATCTGTAGGATTACTTTTCCCTTGTCCGTGCCTAACAGCACTCATGCAGTTATAATTAGGTGTAGTTAGATACCACCTAAAAAAAAAAAAACTCACAAAATTGTGCTTGTTCATCTCTCTAATGCTCTCACGTGTACAGAGAAATGCAAGTAGAGCAAAATCCATTTTTTTTTCTTTAAAAAAGGGTGTGTGTCTGTGTGTATGTATTTGGCAGGAATAACTCTTTAAAATGGACGTATCTACTATGATGGATTCCACTGTTATATCATCTAGGGCAGCAAGAAGCTAAAATCCAAAGAAAATAAATGTATTTCAGTCATGTGAGCTACCAGAGCCGTCAATGTAACAGATTAGCTCTTTTCCAGGGAAGAAACTGAGACCACCCAGGAACATCATAAAAGGACACTATGTCTGGACTTCAATAGGCATAGATAGATAGATAGATAGTACCCAGCAAAAGCATAATCACAGGATGATGTTTTTTTGTTTTTGTTTGTTTGTTTGTTTTGTTATTGTTGTTGTTTGTTTTATATACAATAAAACTACAAAAAAAAAAAGATTGAATAGTTAACAGCTAATTGTAATACTCAACAGTATTTTATGCCTTTTTCATATGTAAATGGCATACATGCGCTGCAAACAATGGCACAAGGTAGCATCCTGCAATATGATGCTGACCAACCACAGTAGCTGGGGAAAAAAAAAAAAAAAAAAAAAGCAGGAAGGAGGGTTTCCAGGTTCTCCAATGCTTCTGGCACATCTTAATTTCTCTTTCTAATGCACAGGAAAAATGAAGGTACTTGATTCAAATTTTCAAATAAAAAACTTGGGATATTCCTAAAAATGAGGTTTGGTGATTTTCATTATCTCAACTGAGTCTACCTTCCAGATCTGTGTGTAATTTGAATCACTGCCCCAAAATTGGAAATTCCCAATTTAGGCAACTAGGAAAAGTACAAAATATAATAAGACAAAATATTGTGACTGAACCAACTACGTATGCTTAGAAAGACTGGATGCTTCCAGGGAATACTAATAGCACGTAGTTTACAAGCACCTCACCAACTGAAATTCCTTCATGAAAATTTAAGGGACAATTTAAAATAGCAATAAAAAAAAAAGAAAGGAATTTGCCATGGATTATTCACAAATAGGAAAGAGGCCTTTATTAGTCAAGTTAATTGTTCTTTCAAATTGCACACACAGCACTCTCTGAGTGTTGTTTTCTGCCATCAGTCACTCAGAGTGCACCTGTGGGCAACCATCCTGGCAGAGCTGTTAATGCTGCTCTGCTATGGAGATGATTGCCTCTTTTCTTCTTGTAATCATATCCACTGACATGAAAAACAAAATCACCTAGAAAAAAAACAACAATAATATATCTTTGTTTTGAATTTATTTTCCCTTATTATAAATTAACACTGCTGCAACCTACCAGCATTTTTTCAAGTGAAGTACAAGCAATGAGCCTTCAATCATGCACACCATGTGATTTGCATATTTGTACTTCTTTAAAGACCTGGACAAAATATTAATGTGACAAGCAAATGTAAGGTAAGAAGTAGCCAAGCATGTTAATGCATTAATGCACTGATCCTATTTCAAAGAGGTAAGATGACACTTTTGGACAGTTCAAGTAGATGACTAATTCAGAATGAAAATAAAACCTTTGCTCTGATAGTTTAAGTCAGAGGAGTCACAGTAGACATTAATAAGTCAAGAACCGTATTCGTACATTTGTCTTACTCTCTATCTTAAAATTCCAGCAACAGGGGAATGCAAAACACACTTTAAGTAGCAGACAGTAAATGAAACAAAGAAGTAGATAAGTAGATGACTATAAATGTCTCCCACCTTTATCATTGCTGTGTTGTCTGAGAAACTGAGTCATTGTTTATGGCCTGTGACATGTACTAGTGTGAAAAACGCTAGTTTTTCCTCACCAAAATCTACACATTTAGCTCAAGTATAGTACAAAAATGTCCATGTTTACATGAAGGTATAATCCAAAGGATAAACACATTCTCTGTAATTAATCATAGATTCTCCATTCACTGTTCATAATCACCTCAGCCTGAAAATACCTTTGACAAGGTTGCTTTGACAAGCTTGCAAAGCTGCTAAAAAAAAAAAAAAAAAAAAAAAAACACTCCATGGTAGGCTTTAGCAAAGCCTTTGGGGAAGTGAATGACACTTGGTAAATATTTTCTTCTTTTTACTTTTTAAGCTTCAATACCAGTAGGTCCTAACATTTACACTCAACCTTAGAGAACTTTTGGCAGTTTTGAAACACTTTGTACCAATAAAGGACAACAAAAAAGATGCACACTTTCTGCCCAGCCCTAAAAGTGGGTAGTCCTGATTGCCCTTCTTTTACACTGACTTCACACAGCTGTGACTGTTTATTTCACTACAGTTAGTCTCAATTACTCTAGCTCAACTGAGATAACAATCAAATTACCCATCCAGCTGGGGCTGCAGGATACTGTTCAATTACCTAAGGTGGCAACTGAATAGGATGCCGGGGTTAAAATTTTTGCTTTTGCAAACACATGGGTAGATTTTATTTGCATTATGGCACTGTCAGGAACAGCATTTATGTCTATACTAGCAAATTTTACAATTTCTGGTAATATTTCCAGGTGCCAGACACTATTAAACTTTAGCAGGATCTCAACCCAGTTTCTGCCCCTCTCAGGTATTACTCTCCCAGGCAATTCCTGGCCGCAGCAGCAAAGTAAGAACATTTGGGGACCACTCCACATAAGCAATGTGTGTGCACCCAACATGGGTTGAGGACTCATGGGCTCTCCTATAGCCTGCAACAACCCCAGGTGTTTCCTCTTAGCCATTTAGACAAAGCCATGAAGTTTCACAATGCCTTGATACCTTATAATGAGGTACTAAGTGCATCTCATCTAAAATAAATGATTGTAAGGAGGGCACATGCTAAATTTCAACCTACCAGAAGGTTATCCAAAAGCACTCGAGTTAAGGTATGTAACAGCACAGTAAATTCTGACAGAAGATTGAAATGTTGAAACAATTTTTTAAAGCCTTCCCTTAAAATAAAGCTCCCTTCCTGGCTCAAGAAAATTGAGTAATATTTCATGTCTACAGTTATTTGTGATGATGAAAAGGAGTTCATCTGCTGACAACCTGTCCCTTATACATCAAGCACTGCTCTAACTGTATGAGAGAAGGAAGACAGTTAAGTGTAATTCAAGTGAAAAAAAATCGTCTCTGTATATTCTAAAATAAGGGTTTATTATACTGCATATGCATGCCCATAAATTGCTGTACCATAATTAAAAGTTGTCAAAACATGAGAGTCTTACTCCACCCCCATTCCCTCCGCCTACCCCCATCCCACAACTTTTCACTATGTTTCAACATACTGAAGTAGCAGACTTAAAAATCCCCCAGACAGGTTATAAATTTATCCTCACGAGAGCTAGAATTCAATTACATCTGCCTCTGAAAACCAGGCTTTTTAGTAGAACACAACACTTGTGAACCAGCACAGCAGCATTTTCAAATCAAAGGTTTCTAGCTTGCTGCTTAAAGTTTGTTTTCAGGCGTTTCATTTTTTGGCTAAGAAGTCAGAACTTTCTGTAAAGAGCATGCATTTCTCACACAGAAAATAATTCTAATAAAGAAAATAGTTTCAACAGAATATTTTGTGCCTCTTCCACAATGAAACCACGCTGGTTTGCCTTTTACAAAGCAACAGCATGAAACCTCAAGCTTCAGAGCTAATCCAGTAGAGCAGCCTCAACCCCAGTGAAATTTAATCACAGAAGGTGCCCAGCACACCCACAATGACCAACCTCACATAATTCATTTAAATCAACTATGCCCTTCCCCCCCCTTGTTGCTTCCCCCACAAAGAAAGGGGGGTGAAGGAGGAAGAGAGGGCCCTTTTTTCATCTTGGTGGAGCCTTCTACATGCAATGCATTTGAATTACGCTGTTTTATCTTGAGTGACAAATCTGTTATACTTCGGCTGCACCAACATCTTAGACGCATGCTATTTCTTTCATTCATTTCCCTTGTGCTTTTACCTCAGTACCTAATGCGCTGTCAGAATCCCAGAATCCATCCATAAGTATTATGTGATGAGTAACTGCTGTACATGCAAGCACACAGGAGAAATGAGCTTTCCTTTTTTCATTGCAATCATTTACATAGTGAATACAATCCCATATAAATTACATCCTGTCATCTCTTTACATTTGATCAGCTGAAGGATCCTTCTATCAAAACTGGGGGAAAGAAAGAAAAACTACCAACTATTTGACACTCCTTCATCCTTAGAGTTTGAAGGTTTGTACAGCTTTATATTCAAACTGCTATACTTTCTGATGGTTTCTCCTCTTAGAGGAGGATTCCTTTGATAGTCAGACAACTTCTATTCCTCCAGGCTAAAAATCTATTTCTGCAACTTTCTTTAGAAAATCAGAATTTCTGTATACTACAAGTGGAGAGGTGTTTAAGTAGTTACAACCTGACAGCAACTCCTTAGTTGTGGGAGAACTGACAAAGAAGTGCACTTCTGGAGGCTGTGAGAACTCACAAAGCCTGTATTACTGACATGAAGCTTCCTACTCTTAATATTTCTCACATTAACATTAGTCTTCAGCCAAGTTCTCAAAAACATTAACGTGGAATTACACCTTGACAGGATTCATCCTAAATCACATCTTTGTCTACATTTCTTAATACAAAAAAATCCACTTTGCATTAAAGTGACAAAAGGGTATGATTTAAACTCTTAGCATAAGGCAATTCACAGCTGAAATAACTGAGCAGCATGTCTTTTTCTGTGCAGTTTTTACAAGGCATCTGAAATTGATGACTAATACTGAATACACACTCCATTCCATTAAAAAAAAAAAAAAAAAGATATTGCTAATGAATATTTTACAGTGTCTTTAAAATGGGACAGGGGGTAGAAGTGTTTTTCTTAGTGCCATTACCAATCTGGGCTTTCTCAGACAAATCTGCCACAGAAAGTTCACTGTCCTGAGATGTTTAATGGAAATTATGGGACAGGTTTTGGTTTTGCATGACATTAATTCAAGAGTCTCAAAAATACTACTGAACACCAATAGGTTGCCTTCTTATTGTACTCAGTGCCATTAGCAGCACAGTTCAGAGGATGAATGCAGTGAACAGGATTTGGCCCCCAACATTTTCCATTATCCAGATGAACAGCTCTTAGCACACAACCAGAACAACAACAACAAATAAAATAAAATGAAATAAAATAAAATAAAAACATTATTTTTTTCCTCCTTGAAGAAACACTTTTCAACTATGATCCACTACTTTTTTAAGAAAACTAGCCAGTCTGCCACCCAGCAGGTTAAAATTTATCCATGTAACTATTGAAGTAGCCTTGGAATGAAGAGCATGTAAGTGGGCTCTCTTCAGATTGTAACAGCACCACAATTAGCCCCTACTTTTTGCTCGTTCCTTAAGCAGAAAAAAAAAAAAAAAAAAAAGTACTTATCATTCTAATCATTGGAAAAGATTATTCTTGCTTTAGCCATTACATTAAATCTAAAACTCCACCTGTTCTCCATATACATGTAAATATCAATCAGTTCCCACAGAAACATGAGCAGGGTTGCTCTCACATACCCTAGCTCACGTGAGCTGTCTTAATAATTCAAACTCCCCAGCACAGATGCACAAAATCAGATCTCAAGCATGCACCTTGACAGAGAAATCAAATATTTTAGTGCTATAGATTACTTTTGAATGGGAAACCAAATCTGTGATGAGCCAACAGCTGAAGTATCAAGTTTACTTCAACTAATACTTAGAAGACAGGATGCATACCTGAAGTTTGGGAGGCCCCTTATGAGAAAGCAAAAATGGATTGCAAATAAAGGAGCTGCACAAACCCTGAGAGGGACGATATAAGAAATTAAAGTAATAAATAGATAAAAGCAATCTGATTCAGAAATTGCATTTTCATTAATTAAAATAATAAGACCTAATTTGAAAAGATTAATTGATATTCCCAAGAATTTAATGTTAATACCAATGTAGTTGCAGAAATTCAGAAATTTTACAGCGTTTAAGAATATTTCCCAAATGTTGAAATTTTTTTTTTTTTTATCCATAAATGAGCATCAGTTATTTATCATCAATTATTTTCATATTTAAATTTAAAACTTTTGTTTTAGTGAGGCATCACAATACTGTGTGACCCAGCTCACCAAGCTCGACACAAACTCATGTAAGAAATTAAAATGAGAACTTTGGTAGTACAATGATATAAGAATTATTCAAATTACCCAAAACTGCTCAAAATAGAAACCTTTCAAGGAACACCATTACTGGTGATCTGATAAATTTTCTGATCATTGAAAGGCCTTAGTTTGTGTTAAAAAAATCAAATCAAAAATCAGCCATGACCTCCATTAAGTTTTTAAGCACAACAGCCTTATTTAAATGTATTTTATTTCAAAAGCTCAGTTTCAGGTTGAAAAAAAAAAAAAAAAAAAAAAAAAAACACATACACAGAAGTCCTAAACTATCTTCTCAAAAAATGTCTCTTTTTTTTTTTCATTGAAGTAATGAAGGACCAGGAAAAAAAAAAAATACATTTCCTGGGAATTTGGGAAGATAAACTGCATTCTTGAAAAACAAAATCCCCACAAACCTGTGGCCACTAAGCATTTATATTACCCTTTTAAATCAACATTACTAGCAGATTAAGTCCTCTGAGTTTAGGCATCAATGCTTCTTTACAACTACACACAGCATGATACTCTTACATCCCTCTTACAGGGATGCTACAACACAACCCTTCAGAGGAGAAAAAATGCATATTGCTTTACAATGCGCTAGACAGAAATCATCAAGTCATATATCTATATAACAATATGCATAATAGGAAGATGCACTTCATGAAAGCACACTCATTTTGTTTGCTCAGCTCTGCCCAACTGATGTGATATGTCTTGACAGGCAAACTAATACAGTCAGCTTTAGAGCAGGCCTCCCCTGTGTTTCTGTCTGTTCTGGACAGAGTGTTACGGATGTTTCCCTGCTAGCTCTGTTAGATCAGTTGGGAACCAAACACAGCAAGATTGACTCCTGCCTTTTTAAAATGTAAGATTTCTAATTTTACAGCTGTTGTTGAGAACAACATAACAAATCTTGTAACAGGAACCTGACTGCTCAGTATTATTACTGCATTTGTTTTACTGCTTTGGTTATCCTCCTATCATCTAAATTATTTTCCATTAAAATTCATGCCCTCTGCTACATTAGGTTACATATGATCTGAACTGGAAGTAGGCTGCTGTGACATTCAGAAAGACTTTTTGAACAGCAATGGCATGTCTTTGGGCAGAAAAAAGACTGTAAAGGAAAGCATGCATCAGTAGTGCAGCAGAAGACCGGCTCACACGTTGAATGAATTTGTGATGAATATCATTCAGAGGCTCGTACAGGCAATCATGCATCCACCATACTCTGCTCGCTGCTTCCCGCAGCCCCCGTCAGCCTCATTTAGGAGAAACATCTTAGATGATAACATTGCTTTAGATTGCTGGTTCACATAATGCACATTTTTCAAAGTATCTCTTTCTTGCTTTAAATATTTGAGTAAATCTGCAGTTTCCTGACAGTAGAAGATAGACCAGGCACACCGGGGGGGGGGGGGGGTTAAAACCATTTTCTTCACACAGCTTTCAAGGTCTTCAGGGCACTAAGAGGCTCTAGTGACCCTGCCCAGCTCTATCTGTGACCCTCACACCCCCGCCCTCATCCCCTCCTGGCTGGGCTTTCCACACTGATGCTGGACCTGACCTATCACCTCACCTTGTTGGGTGCTCCCTGAGCTGCTGGGGAATCCTGTCTTGGTCACTTGCCATAATGGAGTACCAGGAGACCAATCTGTGGCTGCTGCCCTCCCTACATATGCAGGGGTCATCCATAACTACATCTCAACTTCCACTGCAGTCAGCCCCACTTCTACTGCTCTCTGACAGCACTGACATGCCTTTCATTTTAACATGAGAACACAAATTTTCTTATTAATTAATTTTATCCTGGAAAATAGGAAAAAAACACTACTACTTACAGAAAAATATTTTTCCTACAAAGGTGTGACTGATAAAAAAAATTCAAGGTTAAATTTCTGGTCAAAATCAACAAAGCAGTTCTTATACTACTACAATAATGCATTAGGCACAAGCAGAATTTGCAGTTAAGGTTTCTGTATCTCTGACATGTGGCCAAGTCACTGACACATCAGCTGCATGTCCTCTCATACTCACAAAAATTTCCCGTACAGGTATAACAGCAAAGACATGCACAGAAAGCTGATTTGATACCATTGTGAAATTTGGTATTTTAGGGGCAGGGTTTGTTTGTTTTGGGGTAGGGAGGGAGGTTTGGATCTGAAACATTTTAAAAGTTCTCACAAGATGGAACTGGGAGAAAATGTCCTTAATTGGTTGGGGGTTAGTAATCCAAAGATTTTAAATGAAAAATCAGCAGGAAATCAGCCATATTTTCAACATGGCTGTTGAAATGTTGAAGTCATGCCATTCAGGCAGATTTTTTTTCTTGAAACTGAGTCCTTTTCCTGTTTTGATTTTCACAAGTTGGTGAATTCCAATTAAGCATTTTTTCATAAAAACGGTTGCACAATTTCCTTTGAGAAATAGTAACACTTTCTGAAAAGTCACCTTCTTATTCAGTGACTCATTTTCCATTCACACTCCTTGGCATAAAACATCAATATGTATCTGCAAATGTTACTTCTTGGGAGAGTAGTATGGGAGAATCTGGAGAATCTGTCAGCTACATGTAATGCTATAATAGACAGGATGAAAGGAGCCAGAACAGTATCAGGACAATCCCAGTGGAAAGACACAGCAACCCTCTAGATTGTAGTTTGAGAATTGCCACTTTGGAGAACATCCATCTCCATCCTTTGAAATCATAACAGTATGGAAAATATTCCAGACTCCTCTAAGACAACAAAAGTAACAAGACATCTATATGATCTATTTACTCTTTGGTCTGATTTAGAGAAATAGCTCTTGACAGTAGGCAAGTTGGTAATAAAAAGTGAAGCTTTCCCACTCTTCTTCTAAGCACATCTTTAGATGTCTCTCTCTTCTCCTCCCATTAAGAGATAGATCTAAAGACTAAACAGGAACTGAAGAAGTGGCAAGATCTAACGCCTGTTGGACTAAATACGTAAATTATGAAATCAAGTCTCAGAACTGGAAGACCCTAAGTCAGAGTACTGGTAAATCAAGAAAGTGATGCAAGAAGTGTTCACCATTAGAAAGGATGCTGATTTTATCCGTGACATTTCCAGCCCTCAGAACTCTACAATATTTTTCATATAAGATCAAAGAAAACGAATTAATATTTGCATATGGCTTTGCAGTAAATTTCTTTCCTTCTATTTGCATCTCTCTCACTCCCCAGCTTCAAACACTGGATAATACTGAAGTCTCTAGTTTAAAAGCAACAAAAACCCCTCCACTTCAGACAACTAAAATGCATATTGAAATTAATGGGAATCATTTGATTCCTGTCTGTGACAAAATAAAAATCAGACATTTTCTGGAAAAGGCACATCTTTAATCTTCCAGGTGAAACATGAGAGTAAAGTAGTGTGGTTTCCTAATGAAAGCCTTTTTGTTATTCTCACATTTTTCTGCATGCAATTTTTACAGTGTTTGTTTGTATAACTATGAATTCGCTTATGTTGTTTGAATTTTTTAACCAAGTATTTTGCTTTTATTGTAATACAATTTTATGATAATTAAAAAGAACTTGTCATATTTAAATATTTTCTGCATGATTGGCATTAAAACATTCAGTGCGAGGAATTAATGAGAATATTGAATTAAATATGTCACAAGCATCCAATTTTTTAAAACTCTACATATCACAGACAAAGCAAAGGAGTTATTTTGTCGGCATAAATGATATTCAAAAGCTTAGCTGTCTCATTATAAGGTGCTTTTAAATATCCAAGATGGGCTTATTCTTTATAGCATTGCAGCCCCATAATGAACCCATTCCTCCTTTTATTGAGATGTTTACATTTTTCTGTTGCTTAAGAGTGAAACAAACCCAGAATCTGTCCTGCAACCATTAACGAATGCAAGTGGTTTTGCGTACGCTATAACTGTTGCCTACCTCCACATTACATAAATAAAGTGTTCCCAGATCTAAGCATACCGTCCAGCATTTTTTGAGTCCCTGGTGAGGCTGCACTAGCAAACATCAGCAACCCCACTTCTCTGCCCAACCTGGTTTTCATGCAGAAAACAAAAAAACTCAGTCCTATTCAGCAGAAACTGAGGTGTATTGGTCTAACGATCAATCATCAGGTGAGCACCTCAAGACAGAAAGAACTATTGTAAACATAAGAGAGGGTCAAGAACAGAAAAATTACCATGAATGCTGAAAAGTAGAGTCAATAATATTCAGTTTGGGTCCACATAATAATCTATTATTACTAATTTGAGTCTAATATTGAAAATCTTCCCAAAAGGAGGTTACAGGATTAAAATAATATTTTATTGATTTAAATCAAGCTTTTAGACAGTCAAACTTTACACTTGGTCAGCTACTTTTCACTTGTTGGAACAATCATACACACCACTCAAAGTAATGCCCATTTCTCCTCACTGAAGGCCCTCAGAGAAAGCATCCACAATAAAGCATTTTACACCTGCCTCTGAAAAGTAAACCATATCAAACAGAAAGTAAAATTCTTATAACAGAGAATCCAACCAGTTTTATTTGTTTGTTTAGTTGTGATATTATGTATTCCCAACTAAGAAAATAAAACACCTAAAACAAGGACTTAGCAATGTGGGACTATCTTCAAGGAAGAGTAAAGGTCAATACTTACCAGCTCAAAAACAACAGGCAAGGAGCTACATTAAGACAATATTTCCCACGTTTTGAATTTTTCCATGAGCATACTATGACCATTAATGACTGCAACGTACTGAGCCTAAGACAGAGATTGATAATGGAAATAGTTATTCTCAGGCTAAAGGTACGGATGGAATTCCTACACAAATAAGAACAAAAATACACTTAGGTTTTACCCAACTCCAGTGAATGATCAGGGAAAGTTCCAAACAAAAGTTTTTCTTTTAAAATTGGTTTGTTTGTGGTGTTTTTTATTTTTCTTTTATATACCACTGGCTTTCCAAAAGTATGGATAAGAATTAATGCCTTGTGACAGTAAGCATACAAGTTAAATCGAAAATCCTATTACATACCTATGAAAAAAGCAGTGGAATGACATAAGACACAGCCTTCAGCTCCTAACAATCTAGGAGGAGTTCATGTTCAACCATTCAGAAAATCCAAATTCTATGTAATTCTGCTAAATTTCATCTTTCTCATGAATCTCTCAATGATTGCTCTAAGGAGACTGGTAAGGAAGAAGGGTCATTAGGTCCTTTTTTTTTAATGTTACAGTAGGGATATTCATAGCAAAATATAATACTTGGCATGACTGAATATGATGAAATATAATGGGGTCTAATGAATTGTCATATTTTAACATCTGTTTTGTTAAGCACAGCAAGAAACCATCTATTTCCTTTGTATATGAATGTATGAAAACACTGGTATAGTATTGGAATATTTTCTGTGATTTAATCAGCAAGCAGTGTTTGCCTTCTAAAGGTTGATAATGCATAGCTCTTTCTAATATCTACATTTAAGAATGATCAGAAGTAGATATCATTCTGTAGGACAAAATTTCTCATTTTAAGTGACTTTGCCAGACAACCATTCTTTAGACATAGACTTAAGAACACAGTCAGGGGTGTTCTGGTTATGAAAACATTTATACACATGCAGGCACACATGCAAATAGGAAAGAAGATTTTAGACTTTCAAACCTATTTACAGAAAGTCAGAAGTATCTCTCTGTCCACATTACAGCCATTTGGGCAAACGGAAGGTTGAATGATATTTACCTAACATGCAGCACAAAAAAAAAAAAAAAAAAAAAAAAAAAAAAAAAAAAGAACAAATAACCTTTTAGCCACTCAGAGGTCCTTTAAGGCTACCCCTTGCACAGCCAGCCAGAACAGGGAAGTTGGGCAGGCACCACAGCAGATGCTTTCACCACAGAAGGACTCTGAAATCTGAGCGGTGGGTTTCCATGCCCCACGCTGCTGCAAAGCATTGTTGTGCTGGAAGGTGTTAATGGTTGCCAGCAAGTGTGCCTCCGATCCATGGGAAATCACAGGCTCTGCAAGCTGACGTGCATGCTAGCAGCCCTTTGTTCAGAGGAACTAAGTTCTTTATTGGAGTAAAACAGCTGAAACAACAGAAAGCCATGTGGGAAGGCCCAGGGGATTGATTGAAAACGTAGGGTCCTGTATTGACAGGAGGTTGATGTGTTGGTACATGTAGGCAGGAAACCACCAGGAAGCCAGAAAAACAGCTGTAGGCCTGGCCTTGAGAACAGAAACAGACTTCCTTGGGTGCAGGATTGAAAGGAAATTAAGCCTGAACTAAGAAAACTGTCCATTATTATTCATTTCTGCTGCATTTAGGAAAAGAGGATACATTCACTGAAAATGAATGAGGGATGCTCAAATGCCTGATAAATGTAAGCAGTTCCTCCTCCCCCAGAAGCAAACTACTAAAGCCTAGCTAGCAGAAGCAAGGAGCTGAAAACAACAGTTCACAGTGTTCAGCATACAATGAAAGGATAAATTCCTTTAAGAGATCAAAGGACGGTTCAATTTCCAGTTGAACAGCAGTCAGAACTGCTTGCTTTCAAGAGCTGAAAACACTTGGTTCTTGGTAGTTGCTCCTTGGAATAACTTGCTCCTGGTACCTGGTGATCTTAAGGGTCTTTTCCAACCTAAATGACTCTATGGTTCTCCCCGGAGCAGCCAGTAGCAGAGGCAGCTCAGGGCAGGCGGGTTCCCCCACGCCACTGCCGGTCACATCCGTGGTATCAGCAGCTGAGAGGCAATTTTAAGGACTCCTCACAACTGTCTCTATACAGCACCACCCTATATAGACCAGCAATGGTCTGTATCACACGAGCATGCATCATTCTTGAGCTCTGTGGTCTCTCTCCCTCTCTCACCCCAGTCCCTAAGTAGCTCTCTTTAACTTTTGGAGAATTGCCACCACCTGTGCAGCTGGTGGCCAGGCCCAGGTACCGACCATGAGCAGTTCCACCTCTTCTCATTTCAAAAGCAGAGGTCAAGGTGGGCATGAGACACAGAGAGTAGGATTTGCAGCACAAGTACAGTAGAGGTAATTAGAGTGAAAACAGAGGTCTCATTTACATACAGGCTTAGGTAACCTAACAGAAAATATGGACAGCTTGGTAGCCAGGTTTTTTTGTAACTTCCTGAGGGAACTAGGCATTCACCAGAGCCACTACAGCAACGTACCTGAACAGGCATAGCACATAAAATTAATTCTGCATCTTTCTAAGCCTCCAACATATGCTTGAGAATACAGGCACAGAGTGGTAGAGACCCATTACAGACTGATTACATTCAACAAACAGCCTCTTGGCTCAGGGATGTGCATGCTGTGAACAGAGACAGGCTGCTGCCCCACACCCCAGTATGGTTTATAAATGAGAACTTTGTAATGAAGATGGATTGTTCCTAAATCAAGTCCTACTGAAGGCAGTGACCAAAGGTAAAGTTTTCTATACGTGACTTAGGTATTTGCAGACAGATTTATAAAAGATTTTCACTAAGTGGACATCAACCTTCTGAGGTGTTTTATAAACACCAGTATGGGCCCAATACTTCAGAGCAACTGGGGCTTTCCAAGTCTCTGCCATCATTTACAACCAATGGGTCTAAACAGGAATACACTACCACATTTTTTCAAAGGCATTTGCAATGCACCTAACATATTATGTTTCTCCATACTGCTCTAAGATACAATATTAACAGCCACAGCAACCAGCAACTGAACACACGTTTGTATTGTAGTTGTTCATACTTGATATGAAAGTAATATCTAATCTAATGCCAGATGATGAACTTTATGTTCCAAAACTTTATATCTCCCTGGTTGGATTCACTAAGAGGGAAGAAAGGAAAAAAGAAATGCTGGTAAGCCTTACACTGGATGTATTGTTGACAGCACAAGAACATGTTTATTTTTGTTATTCCTTCTGGTGCTCATTATAAGCACCACACTTTTGGATGAGTTATGGCCGAAGTGTCTAGCTATCAATAAAACATGGGTTTACAGAATCTGTAGCAACATGAGGCATAAGCACAGTAATCTCCTGTTTACTGATGGCACATTATGTGACATTATTTTTACTCAGCCCTGACCATTAGAAAATTAAAACAACTTTGATCACTTTTGGAGATTCTGGGCTAAGATTTCCATTTGTAACTATCAATTATTTAAAGTATAGTTTTAAAGGGCTCTTAGAGCTTTTTAAAAAAATTATAGTAATTTAAGCAGCAAATGCAGATGATTACAAGTCTTCAGCTTTATATGGAATAAAAAGTCTGTATAAAATAGTCACATTGCCATCTACTGACAGCTCTTTATAAAAAGACTTGCTCTTTTCATTAACTGCCTGACTATATACTTAATGTTCTCTCTCTTAATGTAAAGTAGTACAAAAAATTAGGGACATACAATATATGTTGTTCAATACATCCCACTGAAAAAATCCCACTTCTCTTCAAAACTATTTCAAACCATTCAGGCTTTCACAGTTATATACTGCAATTAGATACGTTTATTAATGGCATTATTGCACAATATTTCATAGGACGTAAAACAGTTTTCAATAAAGTAACTACAGAAGAGTATGTTAATAAATCTGTGCTATATGCACAGTACATAGGGACTTCCTAATAGGATTTCCATAATAACGGCATTTATCTGCACATTTTATAATACCAATCACTGGCAAGCACAGTATTGTTATTATGCAAAAAATAGGATTTCATGTTAAGGACACATCATATGGATTAAAACAGAGGTGTCACTGATGCAGCTGTGTATTCAAAAAGCTTTTATCTCATCTTTATATGAAAATATATTTTGGCCTCTGCCTTAATGACTTCGTTATTACAACAGCTACATACATATACTTGTACCTTCAGACTGGATCTAGCCCTCATATCAGTTCTACCTTACAGCATTCAGTGAAGCCTAAAATCATCCTGTAAACAAACTGATGCAAAATTCTCTCATGAAAGCAAATATACAAAGTTCAGGTTTCCTCACTGCTATCCAACCAGCAGGATTAATCCTCAGCACAAACTGAAGGCCATCCTCAGCTTCTACCTGCTTAATTCCCTGCAAAGAATTTCTGTGTGCTCTCTGGTCCATAGCATATGGTGATTTTTCTTCACCCTTGCCTCCTAATTGTAAGCTCACATTTGAAAGAAGGCAAAAAGGAAGAGTAATCTACCAGGTACCATATAACCCACGTGATTTGCACCCAGTTTTTCTGAGTGCTAAATTTGCCATTTACAGAAGTTTCATTTGAATTCTAAATCCTCTTTAGCACTTTGGTTATTTCTTACACCTATTTGAACACACTATCATTTCACCTTTTGTGAATGGCCCAGAGAAGATGACACACTGTTGAACATTGGGCATTACGATACACTATTTAGAAACTTTGCACTAGTGGTAATCTTGAAAGTGCCTTCTAAGTACTTTCTCCTTACCCCAACCAAGGCCAAGGTAGCATGGAAGCCTACCTCCGTGTAGCACAGTAGGTCAGGATCAGGGAATTAATCCAACTGCTGTCACAGTCCTCACACTGTTACTCAATTGGTAAACAAAAGAAGTATTTTTGAAGACACCTTAAAAGTACAAATAAAACAGAGGACTATCTGAAAGATATCCAAGTTAGTTTACTTATAAGTAGAATAATAAGCAGACAGAGGTGTACAACAATCCAGAGAGAGAGTTCACAGAACACAGTTCCTGAACATTAACCCCTTGCACACACAACCTATGAAAATTAAGCTAAGACTACCAACAGAAATACCTATCAGGAGCTCTCTTGCATACTTATGCCTTATTTCACCTTGTGTAAACTATCCTCAAACATCACAGTATCTTGAAAGGACATCCAGAATGGATTACATAGAGCTAATAATACATGTTTATCACACATATCCCAGTATTTCCAAACATTTTATTTTGCCTCTTTTTCTGGAATCAAGCAACTGCTTAAATCTTTTTAGAGCTACTGAGCCATATCTAATCATCGCTCACTGATATATCTGTAATAACTAGAATAACTAAATGTCCAGATAGAATAATTAGTATGCACAAGGTGTGAAGAGGAAGGCAGGCTGCTGCAAGGTAATACCATGTTTGGCTGAAATTCATTTTGTTTACAGATAAATAAACCAACTGCCAGGTTTATCACTCTGCAACTTCCTATTTTGTCTTTTCATCCATCGGTAACTGCCAATATCACCACCCTGAAATCACCCTGAAACAAAGCTCTTGCAACTCAATGATGGCAGAACAAACTGTTAAAGTCATACTTGTCTCTTCCTGTAAACACCAGGTTTTCTAACAAACTAGAAATATATTATATCAAGTTCATAAAATTGCCCATTGTAATAATTTAGAACACAGCTTCGATGAAGCCTGAGTGGAAATCAGATCTTTAGGAACCAATGAACATTCACAAGCTTTCCTTGAAAGGAGCCATCCACTCAACTTCTTAAGGAATGAAGAGAAATATTTTCCATTGCTGAAACAAAACAAAACAAAACAAAAACAAAAACAAAACAAAAAAAAACACACACACACGCCAACAAAAAAAAAAAAAAAAGCAACTTGTGAATTTAAATGTAAGCATATTTTGGAGCAAAAATTGTATAATCCTAAAGGGAAAACTTGAATCATTTACTTCAGTGAGATTGTGATGGAGAAACACAGTAAGATAGGATACACATAATATGTCGTCCCTTAGAGAGCTCAAATATGAACTTCAGAACAGGTGTTAAAGTTTTTTTTTCTGTTTTGCCTTTTTTATTAAACAGTATGTGATGATAGCTCTCACAGGAAAAAAAAAAAAAAAAAGTAAAAACACAGATCAAGTGGTGGAAAGCTGTTAGTCAAAGACAACACTACTTGTTCGCTGTATTTTCTAAGCAGAATAACCTGAAATTTAGCTACTCAGGCTCTGCTCTCCATACGATAAATGGGAATGGCCAAGAAGCATGCAAAGAATGTAAACAATCAATTAATACAGTTCAGAAGTGAAATTACTTTCTTAGTAATGCAGAGAACACACAACAGTGATAAATTACTGCTTTAACATTGTAACAGCATCTGTTGCACACAACCTTCAGAGCTAAGATACGGCCTTTGATCTGCATCACTCACACAGAAAATAGCAAGGTAATCAGGACCCATGTAGGACAGTACACAGTTATAGAGGAGCTATATAAAAAAATACTCTCAGAGAATCACATGGTTTGCGTTGGTTTTTTTTTTTTGTGCATGCGCACAGGAAGCATGCAGGTTGTTTTGATTTGTTGTTGTTTGTTTGTTTTTAAGATAGGATAAACATGAAAAAATCCAGCTCAGAAGACAAGCTGGAATTTTTGTTTCCCACTTTTATATTTGTAGTACATGAATATATACAAATATGCATACATACAAAGTATGAATGAATGAGGGAATGAAACAGTTAATGATGGTGGACATCTATCTTTTTGACTGATATGAGACAACCTTTTTCAGCTATTTAATTTTAGAATAATCTCCATATACTTAAAAAACAACCAGCAAATTCTATGGTGTCAGAATTGTCACTTCTGCAGTGCAGAAGGTCACGTCATTCAGTACAGCATCCTGGGAGAGCCTCTGAATTAAGAGATCGGTCTTTTAGTACATATAGCTCATTAAAAGCTAATTTGAAAGTCTCAAGGTTTCATAACCACCAACCGTGGAAAATACAAGTTTGGAAAGCATTTAGGATTGGTACAACCCCAAGGGACTTGCGTTTCTGCTTTTCAAGAAATCACATGATCATCTCCTGTGCTTAAAATTAAAAATATTGCAAAACATTGCAAAATTAAGCCTTAAATAACATTTCTCCAAAGACGTTATGAACAAAGATGTTATAAAACTTTTCAAGACAAGTGAAGGTTTCATTGTGTCCCCTTATCACCTGGATCTGCATATTCAGATGAAAAAAATCCAAAAGAGTCAAATAACTTTTAAGTTGTTCACAGACAAAAATATAACTCAGCTTTCAGAGTTACTCATACCACAGCACGAAACACCTTTGGCAGAGAACTGAAGGTACAAGCGACAGGACATAGCAGTATAACTGTCATCCTCAATGTCTTATAACACCAGTGGCCAGGGCACATTTCTGAAGGCTGCAGGGGGGAATAAGATATTTTAAGAAGAGAGAGAAAAATCAAAGGACATTGATTCTTTTATATATTGTCATTGAGTAAATCAGACTATTTTGTTTGTTTGTAAGGTCAAGGTATTGGCATCTTATTAAGGATCATTAGCACAGATAAGAATTAACTGTTACAGGGTGATTTTACCTTTTGAATGGCTAGTTAAAAATAAAGCTCTGTAGAAAAGAAGGATGCTGGACTGCCAAAAGAACTCAGTTCAAAATATGCTCCAATGTCTTTGTTACAATGAAGGCCTTGAATATTGAATAGCTAAAGAAGTTCTAGTTTTAGAAAACCTTCTCAACTTTGTAGTCCAATCATATTTTTATATATGTATATCTATATATATATTGCATATAATATTTTAAATTATGTCACCATTATTTAGTGAAAAAATTAGTCTTATTTTCCACTAATGACTTCAATCCAGCAAATACCTAATTTTAAGCTTGTGCTCAAGTGCTTAATAAAGTAGTTCCATGCTGAAATATTTAATTAAATTACTGCAGACACATTCAGAAACTCAGCTTCAAACATTTCAAATATGTAGATACTCCTAAAGCCCAGAGTGAGGCTAAATAGCTAATGTTTGCAATACTATCTTTTAGTAACCTTCTTATGTGCCTGGCACAGTGGGCATGACTTTCCATATTCAGTGAGCATGAAACACCCTGCAACCAAGACATACATACTGTCTTGTTTTGAGAATGCACCATTCATACTAATAAACTCTGCTGGAAACCACAGCCATCTGCAACAGTTTACGTTGTTCATTATGTGACCCATTGTTACAATTCTGCAATCACAAGTTTGACCCAGGCCCAAAGAAAGCAACTACAGTCAGTGCAATTAAGGTCCCACTGCCATCACTGCACTGTGCTGGCTAGTTGATGAATGAAAATGTACTAAAACCTTTTCACCTCAGATTTTGCTGCATGTAAGCCCCAAAAGAATCTACATGAGATATATCATGTTTTTATAAACATTTTATGCAAAGTTTATAGAAAAGGTGAGTCTGCATGACCAAAGATACTAAAATCATTCATTGCTTATTTGTTCCAAGACAGAGCAGATAAGGTCATGTTAACAAAGGGGTGGGAAAGGGAGTAATAAATGAGAAATGGAACAAAATTCACAATCATTGGTTTACTGCATCAGCACCAGCTACAGCACCTTAGTTATAAAGGGGGGAAAAAATCATAAATGCACATAATTCACCATCCTATGTTCAGTTTGGTAACCAGGCTGTATCAATTGCTGTTTATTAGAAAATATGAAAATGTGACAGTATTGATATGTCCTTCAACAGTGTAGAAAGTATCACAAGCGTAAATGAACCCCATACAAATCTAAGCCCTAACTTCAGAACCACTAATCTAATTATTAGACAAGGTTTATTATTAATATTCTCTGTATTGCAGCACTTTCTCAGCTACATAATACAGCCAGTGCAAATCTAACATGTAAGCCATCTGCCAACTCAGAAATCATGCATCTTACAGCCTGAGTTCTTAGAAGCAGTGATGGTCCTTATGACATGTTTTTAATGAAATAATGCTACTCTTGTCGGGGGAACTGGAAGATAAAAAAATAAAAAATAATAATAAAAAAAAAAAGAACGCATTGATTAGATACGTGTCAATCATGTCATCCTTCAAAATACTGCATCCCAGAACTGCAGGGGCACAGTCTTAAAAGGCTGACAACATAACATGCTTATTTGAGATCCGGTCCTGAAACCAATGCAGCTGAGCATTGACCAGGCCATTCTTTGTGCAGAGGAACTAAAAATGATGGGTTGTGGATAAATTCAGTGTAAAGATATCAAATGATCACCCAACAAATATATATCTTGAGAAGAAAGTGTTTGCTCCCCATTTATTTCTACAAAATTGCAAACAGCTTTGATTTGTACTGTACTCCAAGCCATGCCAAGAAACATGATACACAACAAATATGAACCACAGACATGTTTACCCTCTGCCTCTTATGCTTCCAGATGTCTCAGTTTTACATGCCAAACCACCTCCTCCTCTCTCAAAGCCCTACCTCTAAACTTCTGAAAAGTTCTTTTCCTTACTCCTCCACAAGCCATAATGTAGAAACAACACATTTTATTTGGAAGGCATGTTTTAGAAGTATTTACTGGCTATTTCCAATTTAAAAAGCAACCATGCTGTTATAAACAGTAGAGCTTATAAGTGTTTAGGTGTAAAATGAACCCAAATGACAACAGCATTCTGTTCAAATATGCTAGAAACATTATGTTTAACTGTAATTCATAATGGATAGGTGTTCAATAAATATTTCTGCTTTGTACTTCAGAGACAAACCAGTATGTCTGAGGAACTGATGAAACACTGTATTAAGTCAGGAAAATGTTAGCTAGCAGCTTCTGAAGTCTGACATTTTAAATCAGCAGGTCCAGATAACTGAAGCGTTTTAAAAGAACCAGCCAAGCATCTTTCTAGGCTGTCAGTGACTTCTGTCACAGCGGCAAAGCTTCAGAAGACTGAAGAGGAGGTAGAGTTGTACCAGTCTGACAAGATGGGACTTAAGAAAATCCCACAGTAATTATCATAGAGTAAAACACTGAGAAGAGCAAGCAATTCACTTCTCCAAAGTTAATTCTATGTACATATATAACTCCTGTGTACTCAAATCTGAAATTAAGGGTCTTGTGGTTTATATCAGTCAGAAGCCGAGACTGATGTTTGAATCAGAGCTCTGGTACAAAAATACTCCTTTACAAGGATGTATCAAATTCTGCTTCCTTAAATGTAGGAGAAATGAAGTGAACTGAGTTGGTTACATCTCTCACGGCGTCAGAACTCCTCCATTCATCACGTCTCAGAAATTTGCCTTGGAAGAATACTACTTGCATATGTTCAAGTTGCATAAAATATTCCTTCTCCATTTTCAAGTTCTGTCTCTGTTCCCTACATGAGATATTCCAACCACACAAACATGCTCCTTTGATATCAGTAGTCAGCCTAACTCTCTTCACACAGAAGAACATCTGGATTTCTAGCTAGCTGCCTTCATTTTGGTTTAAAATGCACTTAGCTGTCTCATAGCTACCATAAAGTATAGGATGATAATTAGATCCTCCAGCTTTTCCTGCATTAACTCAATTTATACTACTATATTCAACTAAAGAAGGTAGTGGTAAAATTAACGTTCACTGTTTTCAATACATTTTATATTAGCCTAATTGACAAATGATCCCTTTCCTCATCAAAATAAATAACCAAGTAAAAATTGCAGCTTTCTCTGCGGTGAAAACACATAAACATTTATTCCTTGAAATGACTCTGATATATTAAAAGCAATCTATAATTGTCTAACAGAAGCAAAAGATCCCAAGGTTATTTAAAATCGCACAAATGGCACATGATGGGCAATGTCAGTCTCATGGGTTGAACTGACTCTCTCCAAAATAAACCAAACTAGCAGAGAATTTGAAGTTTAGTGGTTCAGGACTGTACCTTAACTGGGCCTAATCTACACAAGGGTGATTTTGGAGCAAGCACTGAGCGGCAGTAGCCTTTAACAAACTCAAGTTAGATAGCTTGAGAACTGGGAGAGAAAGTGGTCTGTTTTCACGTCCTGCTTTATTTTAGGTTGCCAACTCAGTCCCCTTTCCACCTATCCAGAGGAAATTCTACTGTCACAGAACATGAGGCCAGTAGAAGGGAGGACTCCAGACAGACCTCACTGCAGCCTTTCAGTACTTAAAGAGGGCTTATAGAAAAGATGAAGAACGACTTTTTACTGATCAGAGGTTAGGAAGAAATTCTCCACTCAGTGGGTGGTGAGGCACTGGTACAGGCTGCACAGAGAAACTGTGGCTGCCCCGTCCCTGGAAGTGCTCAAGGCCAAGCTGGATGGGGCTTTGAGCAACCTGGTCTAGTGGGAGATGTCCCTGCCCATGGCAGGGGTGGGGTGGAACTAGAAGACCGGTAAGCGCCCTTCCAACCCAAGCCATTCTGTGATTGTTCCAAAAACAATCTTGGGGCTGGTGACAACCCTAAATCCTCTGCATCACAAATGTGAGATTTAAGAGTATCACATTTCAGTCAGAAATATTCTTATGGCCACTGTTAAATTACTGATTTTTTCCCCTCCCTACTTGCCCCATCCTCTTGAAATATAACTTTTGCCAAGCTCCACTCTGTCTACGTAACAGAGTTCCACATAATAATAATGATATAAGGATTTGGTTCATACCAATCAATTGCGATAGAAACTCAATCACCAATCCATAAAACTATCCAGTGAGTAGGCTATATTGCAACTGAGTCTGGGTTCAAAAGTGAGAGGTAAAAATGAAATTAAACTGATGGAATCCACTGCCATGTGGACACATCAAATATTGAGGTGAGCAATATTCTACAAAGGCTTGAGCCTTTAAAAGGAAAATACTCAAATTTGCACTCAGAAAAAAAAAAAAAAAAGAAAAAAAGAAAAAGAAAAAAAAAACACCACTCATTTTCTCATTTTCAAAGGCCCCAAGTAGTACTAACTGCTGAGGGAAAGCTGAAGCTTGTCTCCGAACCATCCAATTGACATGGTTTGGTCCATACCACTAAGGACTGAGTTGTCTTGCCATTGTTTTTTCCCCTAAGAACTGCATTGTCACGTACTAAGGAGTTTTTGTTTCCTGCACTCATTGTGGGAAAACGTCTAGATAGACCACACTGCTGAGACCCTTGCCCTTCTGTCTTACCCTTCTCTGAATGCTTTTGAAAATATATCTTAAAAATGAACGAATCCTGTCTTTATATCCTATTAACTTTATGTATCATTTAATATCCAAAGTATTTGTGAAATTAGGACTAAATAAAATCAGATCTGTGTATGAGAAGACCATTAAAGCTTAACGAGCTATCTGCTATTTCGTGTGGATGGTCTACCCAGAGCTGCCAGGCACCCTTCTCACTCACAGTACCTCCAGCACTAATTTGAGGTAATAGGTATTTGCCCAGGCAGGCAGATCTTAAAACAAGCTAAAACTAGCTTAGGCCAAGAAAAGCCCAGGCAAGTCCCGACACCCCACATTTGTCAGGTCAGTACAAAGTCTAAAGTCTCTTCCTATTAATGGCAAAAATCACACATATAATACACATACAGCAAATATGAAGGCAAAATGGAACAGGTCAAGTATGAAGACAACATGATCACAAAACCAGATAGAATACCAGTGGTTCACAGACTGATAGCTTTATTTCTTTTAAAAACATTTGTTTAAAATAAAATCTAGATATCTTACCACACTTTCTGAGGTAGGGCTTGAA
Source organism: Aythya marila (assembly GCF_965140915.1). NCBI lineage: Eukaryota > Metazoa > Chordata > Aves > Anseriformes > Anatidae > Aythya > Aythya marila. The sequence continues at coordinate 40,672,420 of NC_139045.1, forward strand.
GCAAAAGAAAGTATTACTGTATGGAGTTCACATAAGGATTTCAAGGCATAATAGGCAGCACAGAAAAAAAATAAGGTATGTATAGGAGAAAAGAGCAAAGAGAGTTCAAGCATGGTATCCTTTAAAGAGTGAGTAAGAGACAAAAGTATGCAATTTTGGAACAAATTTAACATTACAAAAAAAAGGGGGTGGGGGGGAAGGAGGGGAATGGAATTCTCTTTCCACTAAGTGTTTGACATATTGACCTTGTGTATTTTAGCTTTTCACAATTTGTGTTTGTTTCCTGAAGTCTGCCTTCAAAAAGTTATCTGCTTTTACTGTCTTGGAAAGCACAATGGAAAGTGTAATTGCTACAAACAACTTTCAAGTTCAGCCACGGCCTTTATGACACCATGGCTCAGGGTGCTTCTCTTCCAAGGAATTTTTTGTGGCTGTTACGTTGTGAAGCCTTTACAGCCTTCCACTGCTAAGTGCTTTAAAACAGGCCCCCTTCTGAGTGCATCCTTAGCTGTCTACAGAAGCTTTAGAACTTTCTTTTAAATGAAAAGGATATCTGCAAGCATTTACTGAGAGGCTGAGCTCAAGCATACATTATAAAACTAAGGAAGTGCAGAATAAAAACCAAATTACTAACATCAAAGATTCCAGTTTCCCTCTTCTGACAGTAGTTCCCAGTGATAAATAACCTTTGCTGCCAGGTTAAAGCTGGGAAGTGGCAGCGAAGAAGGGAGGGATGAAGATCAAAGCTAATGGCAGCAAGGCATCTGCAGGCCCTTTGAAGTCCTCCTCCACTGCTCTTGTCCAGCACCTGTAAGGGCAGCAGTGGTGGCGGCATCATGCCCAGGCTGCTAACTTCTGATGCGAGGAAAGAAAACTCTCTGTGGCAAGAACAAGCAGGGCTCTTGGTATGAGCCTGTGCCAGAGCTCAACCACCCCATCCAGCGCATCTCAGGGTAAGACCGGACAAGCCCAAGAGACTTTGGCCACTCTGCCACTACACTAGCAATAGCTACCTGGTATTCTTCTGAATGAGCATTTATACCTTCAATGTTTCACTCACCAGTTACAACCCCAGTGGGGCAGAAAGCAGAGAACCTGCTGCACCCAGAAAGCCACCAGTCTGAAACCAAGCTGGGAAGCAAAGAATGCCTGCAAGGAGACCGCTGGCAGGGAAAGAGCTGTTTGTAAATCCCTTTTACTCCTAGTCTCTCTTTCACATCACTTCAAAATTTCCCTGTTCAAAGCATTAATTATTCTAATTAATATTCTAATAAACATGGCTTTCAGCTTGAAAGCTTTATCATCTTCTTTGGGTACTCACTATATAGTAAAGGAATAAATAGGTGTGACCCAAAGCTCTTGGCTGCCAGGGGTCGTCACAAATGCATTACGCTTATTTAAATTGCTTTTAAAACATTTTTATTTCCACACAAAAGTGTAAACAGGTAAGAGCACTGCAGGGCAACTTTTCCTTCCCTAAATATTAAAAACATTACAGAAAAGTAAATTCCACTGTAAGTAGATTCAGTACTCACTTTTAAAATGTTATACATGAACATTTCTATTGGAAGCTGGGAGTAGAGAGAAAAATAACTAGACACTGCTGACACACTGAAAGAAACTTGTCACAGCAAAGCAGTTTTAGATGCCAAAGTAGTACCGGCAAAGAAAAAATGAGTTGGGGGAAACAGCAGCTTGTAGACCTTTTCTTTTTTTTTTTTTTTTTGGAAGCTACTGAAACACAAACCATGCTGAGCTTAAAAAATTCTATAAACTTGGGTGAAATTGAGTCTGACAGCTTCCTAGGTTTAGTGCAATTACAAACTTTTCTACATACTATTCAGCTAAGCAAATGATAGTACAAAAACTACAACAGGAAAAACTGAACATCCCTGAACATACACAGACAGTGGATAGTAAAACACAGATAAGAACTCACATCACAGAAAAATACAAACAAATGTTTTTGATGTCTAAACACTTGTGCAGATGGTAAAATCCACAAGCAATGGCCACTAGATGACAAGATCCACTACAGAGGCAGCCCTCAGCTTGTCCAGGTAAAGAAAAGCAGCATTGAGTAATAATTATCAGACAAAGGACTTGGAATGGAAAAGGGGTAATTTCATGTATGGTAGACCTTTCAGAATTTTCTTCCCTACTCGATATGTTATCTTTCTGGACTTGTATGTCCAGCTATAAAGGGACAACAAAGGGACAACATTTCCTTCTCAAATATTTTTTTGTTTGTTTTACCAGAAAATGGCATTTTAAAGAGAAGTCCAATTTATTGGCTTATTACTGAATTTCTCGGCTGACAAAGATGATCTATTCTGAACCCCCCAAAAAACAGTTGTTGTATAAATATGTCAAAAAAAAAACAAACTATGACAGCGTCAAAATAAATCAAGGACACATCCATAAGACACTGACGAAGGTTGCTCTACAAATACAAATCATTATCAAGGAGCAAGGCATGCAATCAACACAATATCCAACCATCAAAATTAAACCAAAGTTCAAAAAAAGTCGCCTATTTTCACTGACATATTTCCTTCACACAGTTCTGACAGGAGGTGAAGAGCAGTCAACCTGATCTGAAAGGACACAACGAATGGTACTTCCCTTTAGTGAGTACTTAACTTATGCAGCAGAGAGCAGAAGTCATCAAAGCACATCTTAACTGCCAATTTCAACAGGCAATGTGAGATTGATCTGAATAATGAACTGCATTGGGTTGAGTGCCACTTGCTCACATACTAAACAGAGGAAAACAGCCACATTTTAACAGCTGTTGTCAGACTTACAGGAACATCACCATCTCAACAAACACTTCTTGCCAAATTCACTACTTTAATTGACTGAGGGATGAATGCTACGAATAAGTAAATTGCATTGGTGGAGTGCTCTGAGGCCATTCACAAATCATCAGAAAGTGACGCTGCCCTATTTGAAAAAGGAAAACTACAAAGACCAAACTGATGATGCTAAAAAGGGATGAGGCATTGGAAATACAGGACAAAATCTAAAACAATAGTTCCATAATATTAAATAAATATCTGGTTCAGACTTTTGCTCTTTCTTTAGAGTTTGAAAATGCAGAGAGATTATGGCCCAATGTTAGGTGGACAGTAATGTTACATAGAGCAACAGCTCTTAAATTTCATATTAACAACCTGTAAGCCTTCCTCCAATGACAACTACTCTAGTGAGCAATGTCCTCCAGTGGTAAAAAACCTGTTAGTTCTTGCTGAATATCAGACCCAAAGTGCTAGAAATGTCTTAGGATCATTTTTAATATGCAAGGACCATGAGACTGCCATAAATTTGAATATAAAGCTGACATTAAATATAGTGAGATAGTGGAAAAATACAAGCTTAGGACTAACACTAGGATGAGTTCATTTTGATTTGTTGGGCTTGGAGGGAGGGGTATCATTACTATTTTCATGATTTTACGATTTGGACTCGCATTGCCTCCGCATAATTTTATGGTAAACTCACTAAAAAATATATGTATATGTACAGCCCTCCCCACTGTAGGAAAATAAAACACATCTCAGTGGGTATCTGAGCATTTCAACATGATAGCTACTTACCATCGCATTGCTAAACTTTATAATTTTAAAATGGATCGGTTACTTTCTAACTATTACATAGCTAAAACTAACCTTTTGCTTCCACTGCTTCTTTCTTGTACTCATTCACTGTGGCAAGAGTTTCTTCATGAGCAACATTGCCTCACTCTTCCTATAACTTGCATCTGAGAGCAGGCAGCCTTGAGCTGCTCTCGTCTTGCACTTCCTTGTCTGCACCTATCCACTGCCTCCTGCTTTTTTGTTTGATGTTTAATATTTTCATAATCCCTTACCAAACCCTTCCATTTACATTTTGAAGACAGGCATAAGCCAACTGAGTGACTGCTGGGAGAGGAGCTGTTCCTGCACTCATCAGTCCCTCTCCTTCCCAACATCACATTGCACAGCTCCAGCACTCATTAGATTCCTCCATAACTCAAAATACCTGAAAAGCCCAACAGAAAATCAGCTCCACAAAGAAAATGGCAAACTGGTACAGCTGATGAAATGATCAATTTGATACTAATGCTGGCACAAGATAAGCAGCAGGACCAAGTACCTAAATCACCAAGCAGCCTCAAATTCACTTTTCTCAATGCTACCTACCTACATGCTTTGGAACTGTGTCCCACCTCTCTGTTTTTTGCATGGAAAGTTTTGGTCTTCCAAATCATTACCAATCAAAGACATGACAAACACACCCTTAGCACCCTTATAATGATATTCAGTAGTGAGGAAGCACAAGCCACAGAGGAAGAGGAGGAGAGGGATGCTCTTTCTCTACTCTGCCACTGCTCAGCATGGAGGTCTTCAGCAGCCTTTGAACATCACCAGTATTCTTCCATTGCCCCAGCTGCCAGTTTGTAAGGCCAAACTGGGCAAAACTGATTTTCTTAAGCCTCAGTTAACAGCTGGTTTGGATTATTTTCCTACTAACAGCTACAGATTAGCATTTAATGACTGCTTTAATGATCACCCTAGCTGCCTAAAACATTTTGGGGGCTGTTGTAAATCAAATGCACTTTGCCAGACATTTATATTGAAGTAAAGTTTTTAAATAATACCTGGAAAAACAACATTGTCATATCAGAGTTTGATGAAGACTACACAAACCCTTGGTCATTTTATATGAAAAAAAACAGGAAATGTTTCTGTTCATGGTGAAAACTATTCCCATTCCAATTATGTTGAAATTTCAACTGGATGAGATACACTGGTACATTAAATACGGCAAGTAATGAAATAAGTATAAACAAATGTCACGTTAGAAAAATCAACAAAACTAGCTAGAATTAATATTGAGAAAAATCATTAATAGAAGGGTAAGTAATACAAATGCATGCTATCATTAACCACTTTTCATAATGAAACTGTCAATTATATTTAGAGACTTTCTTATAGTAACAACGTATTTTGTAAAAATTGGAAAACAAAAACATTGAGGTGAGGAAGTCAGTTTTCTAATTAACAACTATTTATCTGAAAAAGCATATTTTTAATTGCATCCTACTATTAAGAATAAAAACTTCCAAGAAAATAGGTGAGTTGTCACCCAAAGCTGAACTTTTATGCATTTGCTGAAAGCTGTCCGTGATGAATTAGGTACATAAACTTAGAAGGAAATACAGACAGCTACACAAATATGAATTGCTCTGCAAGTATAGACAGCAATTCAGTGACATGCACCATCAATATATGGAAACACTGAAATCTTTTTGGTATATCATATTTGGGCACTCACAACAGAACATGTAGTTTCTAAATACCTCATCACAGTCAAGTATGGAGCAAATGAGCGGTAGAATTTATTACCTAAAACTTTTCACACATCTTCTCTTCCTGATGGAAAAATACTTCAAAAGTCCCAGTTAAAAAAAAAAAGTCCATAATGTGCATAGTCTGGAAAAACAATGAAGCTATGGAAATATGTAACCTATTTCATCTTCAACATTAGCTTATACACAGGAGAATAAAAATATCAGCACAGGAAACATCATTTCAGCTGTAATAGCAATTCTTCCAGTCAACAGATTTGGTAATGATCCCATATTTAGAGCTTTTCCAGTTTGAGTTATTTTAATATTTTCACCATCCTAGGGAGGGGAGTTATTATTTTAACAAAGCAAAGCATCTTTCAGTTCTTACAGTCAACTGTTCTTATCATCATGACACTTGAACACTGATTTAAAATGTTTGCTTTGCCAGTAATGAAATCAGGAGGAGGATGTTTCTAATCTTCCTTTGAACTGTTGATTAAAATACATACACATATATATATATTTATATATGTAGGGTTTTGATGGTTTTGATCTACACTCTTGACACTTTGATCCCCCTTTACTTTGAAGATGGTTCAGAAAAAGAAGTTTCTAGCATATGCTCAAGTACCATTATTTGCATCAGAGATCCAGAACTACTATCAAAAGATATGTCACTCTAATACAAAGGGAGACAATTGTTTTAAATTGATTCACTTTCACACAAAGTGATAGCAATCAAATGTTTTAGAGTCCCTTAGGCGGCATTGAGTTTTTCCTGTTATATAATGCATTATGTCTGACAATTCATTGTGGTTCCAAAATTATTTTAAAAGATGATTCGAGTGGCAATAGTGGTAGAAGAGCAAATACTTTAAGCATTACAAACTAATAACTTAATTTTGAGTCATTTTCATGTACCAAACACAAATCTAAGCATCAGTTCAGTTTTTCCTCTTGTGCTCAACACCAACTGCAAAATTACTTCCATCTTTGTGGCTGTTTTTCCAAAAGCTATCATGTTGAAGAAGCTATATCCCTAGAATTTCAACCACTGTTTCTAAAAAGCTGACAAGCAAGCGTGGTCTCCAACCAGGACTGCAATGATTCAAACAGGTGATGCACACGTTAAATAGTCAACTAGCTATCTGTCTTCCAACAAAATGGACCTTGCTTACCATAGCTCTGCACTGTGTTTAGTTGTAAACCTAGACATGATACCCAGTCAGCACAAAAAGCAACTGTGTTCTTGTGTAAGAACAATTCTCCTGCATAAAAACAGCTAGTGAATTACTGTCCTTTTCATTATAAGTTTATTCTATATGATGATAATATGGATGTAACAAGAAGGAAAAAAAAATCCAAATACCATACAGTTGCATTAAAGGATGAAACTGAAGTCAGATTGGGTACAAATCACCTGCAGAACATGCCTGTCTGGGGAGGGGATGGACTTAATTGCAAAGATATGCACAAAATAAGTTTGTATGAGAGAATTAACTTCATCTCAAGGCTTCCAGAACAGTGTTGCAGGGAGAAAATCTGTGACATCCCATGCTGTACTGAAGTATTGACTTTACTGTGTTTCTGAAGCTTGGACTCAAAGGGAGACAAAAATGGATTAACGAACGACTGTCTATAATTTTGCTTTCATAAAACTTTTGTTCAAATTTTGCATGAAGACTATGCAAGGAAAAATTAAATACTTCATTTAATGTTTTATAATAATATATTTACTTGGCACTATCTCCATCTTAATTACTTCTGTTGTGATTTCCCCCACATCTTCCTTCAAATAAAATCCCAATTTATACACAAATACATAAATTATTCTCAGATACCATCTTTTTTTTTTTTTTTTTTTTAGCTCTTCCAAAAACGTGTGTGGAAAATTCTTTGTGTTACCCATCCTGGTAAAAGCAGAGGTGAAGCAGGCCTGTTTTCTCACAGTATGCGCCCAAGCAGTCTGAGGACAGCAGCATCAGATCCTTTACAGCCACTAAGAACTGCAAGGCAGTTGTGAATCAGTAACTGTACAGCATCCCTAAGCACAGATCAGCTAAATCTATTTCATTTCATGCTAACCTACCCTATGAAACATGTAATTGGTTATGCCTTTTGCATTATTTCCAATCGAGCTCAGATTTGCATTGTAAACAAATCAATTTGCCACTTTAATTGTTTAGCTCTGAGTCAACTTACAGGGCTGAGAGGGCAGACAAAACATAATAAATGGCTTCGTGTCCTGATTTTATCACAAGGAGCAAAACTAAATAACTTATGAGCCCAGTCAGTTCTATTGAGTTATGAACTAGCTCTTCCTCCAGAGTAAATTAAAATTCTTATTGCATACAAAAAGCCTAGTGAACACATTTTATTACTCTTGGAGGGAAGTGCAGAAATAATGGAGGTAGAGCTAAGGTAAATATATAACCTGATGCCTCTCCAGTGGATTGTTTGCTAAACCTTGTAATTTTATGCACTGGTATTTGAATGTTGTATTTTCTGCCTTTGTATTCAGAGGGCTCAGTAGAAAAACATAAGTTGCTGGAACATGGCAAAATGAGAGCTTTGTGATGATAGAAGATGCTACTGTAAACAAACAATATGTCCTAAGAGCAATGACAATTTTCTGCTACATTTTCCAATAAGCAATCTCATCCCAATTCAGGAACAAAGGGTATGTTAGTTAGCATTTGGGAAAAGAGCAGAGAGCATAAAGTAATAGAAACTAGGTAAATGGAAATATTATGGAGTTTAGACAGAATGGAAGCTGGCATTTATTCTACAGTAGAAAATCATAGTTTTAGAAATATACAACTAAATATAATAGTATATATGTAAAACAAACAGAGGAACACACACTTGAAATTATTACCAGAGAGCAATGCTGAAGTCCCTAAATGAGATAAACATACACAGAGGAATGTTTGTCATATGCAGTATGAAAACAAGCTACAAAAAGGTGATAGCATCATTCTAAAGAAAAGTTACAGGAAGGCAACAGGCTAAAATTCACCCCCCTAGCAGCAAAATTCTCATCAACTTACTACATGTAGGATTTTGTGCACGGAAGAAAACTTTTGCAATAATTGAAATACATGGACTCAGTGATACAGTGACAGAATAAGCTTAAACTTTATCACTTATCACTGACATTTGAACAAAAGTAATCTATTCCAACTTTTTTTCCCTGCAACGATTAAATGAACTTAAAGTCATACCATGCATGAATGACAAAACACACTTTAAGTTATTATTTAATAAGTGACAAGCCACATGGAAAAAACAGAAGTCCTAATTTGATTCTGCAAATGGGAAAGACTAGTGCTAATCACACAAGTAAAATTTTCAGCACAGTAAAATCTTGGAAGTGACTGGACAGAATTTAGAATAGAGTTCTTGAGAAATACTTCATAATCATGTAACTAATGGGACCCAAACATCTAAAGTTGAAGATATCAGATTCAAACTGAGCAGCAAAAACCATTCTAATCTGATGATGACTTCAAAAATAGCTAAACTGAGCAAGGAGAATGTGCATTAAATAAAAATATCACAATTATATAACAATTCAAGTTCTGTTGCATAGATTACAGAGCACTCTTAAAAATATTTGTAAATGGAATAAATATAAAATAAATAAATCTTGCATATGGACTAAAACCCAAGCAAGCCTCAACAGGAAAGAATGTTACAGACACCAACCTACAGAAAGTGTCAGTATCTAAGGAACAGAAAGCCTGCTCAACAGAGAAAAACATGAAAGCCTATAAAACAGAGGAGGACAAACCTGGACTGGAAAAGAGGAGAATAAAGGGAGATTTGAAGAGCACCTTGCAAAGAGTTTTCAGGGTAAAAAGTTTGAAGGTACATCAGAAGAAGAAGCCAACAAGGGACTCAGAGAGACAGTTCGACAACAAAAGTGTGAAAGAAGCACCTTAAATTGCCAAGGCAGAGAATTCAGTCGCTGATTTGCACTGGTGATCCTTGCTGAAGATGTTGGGGAGGTTCTCAAAATCAAATTATTTCTTGTAGCAGAAAGCTCTAAGGAGCTAAATCGGCTAGGAGAACAAAGCTCTAAACCAGATGTCAGGAAGTCTAGAAGACCTAACAGAATTCACCTGAGAATACTGCAGATATTCACAGTAGTAGAATTTTTAATTTTATTTTTTTTTTATTAAATAAACTTAAATGCCATTGGAGTCAAGTTTATTTTATGAACAGTTTTTCTGAATGGAAAAAGAAGCCAGCAGTGGGATACCCAAGGATCTTTTCTAGGGCCATTTCTATTCAAGTACAGTTAATAAATTCAACATCAACTAAACAATCAGTTCCAATTTATTAGTGACCAGTGAAAGGGTGTTAAGAATAAGACTAAGCTCTCAGCTGGTCAGCCTGCCAATGGCAAGAAACATCAGTAGGACACTGCAACTATGAGTGGGCAAATAAGTAGGAAGCCAACTCATTATCAAAGACCATATTCAGGGAAAATAGTCTAACCCACACTTACGTAATGCTCACCTCAGAAGTGGAAATTAGAACTCAAACATCTTGGAGTCACCCTTGCCAAATTGTTCTTTCTGGAAAAGCTGACTCACTGCACAGAAGCAGCCAAAACAACAAAAAAACAAACAAACAAACAAAAGACATTGGGCTTAGAGTATTGGGCACTAAGAGTGCTAAGGAAAAGACAAAAGGATTCATATGTTTCCACATATAAATGAATAAAGTGTGCAATGCTGGTCAAGGTCAGTTCAGTAGCATGCAGTGGAAGTGGAAAAGTATAAAGGAGGCAATGTTTAAAGGGTTGGAGCAGCTGACAAGAGGAGAGAGTAAAAAGGCTGGAGAGAAGAAAGTTGAAGGGAAAGAGAATAAAGATTTATAAAATGCAAGCAACATGAAGAACTGTATTTCCTTACATCTTTGCAACGCCACAGCTAGGGGGCACTTGGTGAAACTAAAAGGGGATTAATTTTAAAAAGATAAAAGAAAATACTACTTTACACAGTGGATATTAAATTTCTAGGACTTGATTTTACAGGAGGCTGTAGGAAGATACTATGAGGAAGTTCACAAAGGAACGAGACATTCAGGGACAGCAGGTGCATAGATCAAGACTCAAAGTACTAAAAGGATATAAATGAATACTAAAAGGCAGGGATGTAGCCTCTGATGTCCCTGATACAACTCCCAGCACTAAGGCATTAACTGCAGAAAGTAAGTTGGCTTACATGCTTTCCCTTAGGTAGCATCTCTTTCTGTCACTGCAGGAGACAATACAGGCAAGGAAAATTCTGCACTGGAAATAAATGTGTTTAGAGAAATACAAAACAAATTTATAACAAATTTAACTTCAATTCAGCCTTCATTTTAATGAAAAGGAGAAAGGATTTTGCAATCAGTTTAAGGATTGGAGCATATAATCTGATACAAATAGTCTCATTTCAAATTAGTGATATCATCAGTATAGCGAAATTAGTTGTGACACAAAGACTGATTGATGTTTGGGTTTTTGTGGTGGGTGTTTTAGAACAAGACTCTGCTGTCTTTGACATCTCCTACGTCAATGGTGGGATGAGAAAGAGCAACCTTAGCAGGATCTGATGCCCCTCTTAGGTGCTTGCAGTCTTCATCAAACCAAACATGAGGATAGTATCCTTTACCAAGCAAGACAGACAATACATCAACTGATAAGACAGCAATACACATGAAACATGATAAAAAAAAAATAAATCATGCTCTCACAAGTGGTTTCAGGTATAAATTCTGATGCACTTCAACCATAACAGTAGAGATGAGATCTTGACTCTAGAAAAAGCTTGATGCTGTGTTGAACTTGCTTTTAAAACTTGTCTGAGGAAGAAAATCTTTAAATAAAACCTGAAAATAAGTCCTCACCACACATTTACTACAGATTTTTAATCAGCCTCTGTTCTTTCCTCTGTCATAAAATCAAAAAGAGGCTATAGGTTACACTTCACAAAAACAACTAAGTTTGGAAAAAGAGACTATATATAACTTTCTTGTATGCTCACACAGCAAAAATACTGCTGTGTTTTCAATACCACAGTAATTTAGGATGCCAAGTCCAAATTTTACCAATCGTTTTATCACTCCTTTTTGGTTTTGAAATTCTTCATGAGCCTACCACACATGCAGAGCTGTTTTCTCTATTTTTACCTCATACACAGTCATGTTAGCTATGCCTGCACTACTTTAGTGTTTCCTAAGAGCTGAGTAAAGTGAGTTATTCCTTCAAAAATCCCAGGTGTAGTATCCATGGAAAAAAAAAAAAAAAAAAAAAAAAGAGCCTTAAGCAGTGAGCCCGGAAATGCTAAACAGTTATGTCCGTTGCTGTGAACGGGGATTACATGCTCTTGTAAGATACTTTTCAGATCTCAGGTGGTCCATTAGTCATTCTTCCCAGTCAAGATTTCCTATTTGACTATTTTGAAAAGACCAAGAAAAAAATATTTTCATCATGTTCATCTTGATAGCATTTTGCTTATACTAGCACTACAACGTTACTGAAAATAAATTCAGACACAGCATAACATTGGTGTTACTTCATTTCTTAGCCCTAATTTCTATTCCACATCAGTATTTAGTTTGTTTGGTTTTCTCCTTATAGCCACAATTAGGACAATGGATCAAAAGTGTCACAAAGAGCTGTTCTTCAACTGGTACATGGCTATTACCACCATATATTGTACTATCAATAAAAGGGGCTAGCAATAACTGTTATTTCTGAAGAAGAGTCAAATAAGCTCTCTTTATAGTACAGCCAAGAGCAAGATGACTTCACTAATAGGTAACAAATTGCTGCTCAGATTGGAGCCAGCTGTCTAGCAAAAAAAAAAAAAAAAAAAGGATCATGCATTGATGTTTCGGAACGCCTGCTCTTGTAAAATGTTAAAATGTTGGCTGGGTGCAGCACTGTTTATATTCAGCTCTTCTGTGTGCTGCATTTGAGACAAAATGATAGCTACTATCTTAAAACAGCTCTAAAGTCATTTCTACCGGTTTTATTTTGTTGTATTTTATATTGTTTTCAATTAGGACAGTGAAAATTTACAATCCAAAATAAGCAGGTATGCCAGTCCAGCATTTAAAACAGCAGTCTCCAGAAAGACTGTCAGCTCTTGCATTTATTCTATTCTACTTCAACTGGCTTACATCAGATTTGCAATGACAGAAACATGAACACTTTCCCTTTCTGAGGCTGTCCCATCTTTATGGTCCTACAGCCTGATAAGGAAGGGTAGAAAGAAAAGTGGAACAGAAAGGGCACTTGTTCACTCATTCCTCACCACTCTCAGGCAGTTCAAGCTGACTGCATACTGGCAGACTTTCATTTCCCAGGTCCTTAATTGCTTGCCCCAGCTGCATCTCTCTCAGAGGCCACCTCATTCCTTGTAGATGCCTAAGCAGAGTTATCAAGTTTGAAAGGCAAGTGAAGGGAACAAAAAGCACCAAGAGATTTGACTAACTCTCTTTGTGCCTTAACCTGAATGCAGATTTTTGTCTCTTATCTACTTAAGACTTGCCAGGTGCACAGCTTCCTCTCTCATTGTTCCTTCTTCATCTATTCCTCCGACAAGGAGGTAACAGGTTTGCTCCATCCCTGTGCAACCCCTGCAGTTGGCAGTCTGATAAAGGATGAGCCATCCTGCTGGAACCTCTCATCTAGCAAGCTAGCATCGATATGGACAAGTTTCCATCTAGCAGGAGACAGTAGCATTTTCATGAGGGAGACCAACTAAACAGGAATATGCAGCAACCACGTTGTCCCCCTCCAGCACTAATGCTTGTTTCCTGTCCTCAGTCCCAGCTTTTGGAAGCTTAGCTTGTGAAACATACACTTTTCATCATTTTCTGAATAATTAAACGAAAATGCTTTGGGACTGCTCACTATAGACGTTCCAGCAAGGTGGTGGTATTTTGTTTTTTGGGGGTGGGTAGTTTGGGAGGGGAATATTGAAGATCTGAGGACCAAGCCAATAGTATCATTTATGTTCCAGTCAAATGTATGAGTTAGAGAGGAATAAACATTCCGCTGAAACATGGGCACAGTCTCTTAACCACAGCCAAATATTTCTTCTTCTAAAACATTTTCTTTTATATAAGATGATATGTGGACATATGTCAGTGACATTACAGGCTTAAATCAAAATGAAAGGATAAGATAGCCTGAAGAAGCTACACTAGTTTAGTAACTGGTGAGGGTCAAAGAGGTTACAGACGTGCTGCTGGCTTTCCATGCGTATGGCTCATGCTTGCCAGAGGAAGACAACTCCTGGCAAACCACTCACTTTTAATGAACTTCATTTAAGAAAACAACTGTTCTCCAGAAACGTGCCCAAAAAATGGGTTGTCTGTTCACATTATTATTTTAGTGTTCACAGAAGTCACATGAATTCTTGGCTTCATAGAAAGAATTTTATTTTTTTTTGTAAAGACAGTGACAGTGCTCTGCATATGTGGGCCAGATCCTGAGTTCCTGCATGCCTAAGTATTCTGCTGGTGAGCACAGGCCTCATTTTCATCTTTACTTATCGCAGCATTTTCAGGATAAAAGGAGTGCCATTTTGGATTCTTACCTATTTTCCTTCTATTTTTCCCCTCATTATTACAATATCACAACCGTTAGCATAATAACTCTTTTCAGCACTAGAGGCCGGGAGATTAAAGACATGTATTATTCTCCTTTCACAGGAAAAAAAGATGAAGCATAGGAAAAAAAAGACTGGCCCAAGGCTAACCAGATTCAGTGGAGGTATGTTAATGAAAAGTGTCCCATGAGAAGTTAGATTTAAGCACCAGATTTTGTTTGCATGTTTTAAAAAACACAGATGCAAGACCTAGTTACAGATCCATAAACTATATTTACAATAAAACTTCAGGGAATTTCACACATTCCTTACAACAACAGAAGCATGCGTTTTGTCAGAAGACAGATTCAGCAACGAATTGGTTTGTCTTCACTAAAACTGAGGAATCAAAACCCACCTGTTTTGCCTGTCCTGTATCTTACCAGTGGCAGTGAAAGAAAGACGAAAGCAAATGGTAGTCAAATTCCAATATATCAGACTCCTTATCTAAAAAGCTACAGAATATCATTTCAAGCTCACCAGTACATATCTGTAGAGGGTTCAGGTGTCAGGGTTTTGTTGGGGGACTGCAGGGGTGGCATCCATGCAGAGAGGCCCCATGCTGGACACGGCTGGCTCCAGCGGCGCCACAGCGGGGATAGCCATGGGCCCAGGAGGCAAGATGGCGGCAGCTGTGAGAGAAAGTGCTTAAAAAGGACAAAAACACCAAGTGGCAGTGAGGAAAACGTGTGAGGAACAGCCTTGTGAGCACCAGGGCCAGAGAAGAGGGAGCAGGACAGAGATTGCCCTGCAGCTGGTGGAAAGGACCATGCAGGAGCGCTCCATTCCGTTCAGTGTACAACGTGACCAAGAAAAAAGGGTTGGAAGTCCAAGCCACCATTAACAACCAATTAAAAAAAAAAAAAATCTTTCTGATGGATATATGTAAAGGATGGCATTAGTAATTATGCAGTCTGATGGTATTCAAGCCACATGACTCAATTCTTTCATCGTAAATCCTTGACTATTTCACCAGCCTTCTGCCCCTCAATTTTTCCTATATTCACACTAATAAGAGAGCCAAATTTGTGCTATTTTAAACACATATGGGATTTCCTCACAGCAATAGAATTCAGTATTTACAAAAGGAAATGCTACATTGTTAAAAAATAATGACCTTTGTGTTCTACAACATGGGGAAGTGCTTGAGCATTTTAAATGAATAACATTATAAAAGATACCAAGGACTGAGGTTACTGACGGTTATCCATTATTTTACAGAAAAGTTGTGAGGAGGAAGTGAACTTCTGACTGCAATTTTACAGTCACTTGTTAACATGCTAGACAAGCAATTGCAATTAAAAAAAAAAAAATCAAGGAGATAAAGGATTATTTGAAAACGTCACCACTTTCCTAAGCTAACGGGAGAGCTAAATACACACAGAAAACAATTGGGAAATATCACATTTGCCTTGCACATGAGAGGCAAACATAGAAATAAGACATTTGCAATAGATAAGCTATTAAAAGCATTTAAATGAAAGTGAAACACTCAGAAACAGCAGAGTATGATGTTTCTGTCCTCTGACTCATCAGATCCTTTCTTCCTGCCACACCTCCATGTTCTACAGACTTCTTCCATCTCTCCACCTGACCCAAAAATATCAAGCATTTCAAAGTGCCTGAAACTAAATCTTTTACTCTCCCTGAACTTGAATTTGTTGGCCTAATGTTTATGAAAGATCTTACTTCTTGAGAGAACAACATCTAATGATATATTGCATCCTTCTAATCAATCTAAAATGCAGTCACTTATCAGTAAGCTCTTTCTCGGACTCAGTCATCACCTATTTGCCACCAGGAAACAGGATGTTTCTTAAGATTTATCCACACTGCAGTCGTCGCCTTACAAACATACCTGAAACAGCTATTCAGCTGAGGCTCTGCTAGCTGTGTGGCTGTGCTAGTACAAAACACAGCACAGGGTCAGACTTAGCTATCTGCAGTGGCAAAAGCCCCCAAGCTACTCCTTTTTCCAAGGCAAGCTCCTTTTTCCAATGCACATCTGCATGAAGGAGTCACAGTAGGGACTGCAAATGCAGACCTGCTCCAAGAATTCATACCTGCAAAGAATTCTCTTCAGAGAAAACAGGCAATTAATTCCCTAAATCAAAATGGATCCCTGAGGATCCGTGCAAAGGTCAAGAAGTTTCCTTTAGTTTTATGCTATCCACAGCCTGATAACATCAAGAGGTTCTCAACAGCATCCATAATTTCAGAAGGGGTTTGCGTGTCACAGAAATGAAGAGTTTGTAAAAACCTTTCCCAGAATATGATCATTAGCAAACCAGTAAGATTACTGCAGACTTCAGAGGGGTAATGTTGTAGAAACCAACTGCTCTACTTCCCCAGTGCAGACACTCCCATTAGTAATTCTCTGAAAAAAGGACAGATTGGAGATGGCAGAAACATTAACCCTTACCAGTGGACACCCGTTCTCCCTTACGTTGGGCATTTCTGATAATTCTGCTGAGGGGAGCAACGACTAGAGAGATTTTACTGACATAACCAGAGGGAAAAAAAAAAATGCCAATGGATTTAAATAGTTTATTTGGAAAGCATAATCACACCTAAGCCACATCTCAGCAAACAAAAAAAAAAGTCTGGTTTCTCCTCCTACCCCCCATACTAAATACAATACTGTCCAGTGCAATGAACGCGAACACTCTGTGTAGTGATTCTCTGTGTTGCTAGAGCCAGAAACTTGATACAGTCACCACCATATAAAAACACTTCAAGTATTTTGTACATTCAAAACGCATATAATAAAACTGGAAAAGATCGTCTCAATGTAGTACAGTACACAAATAACTTCAGAGAAACAATTGTGTGTTTTTCTGCCTCCTGGGTAGTTAACACTGCTTTTAATTTCATCTCTGTCATTTCATATTATCATCTGGAAAAGCTCATGGCCAAGAGTTTGCCCTGGTAATAGCTGACTGTTCTCTTTGATATCATCACTCCTTGCTCTTTATGGACAGGCCAATATTCATTGTGATTAGCAAGGGACAACCCTGTCTATCCAGATTAGTCATGAATACTTAGCAGTTCACTCCATGCATCATCACTAATTGCTGTAAAAGTCTGGAGTTTTGAGTATGTTAAAAAAAAAAAAAAAAAAAAAAAAAAAACATAATTTTCTCTCCCCAGGGAAGACAACAATGCAACTATGCTTTGCATGGATTCATCACATTTGGTGAGAATTTGTTTCAATTGCTAATTCTAGCAAGTAATACTTTATTGGTCAGGTTTTTGACTTTTTGCCTGAAATTTAGTGTTCCACGAACCTGTACTAAAATATTACATTCTAAAAACAGATTCAAAATTGTCAGGTATTGTCGGGTAACTCAGTTATTCCACTACTTAAGCTACAGAACCACACCTCTCTAAAAGACAATAAACCTAAGCAAAGTTTAGTGACAAGCCCTTCTACCAAGTGGATGAGTGTGTTTGATAACATGCATGCCTAGTCCTAGGAAGATATAAAGGCACTATTTCTACTCCCAGTTTCATGTTCCAGAAAAAAGGGAGGCATGATGGGCAGGGTGTTAGCAAGAGCAAGGGAAGAGGAACACGCTTAAATGATATACTTGATTTTAGCTTCCCCCATATTTGCATGATATTTTTCCAGAAATTTTATCTTTCCTTAAATGTTATGTTCATCAAATTATCAGTTATTTTTCTTGTCTTCAGAGACATTTTCAAAATAAGCATGTATTTTTAACATTTCATTTTGCTTTGGATTTAACCAAACTGTTATTGAAATGAATCTATGGTAATTCTCATGGATTTGTTTCAGATGGTGAATAATGCACTTTACAGAAAATGTGGCCATACAAGTATAGCTAAGTAAAGTAATACCAAGCTGATATGAACCATAGATTTTAAAATTCTTTCATAAATGTAACATTTTACATTATCATTCATTAAAAATAAAACATGTAATCAGGTACATACCATTTTACCCTAGGACAGATCTTTTTTATTTTTCAGAGAATGTTTTTTCCAGACTTTTTCCTGCAACAAAAGAAAATTTGTGTAAGACTAGATTTATAAAATTTTATCTGCCAGAAAAGTACTTCTGTTGATGGATACAACCTCCTCTACCAAGAACTACCTTTCTCCTATAAAGTAGCACTGGAAATCACATTGTTCCATTCATAATTCCTTCATTTCCACAAGGTATAGCAGGTAAACAAACATAAATGCTACTGCGGAACTGTTACAGATTTTACGGACACTAGGTTTGATGCAGGCAAGAAGGCGAAGTGGAAAGTTTTGTACTAGTTTCACCCACATGCCTTTTCTGTTACCCTTCATTTGCCATACTTGACGAATACCTGAACTCTACTAGTTCATGCCAGAAGCTCCAGTTCAGGCTGAAACTCTCATCTGGCATTCATTTTTGGCTAAAATTCAACTCTGATCTTAGAACTAATATAGCTAATAAATCCTACAGTCATCAGTGGCTATCTCTATATCAGTAAATGGTCCAGAAAGAGCAAATATCAAGAGCAAGTTAGCATGTACTGAAGAAGAAAAAAGTTTATTTTATTTTGAGTCTAGCTCTAATCTGGTCCCATGAAGCGAGTGCCTGTTAGCCTTTAGGGCACACTAGATGCTCTCCTGAGTGCATCCTCCAGTTTAGGATTATCCAAAAGGACAGTTCTGACACCCTGCAACATAACACAAACCAAAGCACAGGCAGCGGAGACAACTAAGGGATTCCCTTCACAAACGTGTTCCTTATTAAAGCACTTAAATAGACATGCTCATGATGACCTAAAAAGAAACATTATATTTATTTGAAAATAACGTAGATTTATGCACAAAGTAATTAAAGTATGGGATTTTTTTTTTTTTTTGCATTGGATATGAACATCAACTAATACAATGGTAAGAAGCTAGCAAGTCACCTTCCATCAAGACTTAATTTAGCTTGGCTTTTTGTTGAACATCTGGCAGATACAGCAGAGGAGAAACACTTCTGAAAATGTCCTCAGTCAACCAATACACATGATCATCTACAGAGAACATCTAAGAAGGATTTATCTGTCCTATTTTGAGTTTTGACCTGGAGCTGTCACTATTTAACATTCACTATAACCCCACTTTGATTAATATTGTTAGACTCTAAACAGAAGAAGATATAAGCCACATAAGTGGAATATTTAAGATCGTTCTGCAGCTCTTCTGCAAACCTGGTAATGAAATCAATCTGCTAATTAACTAGTATTATTCATTTCCCTACAGCCCATTAGTGTGCTGTCACTCTAGCACCTATATATCATATTAGGTTTGTCAGATTGTTTGTTACTTTGTTCCACATTTTTTAAGAAGACCCACTGTGGACATTAATACCATACTTCAAATCCTCCATGGCAGCATGCATGGGTATATTATTGATATACTCATTGCCTATGGTAATAATTTATAAAAAGGCTAGAAAAACTTATTGGAAATTCAACGTACTGAGATTCTTACAAGTCCTTCTATATTATGATCACATTCTTCTGTACATTCATTCAGAAATCTTTATAGTGGATCGGATGCTAAAATACCAGCTATTCTATACAACTATTCAAACTACGTATTTCTAAGAATATATATGAAGTTTATATCCATGCACAAACACTATTAATGTTAACAGGACATAGGAGTCCAAATATACAAACCAGTTTGAGAAATCATGGCATTAGACTTATTAAGTAAAGAATGCTATTTTTCTAATGATCATCAATGCAAATAACCCCTTAAAAACATGTTTCCTAAAAGATCTTTTAGCTTTCTAATCTCTAGTATTCCTAAATGGCCTAATATGAATTTAATACATGAGATTTAAAATAGATTTTGACTTTCAGTCTAAAACATCTTCTAGTCATCTAGGAATTTTAAAGATATGCACCTTCAATTTTTTCTATTGACCATAGCGTAGTTCTATTTTAAGGCATTTTAATTGTGAATGTTCGGATCATCAGCGTGATACTACTGTAAATTCAGGACTAAGGATGTCTGAAAACAAAATTCAGTAAATAAAGGCCCTAAATGTCACTTCTGCATTAATTCATTGTTAACAAATCTGACTGTACGTCTTGCATGCAAGAGAGGTGAAACGTGTACACTCCTACTTTTTTTTAAATCACCCCCCACCAGGGTCTAGAAAAATAACAGGTGCAATCCTTATCTGATTGTTGAACAAGCAGTCTATGGTAGTACTTAGATCCATTAAAGAACAAATACATTCAAAAGCTCAGCCAAAGGTGTCACTTTAAGAGTTCACATGATGTTTACTCTTATTATTCCTCCCTTTATGGATGGAGGAAACTCAGTAAGAATAAGTGGATATCCAGGACTAATATTATTTCAGTTCATCTCTGCTCTATCTGCAAAAATTAAGCTATACCTTAATTGCTGCTTATGTAGACAACCAAATGCCCAGCGCACCTGTGCTGAGACTGTTTATGTCTCTAAAGCACATTTACTCATACGCTATCACTTCAAATACAAGTCAGCTTGTAAAAAGTTCATTTCCTCTGTGGTCAGTTCACTAGCTGAGGTGCAACTTTGGTGGTGTTGGAACTACAGGGGCAGCAGTAGAGCCACAAAGACCTCTTGGCTGGGAACAGGTAAGGGAATGTTCAGCATGACAAACTCTTTCCCTTCTTCCCTCTCCATGCCTTTTCCTTTCTGCATCCAAGCAGAGAAGGTCATCTCCTTGCTGTTGCCTGCACATACATTTATTGCGTTCAAGACTTCTGAACAGGGAATACAACTCTGTCTCACAAGCTGACTCCCATGCTGGGAGGCACTGTTTTTACTGACAGCTCTGGAATCTAAAGGCGACGTTTTTTTTTTCCTCATGTAATAAGACTGGCAAAGTGCCACCTGGCATCCAGAGGTCTGGTCTGGGATTTAGGTTCCAATTCTTGCACAGTGGGAGAGTTCCAGTAAGTCTGGTAGGTTAGAAAGAGTCAAACAAACCCTTGTAAGTCAATAAATTGCCTGGTCAGAGGCTGAAGTGGGAAAGAACGCATCTTATGCAGCTCTTGTTATTGCTCCTGTCTGTTCTGTAATTCCTGATTATGGGGCTTCTAGTCAAGTTCCCCAGGCAGACCTGAAGATGGGGGTTTGGCCTTCACACTTAACAAAACTTCCTAGTAAATCAAGAAACATTAAAACATCTCTGATGCACTCCTGCCAGGTATTTGGAGCATACATCCCACTTGGATACAATGGTATAAATGAAGTTCCAGCCTTCCTCCATAACCATTATTACCTATACCACAATGTTTCTGTTTCAGTACATGCAAATATTGTCAGTTCTTATTTCTACAGTTTACTAAAGTGTCCTAGAAGTGAATATAAATTTGTAGATCTATTTTATTTCCACAGATATCAAGAGACTTTAGATTTCATTAAAATAAATAAATAAAAACCAGTCTCAATTGTCTCCAGTTTCTCTTAGAGTCATTTCACAACGTATCTTTAGTGCCAAGGAAATGTTATCTGCTCAGTTATACAATCCCAAAGGAGACACGATTCTGTAGCTTTTCACTAGGAAAACTAGACAAGGTCACATATGGAAGGAATGAGAGGTGGAAGGAGTGAAATATATGGCTATGACAGACTAGATAACTAGTAGAAGAAACTACCAACTCTTAGCTATGCTCTGATTTTGCAGTGTTGTCATATGTTACTTATCTTGCTGTAGAAGATAAAATATAAATCTGCTTAATCATGAAGACAGTCTAAAGTTCACTGGAAATAAGGCACTGTATAGTAATTTCCACTACTCGCAATGGTGTAAAATATCTTCCTCCAGGTTAGGCTTACATAATGCACAGCAAATTCACATTCACTTAGAAGTGAATGGGTGACTTGAACCAAGGCTGATTTCAGTGAATTCATTTCTGAGACAAATAACCCAATTGAGTATAATGAGTCTGTGAAGCTGCCTGGAGTAAAACATATGAGTAAGTGATTGCATGATTGAGGCCTGAGACATTAAGAAACATACTGCTGCTACCCGGTAATAGTGCCATTAATGCAGCCATTTATTGGTTTATTTTTACTTAGAGCAGGAGAAAATGCATTGCCCTTCTGAGACCACAAGAAATCAATACATTTTCAGCTTTTAATAACATGATCTAAAACACTTGCTATAGTCTGCAGTGAAATCTGTTGTGGGTGTATGATGCCATTTATTCTTCTCCACAATATTATTTGCATTTTAACAGACACAAGCAAAGACTTTACTGAAGCAATAATTAAACTTATGCTACACTGCCTAAAATGAAAATTATGTGCATTTTAAAAAGCCTAAAAAGTTATTTTAGCATCTTTATTTTCATAATAGAGACAAATAGTCACCAAAATGTATGCGTAGTACAATCGCTAACTCACAACAGCACCAAACATAGTATTAACAAGGTGTCATTGACTACACTTACACTGTAAAAAATGTAAAAACATCACGTATGTAAACCCATGCTGAATCAAATGCCATTTATATTTATTGGAGCATTTGACACCCTACTTTGAGGAGATCTGCTGTTACTTATTAACATTTTATATGAATATTAATAGGCTGCAAATACGAAATTGCATGACTTAGGAGCTTGATTATGATATTAAGCCATAAGTCTCCCGACCAAAGCATAACAAGTACTATCTCAGGAGACAGTTTATCCTGGACCTTCAAAATGAAAGAGGCACCACTGACTCACTCAGGGGAATTGCTTCAGAAGCATCATGCCTCCATCAGCAGGAAAGGAAGCGCTCCCTAAGGTCAGAAAAACGGGATTCAGTAACTTCAGTGCACATCACTATTCCTGGCCAGCAATGCCAAAAGCTTTAAAAAAGTAATTTACATTTAATTTTATTCAAGAGTCTTGTTATTCATCATTATTCTCACAATAGCCGGGCTGGAACTCACAGAAACATCATGGATGAATCGTTAGGAGTTCATATGTAAAGCTGTCTTTTGGGGGTATTACATTTTAAAAGATGCAAACTTAAATATATCAGTAGTAACCAGGTTCACCTAGCTTAGAAAAAAAGAATTCATTTGTAATGAATGTAATTCAAAATAAAAAGCTTAAAGAGCTATCATAATTTCTGTGACTATGATTTCATTGATTGAGGGTGATACTACAACCTTCTCCTCCATGTGCTTGGTACCCACTGTTGGCAGTGTGTAATCTCATTCACAACTTTTATTTTTGATTTACAGCATAAGAAAACAACTCTTTGCTTATGGCCAGGACATTGATCCTTTCAATCACGCCAAGTCAAGGTTACAGATGTTTTGCATGTTGTACCTAGTATTTTTATCACCATTGTTAGGACTCTGTCATTGTATTTCAAGAGCATGTTAGGGTTGTGTCTGAGAGTTCCTACATTTTTAGCATACAATTTCACTTTTGTTTTTATAATTAATCCCTGGTACTTCCCAGAATGTAACTGGACAAGTTCATTTTGGCCTCTCTATCAAATTATGAAGGCTTCAGTGCTGCAAGTTTCATCAAACAGAAGGAAATCTGTGGGACTCCACACAGGCACAGATAATGTGCTATAGGAATGTATTTAAAAATGGGATTGGAAAGAGTTATTTCATCTCAAACAGAATAAGGTTGCTGCTAACACTGTCCAAGCATGTGTGCACACACCATCACCACCCCCAATTAAGAACTACCTCACCATCAGTTTGCAATTGAACATCACCCATAATCAATCAGCTTAGGCAGAAACTCGCTCAGCATGTTGACTTCTGTGAATCCTAAACCTTTGGTGCCAATGAGTTAAAGGGGAGTGCAGCTGAACCACAATCAGTGAACCACAGATACTAAAACATTTACGAATATAAATTTGAACAGGGGTGATGGACTTCAGAAATCCAACAAAATACAACCATCCAATGCTTCTCATTACTGCTTAGATAGGGGTTTGTAAAGATAGTTTTTTCCACCTGCCTTTGCAACTTCACAGTAACAGTGGTTCTCCAGTGTGGTACTGAATTAGGAGGCATTTTGTTTGTATTGTTAGAGCCTTAATTGAAACAGTCAGAGAGAAATGTCTTATTATAGAGGAGAGACAAAGAACTTTTTTTTTTAAATAAGGCTCTAAGGAGACTCAGTTTTAATGATGCTTAACACGATGTTTTAAACCACACAGTACATCTACACGCTATTTCTTGTTAAATGTTGGTTATTTAACAGCAGGCTGGCACCAGATTGCCTGCTGTGGATAGTTAGGGCTGGCTTGTACAAGTTCTGACAGTTTCAACACTGATGAAAGACAGCGTCAATTTTGATTCTTACAGTATTTCACTTCTTGACACCTCCTTTGTCAGACTACTGTTTATAACAGATGTTCTTAGCGTGGCAGTAAGTGTAAACAAAAATACAATCAACTACTAAGCTATACATTCTGACATCACTAGGAACACTAGCTAAGAGACCAAGATTATGAAAAGTAGGTACATCTGTTCCTAATAGGTGCTTAACACTTAGTGAATTTTGATACTGTTATTAAAATATGGAGGAGACTCTAATCATAAAAAAAAAACAAATGTTAAGAGTCAGCAGTTGAAAAGAGCCAACAGAACACAGAAACCCAGAAACTTAGCCATATATTGTTTGCTTTTTTTATATGGTTAACATTAACGAACATTGATTATGGAAAATTTTGAAAAAAGAATTAACAAAACATTTCCATTTAAGTTGCTTAGCCACAATCCAGTTATATTTCAAACCAGTTCATTACAGTTCTTCTTCACCAAATTCTCTCCCCCATTAGGAGAATTTCCATATTTTTATTTGCAGGGGTTTTGGTGGTTGTTTTTTTTGGTGGTGGTGGTGGTGGTTTGTTTTGTTTCCTTCAAAATGACACCACAAAACTTCCATAACATTAGCAGTTTTGTTTTTTTTTTAAAAACTTTTTGTTGATTGATGTGTAAATAGAAGAGATGGTGGATGCCCCCATTCCTGGTGGTATCCAAGGCCAGGTTGGACAAGGCCCTGAGGAACGTGATTTAGTTGGAATTAGGTGGAATCCCTGCCCATGGCAGGGGCGTTGGAACTGGGTCATCTTTAGTGTCCCTTCCAACCAAACCATTCTATGAAAGCAACAGATCCCACAATCCACCTACTCCAACTTTTCCATGTCCCTTAGAACATTAACACAAGGATTGGGTGCACTGAAATACATAGGAAATTATGATTTTGATGTCAAGGAGGTTCTGCAACTTGGGGAAATCACAGCTCACTTTAAACACTACTTCTTACGTACAGCTCTCACTGAAAACACTCATTGAAATTTAGTGCTAGTGAGCAGTCTAGAGCAATATAAAATAAATGGGCACGAAGATGCATAACATGCATTGGACAGATAGAAAATATGGGTATTTCAAAACTATTGTTGATATTTTTGAGTAAATCTATATAAAATAAGAAGTCATTCCTTGCAAGACTCATCTACCATCATAATGCTCTCTCCAGAGATGACAAGCATTTTGCAAAGTGATTCTTTTGTGCCCTTCTATGATAAGGGCATAAGCAGCACACACTGAGCTCATGTGAAGAAGAGGTAGAAATTTTATCTGTAGAAGACGAAAACAGGAAGTAAATGAAATGCAATCTGATACAAAGTGACAGAGCATTGAAACTTGATTCTTTCCTCTTCTTTAATAGGAAACTTTAGGGCAAACTCTTAAAAAGTCAACACTAATTCTGCCAAAATACCGTTTCTTCTCTAGCATGTGGCAATTTGATATGCATGGCAAACTTCTGACATTCAGACAAAGAAAAAGTGGGGGTTCAAAGACTAATAGCACAAGTCATGGACTGAAAATTTGAACTACAAAAGCTCAGAAATGGTGACAAAATGCAAATAGGGTGACTTTAACCCATCTTATAAAGGAAGAAATACTTAGAGTTTTGCCTTTTCCCTCCCCCCCCCCCCCTCCATAGCCTGTTTCTAAAAGGTAGCCTAAAGAAAGAGGAAAAAGGAAATCTGTAATGTTCATAAGGTGACTCAATCAACCATGAGACATATTAGCAGTGATAAACAAGGTTGTCTAACCAGAGCATTAACCTTCAGGAGAAAGAAGTAATAAAATAATCTAAACCCTCCAAACACATCAGTTGGTATGCAAATCTAATAACCAGTTGCTTCATTATTGATGCTGACATTCCTTTTGTTGCTTCAAGAGGGAAATTTGCATTTTGTGGTAAAAGAGCTATCTATGGGCAGTATATAAGAAGTGAAGCATCCAGAAAAATCCATGCAATTATCAAAGGCTTATATAATGAACTAAACGCAGCATAAAGTAATGAAAGTAAACAACTCAGCTTTCATAATCAAGGTCATAAGACATACTGATTTTTTTATATCAACTCAAAACCAGGGCAAAAAGTGATATACTAGAACAAATAAATTATTTCCAGATGACTAGTAAAAAAAACATACACACCATACCACAAGAAAAATCACAGCCAAACTTCTCACTTGAAATATTTCAATCTGGAATACCTGTAATTCTATGTAAGAAAGAAAGCAATCTTAATCTAGAAGCCCACTAGACTACATACACAGTACTAACCAAAAGCAATGTTTCCAGGGGCTCAATACTTTTCTCCAGTATGGATTAAGGCTTTTCTAAGGCTTTGCCAAGGCCCTTGTGTGCTACAACAGTGATGCCAATGGAATCTGACCAACTTCAAAAAATAACATGAAACTTCTGTTAGTTTGTTTCCTCCACGTAAGTTGAAAAGTAGCTGGGGCAGGGATGAGATACAGGGATGATATACAATATATATGCATGTGTCTTCTGATGAGGGATGCTTATCAAAGAGGCACTTAAACAGCGAGAACACTTGAAACATTCTCTGCTTGCATATGAACAATCTTACCCACTCAGAGCATATAGCAGGTTCGCAAGCAATATCAACTTCCAATTGTTGAAATTTTAAATTAATAAATTAATTGTTGAAATTTTAAATGTTGTGTGCAAAATTTGCACACGACAAAATTCATTTGCAAAACAGGTTGGAAGATATCAATCCTTTTACCCAAGTATTTAGGAGGAAATGACCAAAGGTGTCTGGATAGGCCTTGTGCTTGTAGATGTGCATCCAAATAGAACATGGGTTCTGGAAGGTGTCCCTGCCCCTGGCAGCGGGGTTAGATTTAGGTATCTTTCAGGTGCCTCCCAACCCAAAGCACAATTCTTACTGAAAAGCACACTCAACCTGCATTAAGTACCTGGCAATATGAACAAAATAGAGTTACAAAATTAGGATGAGGATAAAACCCTTATACTTCCACCTCTGGGCATTCTGACGTTCAGTTCATTTTCTAGGCAACAACTCCATGAGCAAGACCTATCCTTTTCAAGCATTACCTTCCTCACACATGCACATGTGCAGATCAGAGGTAAGAACATCCACTGTTCTTCTGGTCCATTGCTCTATTCTTTCCAAATGCCTGTCTTTTTTTCTGCTTAACATCTGCTAATGCTTGATACAGTTATGTTTTTAAGTAACCCAGCAATGGGTTCTCTGTAGCTTTTCTGAGACCAGCATTCCACATTCTAAGGAATATCATTGTCATGGAATTTTTTTTTTTTTTTTTTGCTATTAATCATCTTTATCGTTAATTTTTCTGTAGTTAATTTAACCTTTTTATTTTCATTATGTTGCTCTGAACCACAATTTAAATTTCTTGTTTATTCAAGCATTTGAGATGGTTATCATATTCCTTCAGTTACTATTTTCCTGACTACTACATCTCCCTTTTTTTGGCTGTTGTCCCTCACTGCCTCCAAAATCAAATAAATAATCTGTTGAATTTTGCCTGTATGAAAAGGGCACAATCAAACCATTTAATCTTTTCCCACTAATTGGTCCCTTCAATCTCCAATCTCTTTGGTAGCTTTTCTTTCTGAATTCCTTCCAGCGTATTCACATTTTTGTTGTGCCAGCTCCAACAGTGCTAACATATGTAGGCTAATACATGAGTGTTTACACTTGGAAAAACATACATGCAAAAGATGAGTACAAAATAGAATGAATTTAGAACAGATTCTGGACAAAGTCAGTCACACACTAGCACACATCCTCTGGAGAGCACCCAAGGGTCCTGGAATTAAACTTTATCCTAGGAAACAGCTGGAAATTAGTATGTGGCAACATATACCTCCCTGAATCAATAGCGGCAACAGAACAATGCCTGTTTACATTGTACAAAGATCCAATCTGAACATTTCCAACATTTTATAATTCTCATATATCTATATACTTTATTAGTTTAACAAAGACAGTGTCAGATATAAGAGACTACAGTATCCATATTTGTAAATTAGACAATAAGTATATTGCACGTTGATACAAAAGCATCTTACATTGATGTGACACAAGGTGAAGGACTTAATTTTGAAGGATTGAAACCGCCTATACTGTTAGTTAGGGAAAGAGGAAATAGCTTTCTTCTAGGTTCAATCCACTGAACCTGGTACAAAACAGATTTAGAATAAAACATACTTTAAAATATAGCTGACTGATAAGCATAAGTCCTTCCAGAGAGGACATTTAGTAGCATCTCTGTAATCACAAGGCTTTACTTAAGATTTTTCAGTTTGGACATACCAATGAAATCTGCCATGGTGTTTGCCAGGTGAAATCCAGAGCCTAAAACAATCTCTGCTAACAGACACTCTTCACTTCTGCACGTCTGACCTTCTCATCCTGAAAAATTAATTCTGCTAGTCATAAACAACCTTTTAACCATACATATGCTCCACCTTAACCTTGTGGCGCCTCCAGGTAATTCTCCATGCTGATTTGTTCTAGTCTGAGATCTGTGTGCTGGGATTTAGGCTAACCTTTTATACTTCCATAACAGATGCTTCATACACTCCAGTCAGGGATTTTGTTAATTGCTTCTCCAATGGTGAGAACATCTCAGCTGCAAGGGATTAGGAAAGATTCAGGAAATCAACAACAGGTAAATTAGAAGTGGATCAGATACTTCCCCATTGGAAAAAAATGTAAATGTTAAAAGCTAAATTTGATCCTCATGTTCATGCATGCTTTCAAAATAGGATTTGTCAATTTCAGATGCAAAGCAGCTCCAATTTGATATTACTGACTTTGTCTAGTTTATATTCTGAAACATTAAAACTGCAGAAATGACCTGCCAAGTATTGATGTAAGCTTATTGACAAAACAGAATGCTTCACAGTAAGGGCATCATCTCACAAGGCTCCACACAGTGACTCTGTAATTACTGTTTCAGGCTCTGCATATCAGATCTCTAGCATACTGTGCTCGATTCACCAAAAATAAAAAAGGAAGAATTAGCTGATGTAAGTAGGAATAAATTATCTGAAACAAATAATCTTTGAGAACTCACAAAACCAGAATTATTCTAAAACGATCAGTTACACTTCTTTCACTAAGGTTTAGAAATAATGGGTAAACTCAGCAATTTATTTAAAAACTCACTAAATCCTTATCCAGTAGAGCAGATTGCTACCACTTGCTCTAGAAGGCTACAACAACACAATAAAATAACCTAAAAAGGAGCAATAGAGCGTAAGAGAATAGTCTTCTCTCTAGTATTCAGCATGAAACCAGAACACTTCAGTGTGCAAAATACACACACTTCAAGACAGGAGAAGGTCAGATCTGTCCAAAGCTTCAGTTTGGGCTGGACAAGCAGGCAGCACTGTCAGTTATTTCACAACAGTGGGGGGACAAACAGCAGAAATAGATAGCAGGTCCAACTAGACCTGCGTACCTCAAGTCCATAAATCACTTCTGTATTTGGTTTTCTCTTCTTTTGATTTTCACTGCCATCTGGTATGTTCATTCTACATTCCCACTTACTCCCCACTGTTATTGTCAGCCTACCCATGCTTTACAGTTTGCCTATTCATCAAGAACATTTTCATTATGCTATTCCTTGACAATAAAATAAAATCTTAAAAAGTAAAGATTTTATTATTTTGTTATTTATTATTTTTAATCATCTGTGAAATGCAAATAACTTCTCTAAGTCTTTTGTGAGTGGACATTACACATCTCTCCTCCTGGTGAACAGCTCTAACAACTGAGTTGCCAACAATCTCCACTCATCTGATTTTGTATCTTTGTTGGCCAACCCTGTTGAAGGGCAATCTCAATCTCATACATAAGTCTACCTCCGACAAAGGTTAGAGCAGGCAAGACAAATTAATGCTGCAAATGTTTCAATCAAACTGCTTGCTTTCACCGTCTTTAAAATGAAAATTAACTCTGAAGACTGAATAAGAAGTCAACCCGTTGTGCTATGAGGAATCATTTCTTTGTATAAATAACAGGCAGAATATGGCTCGTGTGCATACATCAATAACCCATGGGTGGACTGGCTGGATCCACAACACTACCCAGCATTGTTTATTGAATCGTGCAAACTTTGTTCAATTGCCCTATTTCAGAAAGTTACTTGGAATTCCTTCAGGTTTTTACCCCTATTAATATTCATCTTCAAGAATGATGTCTTTAAATACCAATAACTGTCCCGCTTCATCCATAATTTATGAACCTCTTCTTAACACAAAATCCATAGGTATCACTTGCTGCCCCTTGACTCCAAAAATTAAAGCCAGACAAAGCTGTAGTGAACAGCACAGGAATATAACTGTCATTTTCTGTAATCTCAAAGAAACCTACAGTTTAGATAAAGTTCATATTTGTTTCACATCTAAGACAAAAAGCTATTAAAGGTACCCTGTGGCTTCAAATCCATTTTGTTTATTTTATTTACATTTTAACAATGTTTGACAAGGTAAACCTCTTAAGAAATTTTGTATCATTTGTGAGAAATGGTGCTGAATGTTAAGAAAGCAAGTATTCTGAGCCATTACAAACAATTCCCTCAAAGGATATTTTTTTTAATTACAGCTGTCAATCAAAACATGACTTTGTTCATCGGTATTCGAAGACTAGCTTTCAAAGCGAAAAGTGATGTTAAAAAAATTTAAAAGCTTTATTCAAATAAAGATAACACAGAACACTAGATAATCAGAAACGTTTCAGAGAGAAAGATGCAGGTCAAGTCTATAAACCAGGCTGAGAAATTTTTGAAGCATTTGCTAATATGCACTCAGGTTACCTACAAATTAAGAGACATTGTTCCAGTTGGTATCTTCCAAATCTAAACAGCAAATTTAGTCCACTGCATAATGCAGAAAATATTAATTACATGTTAATAATAATTTTGAAAGACAAGGAAAGATATAAAACATAAATGAATAAGCCTCCACAATTCTAAATAGTGTCAAGTATAAGACTGCATATTTGTATTCACCTTTTTTTAAATATTACCACAAAAATATAGTAATACTTATGCCTGGTTGAGTGGAAGAAACTCACTACAGACTGAACTTTGCAAAGATTCGAAGTGTATTTTCCCAAATAGCTTCATAAGGTCACATCTGCACAGCAGCACAAAGGCATGCAGCACAAAGATCCCTGAACTGACTAAGACCTGAACAAGTCATTCTGCACTTTCCAGCCCAAAAAACACTATTGTTGTTCTTACAACACTGAACAGCAGCCTATAACAATAGCCCTACCACCTGGCCCCATGCTAACAAAGACAGAGTTCCCGACCTGAAATGGCCTGTACCCAGACCAGAGTTTTCCTATCTGCAAACCTCAGCACTTCCAGTTTCAAAGTCAGCATGAGCTGAAGCATGAGTGCCCACATGGCAAGGTAGATGTTCTCAGGGCAAGAGAGCCTCCAAGTCTGGTGGTGATGCTGGCAAACCATGCACTGGGGGGACTCCCTGGCTGATAGAGAGAGATGAACCATAAGGAGGCAGCTGTACCAAGGCAAACTAGTGGACAAGTCTTGTTAATGGAAGCACAAGTGAAGAAACAGTTTGTTATATGCCCACATAGCTTACCCTATAAAAGGTACCAATATTTGTGCCCATAAAACACAATTACTGTTGTCATAAAAAAATACTATAGATCAAGAATAGAGTAGTTCAACGCCAAACTGTTCACTTCAGCTGGTTCTGTTACTATTTTAATAGTAATTCCTAGCAGAGCACCAGATAGTCATGTTTTTCTACAATTTCACCATTCTAATATAAAATCATACCAATTTAAGTCCTCCATCACAGGTATCATATGGTCTAGATTCCACTTTCAGCAGTAGTTAACACAGAAATCAATATATAAGTTCCAAATGTATGCATGCTTAAAATAAGTCTAGTCAGTGAAACTGTCAGGAAAAACAGTTTAATACAACATTAAAGGGGTAAAAATTCAGGCAAAGCTGATGTCTTGTACTGGTACAATGAGTCTTCTAAACTTTTGATGGTCTATTGACAATAATTTGTTTGGCCTGCTCTGTTTTTACAAATACATATATGCATAGAAACATTATACACATACATACCACCTGCTTCTCATTTTAAAAAGCGCTAAGGATCTGAAATCCTGGTGCAACAAGACTTGGTAATTGTAGCCAACTGACCAAGACAACAGGTCATTCTGTAATTCTAGTGCTATGAATTAGGTTTTGGGTAGTATATGCGCCTGGTCTATAACTACGCTTGCTAAAAAAGTAGGTTTAAATTTTACATTAAGACTAATTTGTAACGAAGAGTGGCTGAATGATATATCTACAGATTCTTTGCTCAGCCATCAATTCTTTTAGAAGGTATTGCTTTTGCAGATCATGCAACTGCAGAGTGAGTTTCACCATTATAATGGCCAATTTTCTATGTTGTTAGATTTAGGCTATCAAATGTAAATAAAGTCTTGTTACTCTGAAATTTTCTCAGTGTCTCCCCAAAGGCAATCCACAATGACTTCTTTCTGAAAGGATTAAATGTAACATTTTTCAATCTCCCTCAAAACATTTTTTTTCTGCTTCAGAGATATAACAGTCCACCTGACTGAGCTGTTAGAAAGGGATATTCTGGAGCTCACAGTGAACCAGGACAGATTCCAACCTGGAAGGCTATCTGTACACACATGCACAGAAAGCCAACCAAATTGTTCCAATAAAACTTGCACGAAGTCAATTTGTATGATGAACAGTGATGCCATATCCTGTGATATGATTAGGATCAATCTGATGGGTTCCTTTAAAATGAAGAGCAATATTTAAGGGAGTGAGTCCACCACACAATGCTAGTATGTTTAAACTATCGAGTATTTCATGGCTGGTATGCTTTAAGTATATTAACAAACATAGCGCATCCTGTCTGACTTTCTTCTTGACATTAGGTAGAGCTGAAAGAAATATAAAAGAAAAAAAAAAAAAAAGAAAAAAGAAAAAAGAAAAAAGAAACCTCTATGCTATATTTGGCAGTTATGCTAGCAGTAGGCTCCATAGTCCCACACCAGGGACCACAGACAAGTTTTCACCTATATCATGGAAACATCAGCATTTTTTCAGAGCTATGTCATGTTGGCAGGAGCATGCACCAATCCACAAGCTGCCATACACCCCAAAAGCAGACCTCCAGAGCCATACAGACACACTCGAATATAAAGTAAAAACACACCAGCCCCACAACATACCAGGCAGCTTTGCCTCTTGCAGCTGCTCTGACTACACAGATCTAAGTGTCACCCAAACACTTTAAAGTGGCTCCTGTGAACAGGATGGGCAGAGGCAGCATTCATAGAGGTCTCCTTCACTGTCTCGGTAGCAGACATAACCATCCAAATCAGGGTTACTCTCTGTACTTTCCTCCTAGACACTGGCCCTCAGTCAGGAGGCCATCAGCTATCCTTCAGAAGCTCAAGGTGACCATCATCTTTCACAAAACAAGGACAAGTGTTGGTGTTACAAAGGTGTCAACATGCAACCAAGCTATGTCTTCTGCTTCTAGTGGCTACATATTGCTCAGTAAAAGTCTAGACAGACAGCACACACAAAATGAGTTATGTTATTCATGTTGGTAGACTGAGGAACTTCTCAGTGGCTATCTTGGATAGAAAGTATTTTTTTCCTCATATGGTAAGAGCATTTATGTTGCCAGTATCAACAAGTATGCAAGTTTCTAGTTTCATTCCTGTTCACTGAAATTCTGGTTTGAACAATATCTACTGTTTGCAGACAGCAGTAAAATTAGAAAACAGACGGGAGCTGGATCAGCTCATCAATACACACACCACTAGTGCAGAGGGATGAATGTCGGAGCTCTAGTAACTCTTCACATGACTTTGTTCCTAATTTCAATATGCATATTCTATGGTGCATGGAAAAGTGCATCTGTAGGGGTACAGATATTTGTTTTCCCTTTTCTGGTCTCCATTTTATTTTCCCATCCCTTCTACTTCTAACTAAAAAAATAACTCCTTTTCTTTTCCTGTTATTCTTTGCTGCACATTTTCCACTTGGAATATTTTTCAATTTTTTGTTTAACTTCACACCACAAAAATAAATAAATAAATATATAGATATAGATATAAAAGCTTTCTTCTACAATTGTCAAATAAACCTTATTACAGCAGGTACAAAGTGCTATCTGCAGAACTGCTTTGTTTCCACTCTGTTTCACAGTCTAGAATATACTTAAGTTTCCTTCTACTTTGGTAAATTGATTTTTGTACAGTATGAGGGGATGTGTTCTTCTTTCTACTATAGATTTAAAGAAATACTACACATCACCTTACACTGAGTAAAAATCAATTTTCTACCTGTAGGTGATTAAACTTTCTCAGCCCTGCTGAGAAGGCATAGCTCATCAGGTTTAAGTTCATAAAATGGTTCATTTCACTAACGGCAAAAATAAAAGCACTAATATATTTAAACACATCACACGTTACAGAGTTGTTCGTTTCCAAAGGTTACCTGTAGTTTTATCTATCATATTTAATATTAAGCTTCCTCCTCCTCCTTCTTGTAAGCTCAGTCGTTATCAAGAGACTTTGGTCCTGGTAAAACCCCAAAACACACTGCATCTGAAAAATGCAAAGCAGTTCCTCTCTCCCTTTCTCCTAGTGATAAAGGGCATCCTAGAAATGAGCTGCATTAAAAGCTCAGATCTGAATCTGAGTACAACAGAAAGCCAGCTGTTAAGATTTGGCTGTAGACTGCTGCAAAATTACCTCGTTTGCAAAGCTTGCTATGAGGTGAGGCAGATAAATGATAACACCACAAACTACGAAAAGGCAAAAAGCTTTATTCTTCATATGTCTGGGTCTGACTTAAAATTTCATATTGAATATGCAACTTTGAACATATATTCATAAACATTCACTCCAAGCAGATCTGCACATGCAGCATTTTAATATGGGGAAAGCAGCAGTAAGCTATTTCCCTGCATGATGGTATAGAAACAAATTGTTTAACATTTGAGTGTTAGTAAAAGAAATGGCCAGGAAAAAAAAAAAAAAAAAAAAAAAAAAAGGTTCACTTCTGGCAACGGATGGATTTCTAATCAAATGAGAAAAACTTTTCCCTGTCAGTCAATCAATCAGTGCGTAGTTTATTTTAAGCTGGTGATAATATGGCTGTGGAGATTAGAAAGCTAGTGAGCTACAAAGAAGATCAAATTAATTTTACTCAAATGAAAAAAATAAAAATCGTCAATAAGCAAGCACAAAATTTAACCCTCTCTATCAAGTTCAGAATGGAACAACTACACAGAAACATTATCTAATGTCTATGTCAATAAGTGGAAATAAATGAGCCAGCTGAAAAGCAGGAATTATGTGCCACACATCTGAGGTGGATGAGTTGATTATCATGATTTCTTTCGTTATTTGACTAATTAAAAGAACTGTGAAAATGCAACGTGAACAGAAAAAAATACTGCATAGACAGTCTCAGGCAGAATTTTCAAACTTTGGTCCTTAAGTTAGCTGCTGAGATGTACATTGAACACTTTAAACATAGTACCCTAATTTCCAAATCAGGTAGGTACCCACAAAGTGTACAGCTGCAACAAAAGGTGTGAGCCCAATCCCCCTGAAAACAAAACAATTCTGATTCATATTCCTAAATCTGAGCTTTATGTCCAGCACTCATTTGACAAATTTGGTCCTCATTCATTTCCCAGTAAAAAAGCAACACATCATATAGGAACCAGTTAATAACATCCTTTGCAATCTGTATGGGAGGTACAATGCAGTCTGTAAGGGAGATGCAAAGATGATTTAGGAGCTTGCAGTACCACCCCACACATCCTTCAGGTGTGTGGGCACCAGCGTTAAGGCACCCAAAAGTTGATGATGGAGAGAAGTGCAAAAGAGGAAAGAAAAATTTGGGGTACTTCCTTCCTCCTCTTCCTTGAAGAACTGGCTAAAAATTTCTTTCAGTTTTCCATTAAAAAAATGTGCTATATTTTTGATCAGCTATATCTTCATCAATATAGATTAAAAAAACAAAAACAAAAACAAAAACATTTCATTCCCCAAGAGAGGATCACAGCTAAAATGAGACAAAGATTATTTTAAATGGTGGCACAAACCCCAAAAGAAAACATGCCTTTCAAATAAGAGCAGCAGCTTTTAATTTCTGAATTGTTCAGCCAAGCATACACATTCTTGTCTGATGAAGAAGAATATAATTACCTAGGGGCATGTCAAAAATAACTGTTGCTTTTCCCCTCCTGTCCTTTCTTGGGAGAGGAGAGATTGGTGAGCCAATCAAGAAATTGAAACTGACATTTCACAAACTGATAGTCATGTTACTATTTATTTATTTTTTTGTTTGCCTATTTAGAGTGAGTACAGCTATCAGGCATATACACGGAGAATGTGACACAGCCTCCAGCAGTATCTGAACTAATGCTTAAGAAAATTAATTCCTTGAAAAATAAAACAAGAAATCTCAGGAGGTCATTGTGCTGTCTTGCATCATCTGTAGTAAAATGAATGCCTTCAGTTCTGATATAAACTATTTCAGCCACCTAACTTTCATTTTTAAGACATCTCATATTCACTAGTTAAGAAAGTTCAAGTTCATCCTGATTTGAAATAGACTGGTTAAGGGAAATGCAACAGGCTTGTTTATTTCTTTTCTTACTTAACTTTCACCCGTTATCAGCAAAACTATTTTGTACTCCTTCCTCACTATAGAACAGGATGTTCACACAACTTCTTTTAAATAAAACATTTCCAAAAGGATTAGTATTTCTCTTATTGATCCAGAATAACATACTGCAACAAAAACAGATTTTGGATGTCCTAAATATTCATCTCCACGCTCTATTTTTATGTTCTGTTGTTTTTCTTGTACATTAATTTTTATTTTATTTATTTATTTATTTATTTTTACAGACAAGGACCCTAATTCAGTGGTCAGCTCCAGACTCCAAGAGTTCCAGAACTCTTGCCCACTCTATGCTTCAGATTTAAATAAGTTACTTTATATTACACTATTAAAACAGCTGAAAGCCTGGTTATAACTTACATTAGTTGAATTTCCAGAACGGTTCATTTAAAGAACAAATTTGTAAGCACAACAGCCTTGTCCTACAAAACCGTGAAATATGAAGAAGTGTTTGCACAACTAAATTTTAATCCTTGACACTAAGCCTCAGCACACATGTGTTAATACTTCCATTATAAAGACTATCTATCAAGACACCAAGGATCTGAAGTAAATATTGCTGTTTTTCTGTTACAAATTACATCTTCCCCAGGGCTACCGCAAGATTTTCCAAGAATTATAGAGAACCTTTCAGTATTCAAGATATAGGATTATTAGCAGTTACACTGTAGTATGTTCTAGAAAGGATGGTTTCCCGAGTTTTGCTCTAACGTATTCTACTACACAGAGAGATGAGGGGTGGGGGTACCAATGAGTATTTATAAAGTTCTTCCTTTGATATTAATAAAAGTTCAAGTAGAAAACCAATTTCTTTTAAAAAGTTATCATGAATGAAACACTATTTATGAACCATTCCAGAGAAATTCAGAAGTTCTGGAAGTGTTGACCATAGCCTGTCCCATTGGTTGAGGTCCACAGAGAATTGTTTGATCAGTTTGAGCTCATACACTGGTTCGTTTCCACATGCGTATTTTATTTTACTTCAAAATGAGGACCACCCTGATAACTAGTCCCTTCCAGCTCCTTTGAGTTTTCAAAACCATTCTAAAAATAAGCTATGAAAAAGGCAATACTTCTGTGTCCTGAAATACTTTCAAAGTCCCTTTGAAATTTAATAGAAAATGAGCACACATTTCGAGTAAGTATATAGCACTTCTTTATGCATGAGTCAACAAATCTTACTAACAGTGGCCTTTAAGGTAATAATTCTCAAAAGACAGTCTCTGGACATTCTTAATTATTGAAAATAAAAAAAAAAATACAGACCTTTCTTTATGACTGACAAAATACTCTTGTCTCTGAAGCTGAAAATGAAGTTAAAATTAATTTTCTTAAATATAAATTGTGCCTTGATAGTTATATAAATACTTCCTTTACCTTTTAATAATTCCAAAAATAGTAAATGGATGTGACATTAACACACTTGCTATATTAAGCAGAAGTCATATTGGTAATTCCCAAAATAAGTGAAAATTTATTAAAGATTCCTACGATGATGAACAAAACTACTACACTTGTTAAGACAGTAGAGATCATCCTGAGTTCTGAAGGAACAGGCAAGATTTACTTGATTTAGAAGCAACACTACAGCAATAGTAACAGTCCAACAAAACCTTTTCTGGGCAAAGTGTTCTGAAGGTCTGAAGAGTTTTGGGTGCTTAAAGAAAGCAACTTCTAATATCACAACCTTAGGCAGTTTCAGAACCCCCCACTCTTATGATACAGAATATTCTTCAATAGGATGTGTAACGTGGGAATACTCTAGCTTGCTTCAAACAATTACTTTGACCTAGTCATTGGTGTGACATAGGCTTTCTGGAAAGAACAGAAGACTGCTTCTCCCCACTCCGCAGCCCTTAAAAAAATGCATTTCCTCCATTAGCAACCTCTGAAATAATGCCTGAATGGCACAAAACTGTGCATACACACACTTTTTTTTAGTACCATTTAGATGAGCTGAGTTGCTCTTAGCACTCTAATCATGGCAATGTAGAATTCATTTTGAGAAAACCTTATTGTAATGAATGCTGAATCCATAGTTCATGGCATGAGATCCATTCTTCTCTCAAGTGGAAAAGCTTTGCATTTTTCTTAGTTTCCAACTCTGTTCTCAAAATAAAAGGCTAAAAAGAAAAGAGATGTCTTATTGCAACTCCTTCCTAAAAAAAAAAATAATAAAAAAGTGTGTCATTCTTGACCAACAACTCTCAGCATTTCATAGGATATTTACAATATCACTAACAAAAGCTGAATGGCTTCTGTGCCACAAAAATCTCTGTAGCCTACAGTCATGCACTTCACATACGTACAGGCACCCACATACATCTTTCTCAAAACAAAGCGATATTAAAAAAAACAGAACTAGATGGAAGTTGCATGTAATGACAGTTCATTTTAGGTATCTCATTAACTTTGGTCAGACTGAAGCAAGTTAGTAATGACCTCTAATGTATGAGCATAATGTAACTAACTTCATAATAAAATTGTTCATAAAAATCATCAATTAAAATGCAAGAACACTTTCATTTAAAGCTTACAGACTCTGCCAACAAGTACAAAATTTTATCCTGATTTTATGAAATATATGGCCAGTAGTACACAACAGCAAAGAATCAGCCTCTCGTTTCTCTCGTTGCTGAAATATTACTGTCATATTCCAGTTCATTGTAACGATATTTAAACCTTACAAAAATTATATCATGTGCTTTGGTTTCTACCGGTAGAAATGGAAAAGCAGTTTGCTTTCATGTTTTGTTAAAAACAAGTCGCACAGAATTTTCATCACATTCCTTCTGACACAAACTCAAAACGCTCATGTAACTCAACAGTTAATATTTGCTTTGTGTTTCAAAAATCTGATTTACTGAGATGTTTCTAAACATAGTAAATAATTGAAGAAACTGCAAAGTCTGCATGTGGAAAGGTTCACAAGAACCTTGAAAATTCTTTTGTTGCATTATTTAGAACGGTTATAAATGTCAGGTTACTGTTCATAAAGGTACGTCTGTTTAGAATGGCATTTGCAGAATAATGTTTGCAAAAGTTCATATGAGTATTCCTGTCAGTGCTGCTGGCAAAGATTTCTTTTTTTTTTTTTTTTTTTTTTTCTTCAAATAAATTCTTTAACATCACTGGTCGCTTTAAAGGAGATGCTTCATCTTTGCTGTTTTCAGCTGTATGTGTCCTATGGCAGGTCAAAACATTTCCTAATACTGTAACTTATTGTCATTTTTGCGATAGGTCTAATCAAGTAACAGGATTCTCCATTGCATTTTATGCTACACAATTCTGATTAGAATACGAGGCCTCTACTCTAAGGGGTTTCAACTCAAAATGTAAGAAAACAAGATGAAGACAGAGAGCAATAAAAGCAAATAAAAGAATTTGTCAGGAAGTATCCAAAAGCCCCAAGGAAGATTTTATTTAATTAAAAGCACTGAACATATGGAGTACAGTAAGTCATAACAAGCACTCTGGGCATTAGGTTCAAAGCGTCTGTCCAATCTTCTGTTTTCACCATGAACTTTTTTTTTAGTGACAGAAATTGTTATTGCCTGTCTGATTTTCACCTAGTAATTACAATCATAGAAACAAATCTTAGTTGTTGAAAGTGCCATCTCAACCACTACTTTGAAGTTTAGTAAAGATTCTCCAGGAGAGAAAAGTAGAGAATCTACAGGAGTTGAACACTTAACAATACTACTTAACAAAACTACCTGCTCTTTTTAGAGAT
This sequence comes from Aythya marila, assembly GCF_965140915.1. Taxonomy (NCBI): domain Eukaryota; kingdom Metazoa; phylum Chordata; class Aves; order Anseriformes; family Anatidae; genus Aythya; species Aythya marila. The sequence continues at coordinate 40,713,209 of NC_139045.1, forward strand.
GCTGTACATACTGTTCAAGGCATTTGAACTTCTTATGACACATATTTGTTGTTCAAGGGCAATTACTCAGAACATAGTAAAACATGCTCTCATGGCAACTGATCAGATCAAATTAAGTGAAAAATCTGACTCCCAGGCTTACATCAGGCTAGCCAAGATCATGCCTAGAAGGAATTCATTAAGGAATAAGACACTGAAAAAATAAGCAGCTATAACACATCATTGACTGCTTTCTCATATTCTTCAGCACCACGTCTCTTGCAGGCCTACTGAAATGACAAAGCATGAACTAATAATAGTCAAGGTACCTGCAGCATGTGGTGTTTCATACAGATCTTTTCCAAGTTTACTCTCATTGGACCTAAAGGATGGGTTCAACCATTTACTAGAGAACAATATTGTATACAACACAAGAACAGGAAATAACGTTTCATTGGATATGCCACAGAAACAACAGATTTTTCTTTAAACATCTACACACGAAAATATGACAAATACTTGAAATGTTGAAGCTGTACCCTAAAATATGTTGAAACAAGAGCACCCTATAGACATTTCAAGCAAGGCACTCACTGTGATTGTTGTGATCTACCAGAACCTTGCTCCACCATCCTCTCTTTCTCAGTGAAGATTTGCCTCCAAGCTTTGGCACAGCCTACATATTTAAGAGGAAGACAGACAATATGAAAGGTATCTGTGAATCTGGTGGTTTCAAGATTGATGATCTAACCATCCTAAACTGGCAACAACACAAGTCCTGTAATACAACTTCCTTTTCCTACTAGGAAACTATGTGTTTTTCCACTGTGCAATATAGAACTGTTTCATACATATAACATTAAAGAATAAATGATAACCATACAAAAAAGTTAGTCGTTTTGAACCTTTGCATATAAAATATTAATATGACTTAGAACTTAAGGCACTGCTTAGTTACTACACTATTTTAAAATATGGTTGATTCACAAATGAAGAAAAACTGTCAGATACTGGTCACTGGAAATACTTCTAATCCAAAAATTTGACTTCATTCTAAAGTAAACAAAATAGATATTCTGAAACCTTACTTTTTTCCCCACGCTAGAGATATGTATGAAAATCTAATTCTCAAATTCAACTTCAAATTTTATGTTTTTCTTTTGTTCTGTTTTTACTACAAAAGTACATTTCTTCAAGATCTTTCCTTTTAATTTCTTCTATTTCAATAAGGTCTGTTGTCACATAAAGCTGCTGGAAGCTTTTTTTTTTTTTTTTCTTATTTGTCAGAGTGCTTTCTGTTTATATTTCTTTACTGCAACAAAGCAAACTATTTTTAAGTAACATTTTTCTTCATATGATCTGATAAAAAAAAATCTCCTGATAATAGGTTTTCCAAGCTGTGTAACTCCATATTCATACAGAGAACACAAGACAGATGCCCTAGTAAACATCCTTCATAAAATACCCTAGTTCTGTTTGCTTTAATAAGTGAAATAAGAATTACATAAATAACAAAGGGAAACTAGAAATCTTTGAAAAGGTTAACGACCTTTTAGCCTGACTTAATCCATGACTTCTCAGCCAACAATGTCTGAAAGTGTGATGTATGTTGCACTATAAAACACGAATTGTTATCTATTGAAAGCCACTGAAGAAGTAGTGAAGCTCCTAAAAGCAAAATTATTGTCAGTAGTAAATATGAGACATGCAGTATGGCAAATAAAATTCATTAAGCCAAGTTCTAAGCTACCAATATTGTATATACTCTTTAGACATTTGTAAGTTTCAGCAAATGCAGTCTAATATCAGTTCTGCTCCAGAAGTCTGAGCAAAGCTTAAGAAGTTATTAAAAACATGAAATAGTGTATGCATAAAGTGAATAAAAGCCTTGTTTCCAGCCAGACCCTTGGGTACTTGACAAGAATCACAGCAAAATATCTTTGTTAGAGTTCACAGTAAATATTTAGGGCTTACTCTGATCTCTGCTTCGGCAATGTAAAGCACCTTCATATGTATATGAAATGAAGTGTTCCAAACGTATGCTGACCAGAATCCAACGCATAACGCTAAGGATGTTTTAATCTTGTATGCCACAAAAGTATCTCAATGCCCATATTAAGCTTCACCAGTTTCAGAGTTCCCCATAAAGCCCAAGGCAGGCCCATGATGTTCCTTCAGGGTACTGTTGTGCATCTGAGAAAATACACTTCTATAAGCTTATGAATCATCTCCATTATGATTTTCACAGTCTTTACAAGACTCAACGTTTCATACCATTTACAATGCTGAATCACAGAATCGTCTAGGTCAGAAGAGACCTCAAGATCACCGAGTCCAACCTCTGACCTAACACTAAGAAGTCCTCCACTAAACCATATCACTAAGCTCTACATTTAAATGTCTTTTAAAGACCTCGAGGGATGGTGACTCCACCACTTCCCTGGGCAGCCTGTTCCAATGCCTCACAGCCCTCTCAGTAAAGAAGTTCTTCCTAACATCCAACCTAACCCCACCCTTACCCCCAGTGCAACTTTAGCCCGTTCCCCCTCGTCCTGTCACCAGGCATGTGGGAGAACAGGCCAACCCCCACCTCGCTACAGCCTCCTTTAACATACTTATAAAGAGCGATAAGGTCGCCCCTGTGCCTCCTTTTCTCCAGGCTGAACAAGCCCAGCTCTCTCAGACGCTCCTTGTAGGACTTGTTCTCCAGACCCCTCACCAGCTTTGTCACCCTTCTGTGGATTCTTCTGAGCACCTCCATGTCCTTCCTGTAGCGAGGGGCCCAAAACTGAACACAGTACTCGAGGTGCGGCCTCACCAGAGCTGAGTACAGTGGGACGATCACCTCCCTAGCCCTGCTGGTCACACTGCTTCTGATACAAGCCAGGATGCCGTTGGCCTTCTTGGCCACCTGAGCACACTGCTGGCTCATATTCAGCTGACCAGTACTCCCAGGTCCTTCTCTGCCAGGCAGCTTTCCAACCACTCATCTCCCAGCCTGTACCTCTGCTTGGGGTTGTTGTGCCCCAGGTAAAAACAAAACACTACGAAACAGTATTATCTATTACAAAAGATATACAAAACACTATTATCTATTGTTAACACCAAGAATCAATGTAAAAATAAAATCCTATAACGACATAGGTTTACTTTCTATACTGAGTACATCTCAATAAAAAAAATCTACTTCGTAAAATGTACTTACAAAAAATATATATAATTTCCTTACCAGAGATGATCATGGACAATCTCTTTGACTGACAGAACTAGATTAGAGTCATTTAAGTGAAGCATCCAAAGATGGGAGAAAGATTTAGAAAGATTCCTTGATGTAGAAGGAATTCTCCAAGATGTAGAAGGAATTGATATAGAAGGAATTCTCCAAGCATTGATGGATTTCGAACAAATAAATTAAAAAGAATAACTCAATTAATGGAAAATAAATATAGGGAGGCATTAGCTGTTCCGCATCTGTTTATTTTGTCTCATCTGAGAAAACAATAGAGAAGCATGACGATACTGCTCACCTTCAAATGCTAGTCCCAGTAGACTATTCTAGACTCAATATGCTAGAAGAAAAGCTTGTGAAAAAGTTTTAAATTCTTGGTGCCAACTTCTAAAAACATCATTTTATTCTATCTTCCAAAAGATCCATTTTCAATTGAAAATGAAATAAAACAACCACGTAGCTTTTGCTATAAAAATATTGTAAATTCTTTCTTCGTCTCTTATGTGTCATCGAAACACAAAAGCTATATTTTTGTAATTGTTCTCAGTAACGATCATCACCTATTTCAGAGTGCCCCAAAAGCACTGCTTGGTTCTTTATTTTCTGGAAACAAACTAAATATTACACCACAAAAATTCAACTCCCCCTATAAGTCAGAGGTAGTAATAACTACCTAAAGGGCTGCATCAACAGAGGAGTGGCCAGTAGGTCAAGGGAGGTGATTATGTCTCTCTACTCTGCCTTTGTGAAGCCTCACTTGGAGTGCTGTATGCAGGTCTGAGGATCCCAGCACAGGGAAGATGTATAGCTGTTAGAATGGCTCCAGAGGAGGGCTACGACATAGGACCAGAGTACCTATACCAGGAAATCATGTTTACCATGTTTTCTTAGCTTTGTATTTTTATGTTTAAACTACTTGTTGCTAAAACTGGAGAAATAGAGACCTCTCATCTCAGCATTGCTCCAAAAGGTCTAGGAAACTCAAATTTCAGTTGAATCAAAAACTTTAGAGGTAACTTGCTATGAACTAAAAAGAAAGCATTTGGGGTTTTCTGCTCTGCTCTCTGGTTTCGTTACCCCTACTGCTTTGGATTCTAAAGAGGAGAGGAGAGAAGTCCTTGCTGTCCTCATTTCACCCACCATCTTTAATTTTGTCAGTGACTTTAATTATATTTCTTCTTATAAGCTTGTCTTGCCTTTATTTTATTTTTAAAGAGATAAGAGCTTGCAGCAAGGCTCCCTAAAAAACTTTCAGCTCTATTTTTAATGCACACAGTAAAGTCAGAAGCATACATTAAAAAATACAAAGAGTAGCTGATTATTAATTCTAGTTAAAACTATTACTGAGAGAGAATCACTGATCAGAATTATACTAATTAATTTTACATATTCAGTGATTTTCTACAAGAGCAGCTTTGTGAGTACTTCAGTCTGTCAGGCTTTGCTTAATGTTAAACCCTCACCTTTTGTGCTTGCATGCTTTACGGTATTGTAGAAGACTTGTCGACAAAAGTAACATTTAAACTTTTAGTATGTGTGTGAGCTAAAATTGGAATTACTTCCTTTTGACATTAATTACTGCTTTGGATCACTAAGTAGGAGAAATGTTTATTAATCTATGTACAAAGTTCTCTTTAAGGGTAATCATTTCATCACTTTGCAGCATGATTCCAAAAACACAATTCAGCACTTGACAGCTTTTGTTAAGCTTGTTTTTGATAATTGGATACAGAAGTCGCTTGTGGCCATTTGGATGGAACTATGCTAGTTTCATAGAGCTTTTGAAAAATGATCAGACTTAAACACATCACTCATTCTGCTGAGCCAGCTTGACAGTTTTGATAGCCCATTACAGCAGTTTATATTTCATTTCTAGAAGATTTCACTAGACATCTCAGAACTAGGCTACCTTGGAAGCTCAAGTTCCAGTGGGCTCAGACTTTGATCTCAGGTCATCATTAGTTAATGTAAATAACCCACGGCGAGTTCTTCCATATTAACATTAACTGGGAACTTTTGAAGTACTACTTTCTCACACCCTTCTTTATTTATAACTGACTTGGACAACTCAAGAGGCATCTTTGTGAACGACCAAGAACTATTTCTCCATCATTTGATTAATAATTAAATCAAACAATAATTAATGGGTATGATATTTGTTTGATTAAAAGCAAGCCAGCAGTAGCCTTGTGGAAAATGAAGTTGTTTGCATTTTATTACAGAGAAAGTGAAAAAGAAATGCATATTGTAAATTCTCTCTGTTCTTTTCTCCTTTGAAATGGTAATAGCAATGCAATAGGGAGAGAAGCTGGATCAGGACTGAGCAAAGAGAGGGAACATTATTTGTGAATACTCTATGATGTACAAACCAAGTTGTGACTTGGTATTATCCGCGCCCTTCTGTTTAACATCTTAAAAATTCATAGGGCCAGAAGTGCCAATAGTCAAACAGTAACATTGCATTTCCATCTGTCTACCCACAGAAGGGAGAAAGACATTTTATATTTCTCAAGAAAAACTCAGAGAAAAGTAATAGTGTGATGTGGCTCAAAAAGCAGCAGCAATTATTCCATTCCTCTGAACAGATGTTCTGAATGGGCCAGCTTTACAAACATATTTCATCAACAATAGTAATCTGACCTGGCTTGATAAACGAAAGAGCATTTATGATCCTTTCCCACAGAGGAATGCAAACACCCAAGAAACAGTTTTCTACATACTAAAATAAAGTATGCTTTTTGAACTGCAAGTAAAACTAAAAACAGTCCCATGCAAGAATCTGCTCAACTAGTCCACTCAGTTTGATGGAAACATCTCCATGTCATACTAGATGTATAACAGGATTTTGAACTCTAATCTTTCCATCAAAAAGTCCATTCAATATAAAACAACGTTGATTTTAACATGCATTTACATCAGCTAACAATCTTAACTCAATTTTTAAAGCAAATCTCTTCATTTAGACTATTTAAAAATACAAAGTAATATATATATAAAAAAAAAAAAAAAAAAGAAGGAAGGAAACTACTCTATTCTCTTCAGGATTTTCAGTGTGAAAATGCTTGTGCTAAACATTTTTCTCTTGTTTGGTGAACACATGAAAGACCAATGCCAAATATGAAGAAATAAAATACCTAAAAAATGTGATATGCGATAATTTACTCTCAACCAAGGTATATAGAACTGCATCTTGTTGAAATTGTTCAGACTTATGTAGCACATTTCTAAACAATCTGGATGAAAAAAAAAATCCATATATTAGCATATACTTAAAAAAAAAATAATAATAATCTACTAAGTATGACCAGGAAAGGTTATTCTCAACCACCCCAGACTGCTGCCTGCGTATTTATTTATTTATTAATCTTCACTTCCCACCACCCACACCTCCCTTCTCATGTTTAGATTACATTTAGGCAAGCACTAAATTAAACCACACAGTTTTATGCCCTTTTTTTCCTCTCCTCAACATAACAGTACAAGCCTTCTTTGGAGCAATTTGTAGAAGGATTATAAAAAGGCACAGGCCACCCTGGCCAGTCCTATCATTTCCCATCTCACTCAGAATAATGAAAGCTAAAGACTAAGTTTCCATCAGAAGGAACTGTTTTCCTCTACCAGGAGAAACATGGGTAGAATAATGCATCTTAAAACTTGAGCAAAGTTAAGCTTGAAATCGTTTACCTGATACAAATAAATTGCCTAGGGATGATGAGGACACAATTAGGTCCTCCAAAAACATTAAAGCTGCTATTATCAGCACAGGATTTTATCAGATACTACAGACGAAGCTTCTGATATCAAATCCTACTTCTCTTTACCAACAAATTATAGAAATATTGTTATTTGATTATTCTTCTCCATGGTACGTACACTGATCTTCAGTGCTTGGTGAGCGTCAGGAAATAAAGCTTTACCATAACGATAAGGCAGACAGTTACTTTTCTCATTTTTATGTGGAGATATATAAAGCTCAGAGAAGACAACTGAGTTACTCAGTTTAATCTTAAGAATCTCATGACAGAGCCAAGAGCAGAATATTCTTAGCCCTATGTTTGGATTATAATAGCAATCATTAATTTAGTTGTAACATTTACACATACTTAAGTTTTGGCAGTATCTGGCTAAGATATTATGCAGCAAACACTTGGAGGATGTGTAGATCACATGTCTGGATGATTAAGGAGGAAATCACATTCCATGCTACCAGACACTGCAACAATGGGGCAAACCAGGGGGACTATCAGCCGACCATGAAAAAAAAAATCTTGGCAACATCCACTGCAATGTTAATTAAAAGGAACAGTAAATTAAAATACTGTCCCTAAACAGTTAAACAATAACATAAGTTAATAATAAGTTAAACAATCAATAACATGAGAAGACTAGTAGAGGGTTTGCCAGCATGCTTTGTAGACTTCTGGTACACAGATCACAGCTATGATTTTATTTTCCCCAGGAAAATAAAATATAGTAAGTAGAGGTGACAAGGTATTTTCAGCTATGAGGGACAAGGGTTTGTAAGTCTGATGAAGTGTGAGTGTGTGAGAGACATTTTAAATCTGTATTTCAATTCTTAAGATTCAGTAGACAGAGTCTTGGATGTCAGCGTTTTGTCCCAGTTGCAATGTGTTTGCAGCACGTAACTGAAAGATGTGAGCAAACTGTAACTCTGTGATGTACAAACATTCCCAATATTTGCAAGAAAACAAGGTCTTGTTCTTTGTGAAATAAAAATCAGGTTGTTTAATAGAAAACAATTATACTGGGCAATGACACAATGAATAGATTTCAACATGCCTTAAATTTTTAATGTTGAATTTTGCAGTAGCAAATCACTAGCATTAAAAATTGGAACTCACAGAATCACAGTTTGGTTGAGGTTAGAAAACCACCTAGTCTAACCCCTTGCCTCAAGCAGAGTCAGCTACAGTAAGGTTTCCCAGGATCATGTCCAGTCAGGTTTTGACTGTCTCCAAAGTCATTATTTCCTGTGCTTCAGTCTGTGCCCCATTGCCTCTTGCCGCATCACTGGATACAATGAGACAAGTCTTGCTCCATCTTCTTTACTCCCACTGATCTAATATTCACACATATTGATGAGATTCCTCCCAAGCCTTCTTTTCCCCCAGGTGAGCAATCCCATATCTTGGCCTCTCCTCACACGTTCAATGCTCCAACACCCCAAAACATCTTTATTGCCCTTTGCTGGACTTCCTCTGCTGTCTCTATCTTGTACTAGTGAGACCCAACACTGGTGACATCACTCCACGTCTCACAAGTGCTGAATAGAGAAAGATCATCTGTCTCAACCTGACTGGAACACTCTTCCTAATGCAGCCCATGAGGCTGGTAGCTTTCTTTGTTGCAAGGGCACGTTGCTGACTGATGTTCAACATAGCATCCACCAGGACGTTTAGGGCCTTGTCTTTAAAAGCTGCAGGAGGTTATTCATCCCCAGCTACAGGACTCTGCACTTCCTTTTGCTGAACCATTTCTGCAGCCTGATAAAGTCCCTGTGTTGAATTCCACACACACTACGATTTGATAAAGCTTCTTCACATTGCCCCCAGTCATTTCACCAATGCTTTTATTAAGTAGTAGCAACATACACTGGTATACACAGCGAAGGTTTCTTTACATTAATTTTATCAGTACTGTATTGCTGTCTACTATTTAAAGCATGAAGATGAAAATTTTCTGCACCTTCGCAATAGGCCACCAAAATCTTCACCACCTTTTCAAAAATCCACTAAACTGTACAAATAGGGTGGGATGTACTTAGCCTCTTGCATCAGGAATTTTTCTGTAGAACTGTGAAGTCTTTCCATGTTTACCTGCCAAGTTTTCACTTATCAATCTCTCTTGGTGATTAAGTATGCCAGCCTGGATGACAACTTCAGTATAAATAAACAGAGTATTTTCAGCTTCTCTCACCCTTGCACAGAGAGTTATTCTTAGTGTGAGATCAGTTTGAATCCCTCTATGTTTTAAATAAAAACATAGATCTCAACACATACTTAGATATCTTAACAGAGCACTGTACTTTTAAGCTAATATTTTCAAGCTGTTGAATAATCACAGAACAGCAGCATTAGTTCAGAATAATGCTTTTAAAGGGAAATTTGAAAACTGTCTAAAAAGTTATGCTTGGACATACTGAAATCACAAGAGTGGATTTTCTTCCAACACAGACTATAAGCATGGGCAGCACTTCATAGCTTAAAGATGGCTTCATTCTACATTGGCTCTAAAGATGACTAATGTCAGTGAAGCCCAAGTGGTAGAATCACAGAATCATCAAGGTTGGGAAAGACCTCCAAGATCATCTGGTCCAACCATCCCCCCAGCACCAATATCACCCACTAAACCATGTCCCTAAGCACCACATCCAAATTTTCCTTAAACACTCCCAGGCACAGTGACTTCACCACTTCCCTGGGCAACCTGTTCCAGTGCCTGACCACTCTGAGAAGAAGTTTCTCAGAATTTCCAACCTGAATTTTTCCTAGTTTCCAACCTGCATGGATACCATGCAGTTAACATTAGCATCCTAGTAACTTGCATAAGATTAATTTAGGACCAGCCAATCAGAAGTAGGCGTATCAGAAATTACAAAGTCTGACTAAGAATTGTTAATACCCTTATGATAAAATTCTTAGAGGGAGCTTCAGCGGAATCAAACTGAAAAGAGAAAGGTAGATACATGAAAGTACTGTAGTCACTCAGTTTCTTCTTCCTGTAACATTTATCACCACAGCAGATGTGTAGTGTAGGAATGCTTTACACAAACACAACACTTATCTCTTCTGATAGAGTCCTAGATCCAAGGTTAGCATAAAAGGCATGTAAACCATTTTGAGAAGTCCTAGAAGTTCTCTGCCTGTTTTAACTTTTTACCTTTAGCTCCCTAACTCCCTAATAAAGTCTACCTGGAAATACAATGATAATGCTAAAAATGTCCAAATATACACACAAACTTATCAGCTTTGTAAGAAACAGTACCCAACAATAATCTTTCCTGACTGGACCTCATGTCACTGCTGGACCCTTTCCTGCCATTAAGTTAGTTTAAGCAGCTGATATTTTCCTTGAACAGTTATATTGTAGGTTCACACTTCTTGGGTTCAGCATCAACTCTTTCTCTCCAACAACCTTCCAGTGAATTTCTCAGCTGATACGTATTTGAAATGGAAACCTTTTAGCTCTGATTTGTCACTACATCTAACCACACTCACAAGTAGTAGGGAGAGATGACCACAGTGAATTGGCTACAGCTTCATCACCCATAGCTGCTGGGTATAAATCAGCTGTATATTGTAGACAGCAGCGGAGAAACAGATAAAATAAAGCTCTGTTTAGCCACTTTCTCCCTCTTCCTTGTTTCCTTTTCCCTGAAGGCACACAAAATATTTCCAGTGGAAAATATTTCCAGTGGAAATCATACTCCAAGTCATAACATTACCAAAGCAATTAATTCTCGTCTTCTGAAAGCAGATTTTCCAAGTGCATGTCATCATTTTTTTTCATAAATAGGAAAGCCTATGCCTTTGCAGAGGAAGAGATTGCTAAATAAGAGAAAAACAGTAGATGAAGCTTTTAGAAAGAACAGTAAAAAGAACTCATAAAAAACACAGCACAGAAGAGTTGGCAAAACTGCCAGTTATCCTCTTTCATGTCTGGGATATTATTTTTACTGCCAACGCAGTTTTGTTGTGTGCTCTGGCTGAATGCACCAAGTGGCAGCAGAGGTAATAGTCCTGAGGGAGAGCTTTCCATCAGTAACAGCACCTCCAGAGGTCTGAATGTTGGGCTGAGACCCAGATGATGCAGGACTGACCTCCATGGATGATTTATTTGTTGTTCCTAATGAGAAGTGACTTACAAGTACTACATTTTATTATCATTATTTTATCAGGAGTTTAGCCTAGGAGCTTTGACTGGCAAGGGAGGTTTTCTTGGGCTGAAACATTACTTTCATAGTACATCTGAAGCATTTGCTGATGTAAATTGCTCCATATTTAAAAGGCCATCTATTTTCAGGTTGGGGCTTTTGGATTTCCTAGACACTTTTAGATAAGTCCCCTAGTTATTAAGCTGGTATTAAAAATCAGTACAAGTAATGGAGATTGAATCTACTCAGTGGTGGTACTAACACCTTTTACCTGGTAGAGATCAACACCACCAGTGTATACTTCTGCTCCAGGGTGCTGCAGTGCCAGGCTTGCAGTTTGCAAGGGTGGTGGTCACACTTCACATTGTAGGGAAATAAGACCCCAAGACCCTGCCATAACAGACTGTAATATCCTGAAGTATATCCTGAACTGCTCCTGCATTCACTTTAAATGTTAATAGTACCATCCAAAATTTCAGGACTGCATGATTAGCAAAAAAACTGCTACTGCAGGGGAAAGTACAAATGTCATATTGGGAATATTTTAGCTACCAATTCTTTTTCATAAATGCATTAAATAGCATTTTGTAGAAGGTTTTAGAAGAAACGTATACAACAATTAAGGAAGTTTTACAGTAATTTCACCTGCCTATATAAAACCATAGTATAAGATGATAAAAAAAGGAAACAAAAATGTTAAATTTTAAGATAACCTTGTCCTATTTATTAGTACAATCCACTTAATTTTATGGCATTTATAATAGATGTTAAAGTCTTATTAGCATAATAAAGAATTATAACCTGTAACAGTCAAGATACTAAATTACTGCTTTTGCATTTAAGATTTACATTGACAAATACATTGACCTTCACATTATGTTAAGCTTAAAGGTTAAAATAATTGCATGATTGTTGGCTTTGTCTTGTTGGATGCAAAATTTCCTCAGAAAGGTCTATTGAAGGACAAAAGATTGATACAAATTGGAGGGAAGAAAATTATGAATATCATGGGACAACTCACACAGAAAATTTTCCACAAGCTCAAGATTACATATGCCCACAGGAACAGAGAATGTGAGTGGAATTTAGTGATTTTTTTTTTTTCTTTTTTCCTTTCTAGGGATGCTCAGCTGAGAATGGCATTTTGGGTAGTGACATTTTTTTAAGCTTTACCTTGTACTGACCACAGCGGTAATTCATTTGTTATAGGTTTTAGAAAAATGTTTTATTCATAGAGATTTCAACACACTCTCTTACAGCATCTTTTCTGAAAGCTTGAGATTGCTTTTCAACTGGAAGTCCCACCAACAATGCATCGCACCAAAGAGATGTTATACAAAAATATACAAAGTTGGAGGAACTCTAACACAGGATTAGGACCCAACCCTTTCTGATGATACTAATACAATTATAACAGCTAGAATAAATAAATAAATAAATAAATAAAAGGTTACAACACCTTGTAAAGCAAGCTTGAATTTGAGAATGCTAATGATTCACTACAGCCAACCACAGTCTTGGTAACGTAATCTCAGGGATCAAAGTTATCAGGATCAACTTGCCATTGAAGAAAATAAATCACCAAAAGTATTTTGCTCTTCCACTTGGGAGGGTTGGGGTGGTAGGATGACAGAGCCTTATTTCTGGTTCAGTTTAGGAATTTTCCTCATATTGTTATAGCTATGAATTTGAGAGGCCCATAGCAACGCAAAGAACTGGACAGGGAGGAGGTCATCCTCTTCTGTAGAAAGCAAAGAAATGGGAATGATACAAAAGGCTTCCATTTCTAACCTGATTCAACTTGAGCATCCTTGTGGCAGTAGCACCTTCCCTCAAAAGCACAAGGACAGATCTGCTGAAATTCCTTTCTATACAGATTTTCAACCAGCTCTTTCCTTTGGCTTGCAAGCAGTATGCTAACCTGGGTGTTTGCTGACTGATCTGTTAGGATGATGTTAAACTCACTGTGCATTTTTTACTGACTGCCTACAATATGGCATATTGATTTTGCCTTTCCCTGGTTCACTTCTAAAACCTACACACTCAAAACTGTTACTTATTTGAAGCTTTCTGCTTCTTCAGCCCTGCTCTGACAGATATCTGTGTTCTGACACCATCTGCTATCTTCATATTCCATCACCGAACCACAGGCTAGCACTTCTGCTGTGACAGCTTTTGAGGTGTAAAACACACTTCTCTTGACATCTGCCTCAGCTCATCCACCCTCCAACTGAAAATATTCTTTAGAGATACTTTACATTTTAATTTCTCTACAGGATACTTCTTCACTCAAAGGATGCCAGCTTTCTGTGGTTTATTGTCTTCCCCATTTTGAAGAGAACTCAGTTTTTGTATACAAGCTCAGAGTGCAGTAGGCAGGGATCACCTGATGCGCAGTAGGAATGCTGCTTGTTACTGTGTGTGGCTTGTAAAGGCATACAGAGACCTGCACGTCTCTTATAGGTGTAAGAAGGTTAGATATCCCAACACTTTTGGTTGCAATGATGCATTTGGGTTAACAAAACCATCTGTTACCCTAAAATGAAAAGGAAAATACCAAGCAAGCTGATGAGATGTGTTATGGTCTACTGGACTAGGAAATGGAAGACAATCCCATCTGAAGATCCACCTCTGCACATAATCAGTCTACCTAGCATCTTTACCTTTCAAGTTTTGGTGACATTCACCTCATTTCCTCACAGAAGTCTTAAGAGTTAATTAGTGCTGTAAAAGCAGGTTGGCAATTTAGAACTAAGATGTAGCTCGTTCTCCAGCCTTTAACCACCATGATGCAATAAAGCTATTCCAAGAGCACAGTATGTTTTAAAATTACTTATCTTACTACAAAATGAACAGGTACACCTTTACAGATGGAAGGACTGAGATTTGCTGCTATTTCTTTTCAAACTATCTGGCCTTATGAATTTCAACATAACCAGATATATACAGAATATATTAGAATTAGGTTGTGGAACTTGCATAATAATAGGTAAGAGGACTTACAAAGGAAAAGTTTCAGTTGCTAAAGATATAGTAAAAGAAAAAAATCTAACAGAAGTATCAAAGTTATAAACAAGAAATCATGGCTAGGAACTGGTAAACTCCCATCTTCACTAAATGTGTAAAGAAAATCAGTATTTCTGAATATCTTTCTTTTGTCTCTTTTCAAGTATTCTGAATAATGAGATAGTTTCTCTTAATAGAATGCTTCATTTTTTTCATATTTTTAAATAAGGATGAAAAACAATGTTTCCTACCAAATTGGAGTAATGTGACAGAGTGCAGGCTTGAAGAAAGTTCCTATAGATAAAACAGTCTATCACAGAATCATAGAACAGCTTGGGTTGGTAGGTATCTCAAAGATCACCCAGGAAGGTACCTCAAAGAGCACCCCCCTGCCATGGGAAGGGATGCCACCCACTGGATCAAGTTGCCCAGGGCCCCATCCAATCTGGCCTTGAATACCTCCAGGTATGGGGCATACACAGCTTCTCTGGGCAACCTGTGCTCCAAGTGAAAAATTTCCTCCTAATGTCTAATCTAACCCTCCCATCTTAGTTTAAAACCATTCCCCCTTGACCTACCATTATTTGACTAAGCAAAAAGTTGCTCTCCATCTCTTTCTATAAACCCCATTTAAGTATTAAAAGGCTGCTATGAGGTCTCTCTGGAGCCTTCTCTTCTCCAGGCTGAACAACCCCAGCTCTCTCAGCCTTTCTTTGTAGCATAGGGCTTGAAGTATGTAACAGGTTGTTTTCATTCAGCTCAAGAGTTACTATTGCAATTAATTTCTTACAGACTTCTTATAGGTCTTCAAATGTATTTAACTTCTAAACAAGGTATTTAGCAGTCTGTGTTCACACCTTGCCAGAAACAGTCATCTCCAGTTATGCAGTTTATAACACATTTTTTATTAAGTATATTGATTTCCACCTCTCTTCATTGCTTCAGTTTCCTTATCATCTCTCTCTTTGAGTCTTCCTTTGCTCGTTTTTCCTAGCCATACTTTCCAGCAAAAAAAAAAAAAAAAAAGTATGTATTTTAAGGAATAAAACCTTTTTTCTTCAAGGTTCTACATTTGTACTTTTTATTAGTTCTTGTCAAATATATTTCTAAAGTTTATGCTTGCCTAATGCACCGTCCATATACTCCTATTGTATCCAAATTAAATATATGTTCTGCATCAAGAAAAAGCAAAATAACCATGTTTTATGCTTTTTACACAGCAGGCCCAGGGCTCTCATAATAGTATCTGCAAATAGTCTGCCTATAATAATTCCCAACTGATCTAAGTGCATGTATCTCGCTAAAGTACTTCCTAATTTACCTGCCAGCATGCTGACAAAAATCTCTCCATCAGCATTTATTAATGAAATAGATCTGTACTGTAAGCAGTTAGTCAAACTCTCTCCTTTCTGGCTATTGCTAGTTTTTACTTTGTTCCAAGAGAATCCTCCTGCTTAAAAGATCAAAAATTAATCTCTCAATGCAATAGCATGTTGTTGTGGTGCTTGTTTTGTTGTTGTTGTTGTTGTTGTTTTTTATTTGTTTTGTTTTTTGCTTTTTTTTTTTTTTTTAAATAGCCCTGTAAAGAAAGATACAAGAGTCTGTCTGTTACCTTGTTTAGCTAAGATCCTTTCACAAACATCCACACAGTACTTCATAATGGAAGATTTTTTTTAATTTCTAAATGAGAGGAAGTAAATATTTTAGATAGTAAAGTTAAGTGTTGTTCTAATTTATCTACAGCACATAATTCAAAATAAAAACATACAAAATCATGTTATCTTGTGTGAAGTAATAACTACTTGTCTTTCCAAAAGTTTTATACTTTTTTCTTAATATTTTTAAGGCTTCCCTCACATCCCACTGTAGCTGTAACTATATTCACTATATAGTATAAATAACTATAATATATAAATACTATTATATACATTTAATAACTATATTGTTACACATTTATGCCACACTTGCACATAAGTTCTCCGTTACATACTTAACCACATCTAAGACACTTCTGTTTGAACGTACAATTTTTCAGATGAATATTGTAGTTTGTTCTATCATTTCCCAAAGAGATTTGCTAGCTCTCTAGCTTTGAGGAAGAGGTCTATTTGCTGAGATTTCAGTTCCAGGAGTGAAAAGGCCTATTTGACACTGAGATCTTTAAGATTTTTTAAGAGGGGAAACTTCACTAATAAAATCACCTATAATTACACTCTACCAATATGCCATTGTATCTGAGATGAAAGAATTCTATGATAATAAGTCAAACGATGCTAACAAAACTCTGCTTGATCCATAGGGCATTACCATGGATATGGTAATGTTCTAGTCCCATATCTTATCACCTGAAACCATAAATACATCCTGTTGTTATACCTCTTACCTGTTTCTGCATTCCCCCAAAGGTTTAAGTTCACCTCCTCCACCCTGCACAATGCTAATTCCTCTGGCTCCATGAATCCTGGGCTGCCTGTCCCTTGAAAAGCCAGCCAACTCCCGTGCAGGACCCCGCAAAGCAGTCATGCAAAGGACTCTCCCCCACACACCATTTCCTATCTCAATGCCACCCCACGGTTTTCCATCTCTACTCCCTTTCCATCCACTCCCTTTTCCTTCCTTTCAGAACATGTCCTTCCTACCTCCTTCTTGATAACAATCGTGGGAAATGAAATATCTTGTTGTTGGTATAATTACTTCATTTTTTCTTCCTAGCATATTACTGCTTGGAGTAACGTAAGTCTTCTTAAACAACTTTAATCTCATTATTTTTCTTACCTTTTTCCCCACATTCACTTGGGGATCATTTTGCCTTTGGGTTTAGCAGACTGGCAACCTGCACTTGGTGCAATCTCACTATCTATGTGGAAAAAAAATTGAATTTTTCAGGTTCTCTTCCACTAAGTTCAGTTTCAATGATTGAATCCTTTCCTTTTTCTTCTTTACGACGTACTGCTGATCTTCATGTGTTCAAAAGGAAAAAATCTCAATTTTATATTTTCTGTTTCAAGACAGACTGTAATCTTTCTTAGGCCTTTCTTCCTCAGTGCAGTTTATGACAGGTCTTGAAACACTGGTACCATATGTTCTCCCAGCGTAAGATCAGAAAGCTCTCTCTAGCCTTTTTTTTTCTCCCCTCCCCTCTTCCTATCTCTCATTCCATCTCTCTCTCAAGGACTTTTCCACTAAAAATAGTGCAGCCTTCAAATCTTTTCCTAGTTTACCTGAATTGAAAATAAGGACGATAAAGAAAAATATCATGTCCTCTAATTATGGTGAGCTTTGTAATTATTTTTTATTGTAGAAATGCATAAGCCTTGCTTTAATATTTAAAAAAATCTTTCGTATTATTTTCTTCCACAGTTTTCTACAGTGATGCAGGACCTTTTTCTTATTTTAGGTTATATATTTTGCAAAATAAAACCAATATTTGCAGAGATTTATTCATATTTATCTGCAAGATAAATACTTGATTTTTACCTTCAATTTTTAACCTCTTATTCAGTTTTCTCAAGCTTCATCTGCTACAGATTTCAGGGACTTGACTAAAGCGGACCCCTTAAAGCCCTGCCCGGTATTAGGGACTGTCCTGTCTGCCAGCTAGGCACACCCTGCTTCCTGCTGTTCTGGACGTTTTTGTGTATCATGGAAGTTTACCAGAGAACAAAACCCAGATCCAAGCATGCACCGGAAGACTTCTTAGAAGTTCAGTGGCAAAAAATGCCATGTGTATTTTCCACCATGTAAAATAAGAACCGGTCCTAGGGCCAGCATGAAGACCTCGTGTTCCATCTCATTTCACATGCACTGTGCTTTCTAAAACTTGTTTTCACTAACATGGAGGTCATGTTCGTAAGTGTGATACATTTTACATTGCATGCGTTAATACGGATGCTTTCATACTAACAGTAATAATTCAATGAGTATCCAAAGTATCAAAGGGGGTAATATATATAGCTCTGGACTCAAAATGGTTTTGTGTAAATAGGGAAGATTTTCATGAATCTCAATACAAGACCGTCTCTCAAACTTTTCCCTCAGATTTAGCTAACTGTATTCCTTGAACATAAATTTACCGGTGCTTCAACATACTTCAAAACGGTACTGTAGACGAATTCAGTGACCGCAACCCTCCAGGAAAAAAGCACTGCAAACTTTTAACAAGTTTATAAAAAAGCAACTACTTTTATAACAACAAATTAAAATCGGAAACTTTCATTTCCTGCAAGTTTTAACCCTGCATTAAGCTTAGCACAAAATTTTATTTGCAATGCCGGTAGACCTATAGCAATTTAGAATAACATTTTATTATTATAGTCTAGAAGAGAAACCACAGACCACTGACCTTTAAACAGGCCTATAATCATATACTTTTGCTACTATCATAACTGCTAGACTTTCTGCCCTGCATGCCACCTGATATCAAAATCATCCAGTTCTTTCATGGAACTCCATATGGGTACATCTGATAGGTCAGCAAACCCTAAACAGACGTCAAACCTGCAAAGACGTATGTCATGTTAGACTTCTGCAGTTATGTTAACCTCCCTTTCAATGTCACCAGGGGTTGCACAGGTTCACTTTGTGCAAATCCCATTCAAAGATCAGTCTGTAAGGTGACTGTCACCACATCTAATTCATGAATGAAGAATGACACAAAAACGTGGCAGAAACGTGTAAGGAGCAGGTGGTCCACCAAAGCCTCTGCAAGCACAGGTCCTTGCTAGACCTGCTGGCTCTGGTCTAGAAGCACATTTGAAGCTACACCCTGCACAGACACAACCCACGCCTCACAAAACAGCATTTCTCACCATGGGGAGCACACAGCTTGCATCCAGTGCACAAGCTGCAAGTGAGACAATGTGGCACACATCATCAGCCAAGGCACCTCAAACCTGCTTGTGAACTGCAATCTTGCAAAACTTGGGAGACAAAAACAGGTTCCCCTTTCCCAGCTCTAGGCCCAACACAAATGTTATGCTTGGCAAGACAACACATTCAGTTCCTTAAGACAAATCGCTTTAGCTTTATAGTATGTCCTTGATAATATGGAATCCGTGATCCTTAAGTATAACACATTTGAAAGCTCTTGCAAGAGAACTGTGTATTTGTAACCTTAAAACAAACAGCATTTTAGTGACATTTAGTGTCACCAAAATGAAAAATAATTGCTCACCACCAGCTATAAATTATGTTTATATTGCCAAGGGCAACATTTACTAGAAATTGTAAATAGCAAGTAAGTCAGAAATCACGTAAATCATGACCCCAGCTAATTAAATTCTGCATCTAATGGAGTGAAATTTATTGACAGCTCACTAAAATGAATTAAGAAAAGCAGCAACTGCATTTGTTGAAAGTAATGAAGTGTTGGGGCATGTGTATGCATTTTGTTGTTGCTGCTGTTTGTGGGTTTTTTTTTTGCAAGCACTTAGGTTACTATAAAATTTCTTTGGCCACACTGCTAACATATAACAGCCAATTACTACTCTTTAATCAGAGAGACTATCCCCATTTATTGAAAAATAACCTATTTGCACTATTGTTTCTATTTTTTATTCCTGCTTATGAAATTTTACACTTATTAAATACTGAAACCTAGGAAGACAATAGAGAGATGTGAAGTTAATGATATGCATGTACCTATTCACATGGTATTAGCTTTCTTCAGTCATTTCAGTATTCCCATCCTCTAATTTGTAATGAACTAACATAGACATCTGTGTTATTAAAATAGCAAATAGCCATCACGGTGGGAGAACACATGTTCTCAGACCTGCACAGAGATTTGCTATACCATTACCAATTCATATTTTATCTTTACTTGCAACACACACTAAATTCCAACCAACCCATCCATTGAATAGTTTAAGTATTAAGCCCCAGAACAGAAAACACAGAAAGTAAACATTCTGGCAACCTAAATAAATAAATAAATAATAAAATTTTAAAAAGCCTGAAGGGAGAAGGGAGAGACATATTAAAGAAATCAAAGTAAGAAAGCAAGAAGGTTACTGCTCTGAGGTGTAGGTAACGATATGGGGATGGATTACATTGGGGATGGATTAAATTGGAAATAACAGATACATAAATGCAAAGAGGGCTAAAGGAAGAAAAATGTGCAGTTGACTCAATAAAGAAATGTGTTACTGACAGCTACACTGGGCAAAAATAGATAATTTATGGTACACAAAGGGCATTACTAAAGCAGCTACTAAGATGCTAAATGTAAGAACTGGATGTATCCTGCCAAGAAAAAAAAAAAAAAAGTAGATAGAAATACTCAAGGAAACAAAAAGGTGTTTCCAAGGTTAACAATAGGTGAATAGATGTCACTACCATCTGCGCTAATTAGTAAATTTGAGGATTTGTAGACAACACTTTCAGAGATTGCTCCTATGCAGCTGAAGCCAGCAAATTACCACCTGAAGTCATCTAATTACCTGAATAGACTTTTACATGAACAGTGATGGCCAGCACAGGAATCGTGTATAGCCACCTTTGATGAAGCTACACAATGAGTAACAACTATGCCCACAGATTTTTTGCACAGCAAGCTGGTAAATTATTTGAGAATATTTTCCACTGTGTATGCCTTTAAACACTGAACATGACTGATTTCTTCTTCCAGATTTTTTTTTTACAGTTTTAAAACTCTTGCATCCATTTCATTTGATGTTTAGATCATTAATTCATTGACAATACTTATCTTCACTAGTACAAAGTGAAGGTGCAAGTCGAATGCATTCCCTTTAACAGCATATGATACCACACTTTTCTTTTGGCCTGCCTCCTCAACATTGAGCTCCAGCATAAAAACATTTCATATTTTGTTATTCCTTACACGTTCATAGTTTTCTCTTCACTAAAATTACATTTCTAATGAAGAAGTTCCTGCAATAACAGGTGTGCCTTAAGTGCTAAAGCAGAAGCACTTCTGTGTGTTGCCCTAAAGCTCTTCCTCAGGAGAAGGAGAGCACTTCTATCACAACACTCAACAAGAAATGCTGAGGGTGAGAGGCTTCAAAGCTCCATGGACACCAACAGCAGAGACTCCTTAATCTAGGGTTGTGCAATAGGCAGCAAGCATCTCCCCATCAGGATACATGGCTGTGGTCACCAGCCACTACCATTTACAGCCTCAGAGAGCAACAAATAAATAAATAAATAAATAAATAAATAAATAAATAAATAAATAAATAAAAGATGTATGAATCTTAAAAGAACTAGTTTGGGTTCAGTTGTAGCACATATTTGTAGCATACAGCCACATATATTTCACTCCAAGTCTCCAGGGCCATTTCTCTGTTTATAGTCTGTTATCCCAGTGAACACCAGCAGAAAATGCAATTCAGTCAACAAAAAGATGCCCAATGACTACTTTAAATCTGTCATATGGTTCTTCTGACAAAACAAATGAGACTCCTAAAGAAACATACAGGTTAAGCAATGAAACCATTCCCTTCAGACTTGCAATAAATGAAAAATCAATTAAAGTACCTCAAACACTGCAAGTCTGGATTTATATCATTGTTGATCAAAATCAGAGAAATTGACCTCGCACTCCATTCTTGAACCCACCTATGCCACCAGGCTTAAGCATGTATTTCATGGACAAAATATAATAATTTTATTTCTCCTTCCTCAGACAGGTTACATGAAAGCATATACGTAAGAGAAGTCTTTTTTTAAAAAAACTACAGAGTATTACAGAGTTAACAGTGCAGTTTGTGACAGAAATAGTAAGTAAAAATTTGTCTGTATGGTGTCTCACCCTATACCAATCATCAGAACAAGTATTGCATCAGTTTTTCCAATACATCTTTCAGGCCAAGTATATATGTCGTTAATTTCAGTTATTTAAGAACTGTACAAAATTCTAAAAAAAAAAAAAAAAAAAGTTAGAGAAAGATATTCGGATTACGGATATTTCTTTTTAAAGTCATACATAACTACATATAAAAATTTGGAAGGCTGCTTAGCAAACCAGGTTTCTGAAGATATTTTAGGAAGACATTTCCACTTCAGATGGATGTGCTGATCTGCAGTATCCTCCTTCAGAGTGCAGAGAGCAGGGCCTGGGGAACACAAGTTTTTGGATGGTGCTTTAGAAGTTTTCTAAGTACCATATTAAGTAAACTTTCCCTTCTGTCTCTCTTTGAGAAGGAAAAAAAAAAAAAAAAAAAAAAAAAAAAAAACAGTAAATGAGTAAGAGATGATGAAAATATGAAATCTTCAAAATCCTTCTTACTATTCCCAATTAAACCATCAAATACACACACACAGGAAAAAAAAAAAATAAGTAGTATTAGACAGGAGCAGTTAACATGCATTTTGATTGGTAACTAGTAGAAATTTGACTAGAAAAATGCCAAAGATAAAAGCCAATTAAATGTAATACACGTTCACTTCTTTGTGTGATAATATATCACATAATATTTCAGTCATACGAAACAAATGCCCAGCTATAGCTCTTATGTAGCTCTTATATACTACATACAGAACCAGAAGCATGAGCTATTCTATACAGGAATATCTTGAACTGTTTCTTGGCTTGCACGCAGAACATGTGGGAGACAAAGGGATATGTTCAGCCTCTTTTCAGTGTTTTGTGGGGACAGGACAAGGGGCAATGGCCAAAAAATGGAGCACAGGTGGTTCTGCAACTATATGCAAAAGAACTTGAAAGAACTTCACAGTGAGGGTGACGGAGCACCGGAACAGGCTGTCCAGGAAGGTCATGGAGTCTCCTTTTCTGGAGATATTCAAGGCCCGTCTGGATGCCTACCTGGGCAACCTGTTCTAGGGAGCCTGCTTTGGCAGGGGGGTTGGACCTGATGATCTCTTGAGGTCCCTTCCAACCCCTACAATCCTGTGATATAGAAAATCTGGGTACCTACTGCATAGTTGAGAAAAAGTTGCCACTTTTTTCATCAAATCTGATGTATAAGGATCCCTTTAAGTTGCCATCTTCACTTGTGAATACGGGGTACAACACAGCTGCCCCACATGTTCCTTCACCCTGACGTGGCAGCGTGACCAAGCATTTGGCAAGCCACAAGCAAAGAACAGTGGCCAAGTGCAGGTGGCTAAGGACATTATGTCATGCCTGTAATAACAGAAGTAGATGAACAAAGTCATCTTGTCTAGAAAGAGTTACAAATGCTTTGTTGTTCATAGGCTGGAAATAACCATATGCACTACCAACAAGATGCATGACCTTAGCTATAAATACACACACACCCCTTCAGTGTATGCGTATTTATTTTTCTTTAATAGAAAATCCTTAC
Source organism: Aythya marila (assembly GCF_965140915.1). Classification (NCBI taxonomy): domain Eukaryota; kingdom Metazoa; phylum Chordata; class Aves; order Anseriformes; family Anatidae; genus Aythya; species Aythya marila. The sequence continues at coordinate 40,736,604 of NC_139045.1, forward strand.
TTCCAAACCCTAAATCCCAGAGCATTGCACAGCTCTTGGTCATTTTCAGCTCCATCAGCATCTCAGAAAGGGAGACAGATGCAAGTTAAAGAACATTTTTTAATTGCTTGTACCACAAGTAGTAGTATAAGTCATCCACAGCCAAACAGATCTGCATAAGTTTCTGCATCATTTGAAATCCCCCACTTGAAGATGACTTCTCTTTGAAAGAAATTAGAAACAAGGAATCAAATTACGTTATCATATTCCTCACACATTAATTTCCTTAGATCAACTTAAAAAAAAAAAAAAAAAAAAAAGCTAAACAAGATCCTGCTTTACTTCTTTCAGAATTTAAAGGAAAATACTCTTATTAGTTATTATAAACACATCATGCCTTCCCAAGATCACCAATGTGAACAGAAAACAAACTATTCAAATGCTAAACCATGATTCTCAAATGCATACACAAGAGGCTGAAAATTTCGAAGAACACTGTAGTAAGATGCCTAGATCTCACAATTAAATGGGAGTTCAGCACCTAATTCCTCTAGATTGCTTTGTAAAGCATGTGTTGAACAATCACTCATCAAAAAAACTTAAAATCTCACAAGCTGCTCAGAAATACTTTACAAACAAGAGGAACTCAATTTAGATGCGTTCATGTCCACAAATAGTTCTACCACCTCCATACAACCCTACACACCCTATCAGTGAAAGACAAGATCAGACTTTTCCAATTGCTCAGCATATGGTATACAGAGAAGAACCACAACAAATCAGAGATCAATTTTTTTTTAACTGCTTTTATCTTTGCTGTATAGCATAGTCTCTTGAGTTAGATAATCTTGTCACTGACTTTTCCATTATTTACATACTTAGTGAGCTGCAATTTCTCCTGACTATTACTATAATCTTTTGTTTTAAACAGCTGTAACTGAATTTTATGTTGGTAAATGATAGAAAAAATAATTAAGGCAATGTAACAGAAGATAGGTGAATTTGGTTAATTCCTGAACTGTCTCTCTGAAGGGAGGCTGTTTAAAATGTGCAATTAAAGAGCCTCACAGTAATTTCCAGTCCCCACAGAAATAAGAACTCATGGTAGAGTTTTCAAATTACCTTTTATGCAAAGCTATTTACATTTTATTATCTACATATAAAAATTATAGCCATTCATTGATAACGACCAATTTAAATACTCTGACATATAGAATTGCTTCTCTTGACTTTGTTTGTAGAATTACAGCAACATGCAACAACTGAAATTAGTGACAAGACATGATAATCAGAAGCATTTGCAAATGTTTTGTAATGCCAGAAGTTTCCTCCATATTGCTGTCAAAGACAGAAAGTGGTCACATTCTTTGTTTAGTAAACTAAGCCTAGTCAGACCTTTTCCTGCAAGAAGCCTGCACGCCTACGCTGATGGCAAAGACACAGAAAAACACTGGTCCTGCAGCCTAATCCCAAACGACCTCAAAACATCCCCACAGACATCTCAAATGCTAGCTTTGGAGAAACTGGGGAAGGAATGCTCTCTCTGGACACTGGGCAACAACAGCAAAGGAGTAAGCAGTGCTTTGAAGAGTTACTGGGCTATGTCAGGGACCACGGTTCTTGTCTATTACTGTTCATTTTCTTCTACCTTGCCTCCCACTCTCAGTTTTCAGCAGTCTTGGGACAGAGACCAGAAACAAGCAAGTCATCCTAGCCTGATCAGCTAGAACTCCAGTTAATTCTCACATTACAAAGTGTTGTGGCTCCCATATTGTAATACAGTGCAGGTAAACCGCCCTCATAAAACAAGCTCAAATGGAACAGGCAGAACTTAGGAACTCAGCCAACTGATGAATGAAACTGTGTCCCCAGGCGACAAGACCTCTGCAGCAGTCCGTCAGCAAAAAGTAATTTATTGCAGTGATAAGCTTTTTGTCCCTTGCGTAATACATCTCACACAAACAAATTTGCAAAGAAAGAAGCTGAAGGACAATGAAAGAAATGGTGTGAGGTTTTGCATTTTACTGAAAACTCCCCCAAATCAGTCTACTATGTCCAAAATCATAGCGAGAGTCAAAACTTTCTCCAGATGTCATGTAACACTAGTACAGTCATCTTCAAACTGCCTTTTAGTACACTCATCTTATCAATATATACACAGAGAAAGGAATATTATTTACTTGGGACTAAAATATTCCAAGTTACATTAAATAACGATCAGTTTTTTGCCTTCTAGTAGAATCATTTCCCGTAGATCCCATCAAATAAAATTACAAACCTCATATTCAGGTCCTGCTTGGATTTTAAGCTGCACATTTCCATATTAACTCAAGAAAAATAGCTAAAAGAAATCATTACTATATCACTTCTAAAATTAAGGAAAAAAAAAGTTCTCAGTTACTTCAAGGTTACAGGATGCAGTAGAAGTTCAGAGATTCCGGTGACTCCTTTCACATATTTCCAAGAAAACCCCGAATACCATTCTGCTCAATGAATTTGAACAGGCATACTTGAGATCACTGTCAGTCTGGAAGTAACAGCATCAGCTTAACAAAACTGTGCTCCCTGGAGCTGGTTTTCAGATATTTTTCTTTGCGTTTGTGTGCGCAAAGCCCATGCTACCAAAGCAACTATATTTGCAACAACCACAAAATACACCTTTCACTCCTCTTTTCCTAAACACGAACTTCTATGCTTGCAATGATTTTCCCTTACAGCCTTATAGAATGTCCAGAATCCCTTTTTACCTTTTCCATCCTAGGAAAGTAGTGCAGTTCAGACTTCAGAAGGGAGAACAGTTGCTCCCATCTGGGCAACTACTGTGTGGCTGTTTGTTCTGAGATCAGAGAACAGAAAGTACCTTTTAAAACTTCAACCACTGTCTTCTCTGCAGAGAACAGACATCTTTCCGAAGAATAAATTAAGCATTCAATTAAACTTTACAACAGGTAAGTACTGTTCTTATTCTTTTGGGAAAATATGTTCAATAATGCTATTGCAATCCCCTGCAATTAACTCCAATAAGCCACACCGAACTAAGAAATTCTGTTCTCAGCTCCACGTTCAATATAAACAACACGTTTTAAAAATGAGAAAAATTAAGTATTTGTTATTTCTTCAAAAATACTAAAAGATTAATGCAGAATACTGGCACTACACCAGACCCCGTTCTGTACCTGCAGCGCTAGGTCGGGTGACACTTGTACTTCTGTGAAGAACCCTGTGCACCAGGGCTTCCCATCCAATTTCTGATCCTTTCCTTCCCAGATGCATATACATGAATCCTGTGGTCTTTCTAAATACAAAACAAAGCTATTGAAATTCACAATAATGTGTCATTAAAGAACTGATTCGTCTCCATGGATGGAGAATCTAATTTAGGTTAAATAACTATGTTTTTGAAATAGCTTCAGGATTTATTGTTTTTAGCATGATAACTCATCAACTACAGGTTAGCTTGGAGGAATTTAAGCAGAGAAGTTAATTAACAATAATGTTCTAACTGCCAAAAACTACTATATAGGTTCAGTAAGTATTCTATATACACATGAGCATAAGCTAAACATAAATAAAAAGATACTGCTTCAAGACCACTGAACTTGTTAGAATTCTGAGCAATATTGACTTAGATATTTTAATCATCCAAAATGGTTAAAGGCAACAATAGTCTCCAAAGATAGAAATATTCCTTTAACTTTCTATTAAAACTTTGACCACAGTGATTCAATTAAGGCAGCACATGCACCTCTAACTTCACTGGGGCTTAAGTGTTATGCTAGAAAGTAGCTAATGTTTTGAAAGGAGTTCTCCAAGTGACTAGTTTGACAAAGTAAAACAAAAAATAAACAAAAGCACTGAACCTATTTTTACCTGATTTAGTAGTTACTTATTTATTAGGACAACCTAGGATGGACTTAAAAACAGAAGCAACAAGATTTGTGCCTGAGCATAATTCAGAAAAAAAAGTATTTGATATATCAATAGAGAAACATGAAACATGTGTCCTATTACAATATCAGACAGCGGGGGCACACTTAATTTGCACAACAATAGCTGAAAGTTCCACTTTTACAGCAATAAAATGTAGATGTTGCGCTGGGTCTGCCTGAGCTGGAGTCACCTTTTCCCTGCAGCAGCCCACACAGTGCTGTGCTCTGCACTCGTAGCTGGAACAGTGTTGTGTCTATTGCTGCATAGTGCTGGCACAGCATCAGGACTCCTTCCAAGACCCCAAGAGCCAGCAGGCTGGGGGTGGGCAAGTGATGGGGAGGGGACATCGCCAGGGCAGCTGACCTAAACCAACCAAAGGGATATTCCATAATGCCTGATGTCACACTCAGCAATAAAAAGGGGGGGCTCTCGTGGGGGAGGGGGCTGTTCCTCCTGAACAACCACTACAAGTTTTGAGGCCCTGCTTCACAGGACGTGGCCAAACATCACTCGTTGATGGGAAGTAGAGAATATTTTTTTTTCCCCTCTCTCTGTGCTTCCGCGCGGACTTATGGTTTCTTTTGTTTCTTTTTCTCCCCATTCCCTTTCCCTTTAATTAAACCTTTCTCATATCAAACTTTGAGTTCTGTGTGTTGTATTTTCTCCCCTTTCCTCTTTGAAGAGAGGGGGAGTGAGAGAGCAGTTGTGGTGGAGCTCGGCTGCCCACCTGAGTAAAACCAACACAGACGTTCATTTCAGACAATTTTTGTTTGTTTCTAAACCTACAGATGCTCTGGCCTGTATGACTATTATCAGGTCCTAGCCCTCTTGAACTGCAATACTCTCGATAGATCTTACACAGCCTCTGCATGCAAACAAATCATTGCAGGACTGGTCCTTTTTCACACTAAAACCCAGTTGACTGTTAAGAAGTCACAATAAAAACTCACAACAAAGAACTGATGGAAGAGTAAACAACAAATAATTTATAGTAACTTTGAACTAAAGCAAGCAGTTCAGAAGACCAAGCAAACAAACAAGATGTACCACTTGGGTAGTTATGAAAGTAAACACTACTCATGTAAGCATTACAAGATTGAATCCACAAAACATTTATTAGCAGGCTAAATTTAATAGGGAAGACTAGATGGAAAGCAAAAAAGTACATGTGTATATATGCTGGATACAGCCCGTGCTTACTTGACCAACCATGGTACCGTGACCAATCTAACAGATAATGCATTGTTGAAACAGCACTTTGAATCACAATCATAATATTATTTTCCTAGTTTGACTTTTGGCATCTCCAAAATGCATACAGACCTGTAAAACAGACATGCAGTAGCAGGTGAGAACAGCTTCCAGCTTAGCACAGCTCTAAGTAGTGCCTCCAGACTTTCCGATGGGATGCTGGTAATTGGTTGATCCTGCAGGAACCTCTCTAAGTTGTTCTCTGTTGGAAATTACTTACATTCAGAAACAGGATGGGAAACACTACTAATTGGCTTGTCTGTTTAGAGAACTGGAGCTGGCAGCCAAAATTATTGGCAATAATGTTACTGTTAGCTTCAACACTTCCTAAGCTTTCAATCCAGGAAATATTAAAGAGGAATGTGTTAGAGTATCACTTCAGGATTATCAGAACACACATTTTACATCTCTGGACAGTGGAAAAATACCATGCCAATTTTCCACGGCTCATTTGGCATCACCAGATTTTCATGTAATTTTCTCCAGTGAAAAAATACCAGATTTTTCTCTGGTATAATAGTGCAAATAAGCTGAAGCACAAGATACAACACCCCTTGGTTAAGTTTTTTGGCCTTTGGTGAATAAAGATTTGCAGACTGACTGATGCACAAGAAGCCTGCACATGCCTACCCCACTTTTTTTTTTTTTTCCCCCTTTTTTGGAGGATGTGTTGGTGGTGTGGGGGTGCATATCTGTTTGAACCTTCCCACAGAACCTTGGATTATGGGAAAAAAACGTGACAGATGGTTACAAAGTGAGAAAGATTAGATCTGGAAGAATGTGCTTTAAGATGCAGGTTCTCAGACAGAACTGCTGAGGCAGAATATAAGATATGAATAAGTTTAAACTACTTTTACCTCCCAAGAGAATGATTTCATGTGACAGTGTATTTCTGCAGTACAAAGGTGCAACTGCCGCAGCTGAAGGGCTGCATTTAGTACAGTTACCTCAGACACCAAAAACTCTCAACTCCCATCACTGTGGATTTCAGGATGGGAACAAGGGAGTTGTACAGCTGTGCAGGACCCTGTACTGATACTACTCTGGGAGCCCTGAACTAGTACTGGTATGCCAAGCTGCACTGAGAAACACAGAGCAAACATAGTTTAAGTCTAAAATGGCAATCTGCATTATATTACACCTAACCACAAGAACTGCCTGACCTCAGTTACACACATCCTCATCACCCCACCCTCTCCCCCATGATGAATTCTCCATTCCTAGACAGCTGGAACACCTTGCCACCACCAAAAGCCATGGAACAACCCAGTTAGCAGCAAGAAGCCAGCCATGGAAGCTGCATTTAAGATGTCAAGATTAAGGTGATTTCAGTGGGAGTCGACTGAAATCCTGAAATTAAACAAAACCATTAAGCCAGTAAAATTACATGTCAGTAGGTGTGATAACTGTCAGATGGAGGGGAGGAAAGGAAAAATAAAAAAAAAAAAAAAAAAAAAAGGAAAGAGCATAGATAAAAATTACAGCCTGGGTGTTCTGCTAAAATGATAAAATGTGTGGGAAGGAACTGAGAAATGAGCTCCAAAAATGACCTAGGTGAAAAGAAATATATGAAGAATGTAATTCTGTATGACTTGAAGACTTGGCAGCTAATTTTCAAGATTGGATAAATTGTCTTTGAGCAATAATTTATTTATTTTTTATTATTTAAATATAATTGAGAAGCCACATAGCAACTGTGGTTAGCAACTCAAGAATAATACACCATTACCTGAAAAGTGCTCAAAATATTATACTTCGGCCTTGCACTGTAAAACTCTTTAGATAGATATGCACAGTTAGATTAACAGGCCAAGGTCATCTGTGCAGATCAGACATAATGATCCAGCACGTACTGATTTAGAAAGCATCCTTCAACTGACACTAGACAACTCAGAATACATAGACACGGGCTGAAATGTTTCAAAGAAAGCTATTTTTAAAGACTTTTTATGCAGTCACACAGGAGGTTTAGAAAAGGATAAACAGAAGTATAAATTCACATATCAGATTCACAGACTGCAGAATAGCCTATTCGGATCAGAAGAGGCATCATTCCATCAAAAAAATCAGCACTGGTAATGGCACTGCAACTCCTTTTATTTTGTGCAAGCCTTCAAAGTTCCTATACACCCACATCTTCAGAAACAGCCTCAGAAACCTCTGAACATTGGAGCATAACAAGAAAGCTATATATGGTGAAGCCTTTGTATGTGTGTGAAATTACATAAAGATGATAAAGAGAGTTAGAGGGAAAGAGGATTGCTAAGGTGAAAAGTGGGCATGGAAAATGAAAGAGATAATCCACTTTATTTTTGGTGTTTGCTGCATTCATGAATTTCAAGCCAGTTTAGAAAATAACGGACCATATTCACTCACAGCTAAGGAATGTGGGATTGCCCAATGCAAGAGTAGAAAAGCAAATACATTAAACACTTCTGTGAATTTATTTATACAGGGCCTGTTAGGACAAACATAGTTGTTGCAAACTGAAAATCCAGTTCCTATGCCTTATCTTTTGACCCAAGAAAACAAGACCAAGTTAGATGCTCAGCCTGTTCCGCCCCCCCCCCCCCCCCCCCCAACTGCAGAGGGAGAAGCCTTGCTCCGTTGTGCTTGTTTGCTGTCTGATCCTGTGACTCCTGCATTGTTGCTGTATAAAGAGCCTCTGAGCTAACCCTAGATGGAGGAAACTGTTTAAAACTCTCATACTGGAAGTGTAACCTTCTTTCTGAGTAGCCTGATGGCTTCTGCATAAGTGGACAGCAGAGGTGGAAACAGTGTTATATCCCTTCAAAAGAATCACAGAATCACACAGAATCACAGAATTTTCTAGGTTGGAAGAGACCTCAAGATCATCGAGTCCAACCTCTGACCTAACGCTAGCAGTCCCCACTAAACCATATCCCTAAGCTCTACATCTAAACATCTTTTGAAGACTTCCAGGGCTGGTGACTCCACCACTTCCCTGGGCAGCCTGTTCCAGTGCCTCACAACCCTTTCAGTAAAGAAGTTCTTCCTAACATCTAACCTAAAACTCCCCTGGCTCAACTTAAGCCCATTCCCCCTCGTCCTGTCACCAGGCACGTGGGAGAACAGACCAACCCCCACCTCGCTACAGCCTCCCTTGAGGTACCTATAGAGAGCGATAAGGTCACCCCTGAGCCTCCTCTTCTCCAGGCTGAACAAGCCCAGCTCCCTCAGCCGCTCCTCGTAGGACTTTTTCTCCAGGCCCCTCACCAGCTTTGTCGCCCTTCTCTGCACCCGCTCAAGCACCTCGATGTCCTTCTTGTAGCGAGGGGCCCAAAACTGAACACAGTACTCGAGGTGCGGCCTCACCAGAGCTGAGTACAGGGGGACGATCACCTCCCTAGCCCTGCTGGTCACACTGTTCCTGATACAAGCCAGGATGCCGTTGGCCTTCTTGGCCACCTGAGCACACTGCTGGCTCATATTCAGCCGACTATCCACCATCACTCCCAGGTCCTTCTCTGCCTGGCAGCTCTCCAACCATTCCTCTCCCAGCCTGTAGCTCTGCTTGGGGTTATTGCGCCCCAGGTGCAGGACCCGGCACTTGGCCTTGTTGAACTTCATGCAGTTGACCTCAGCCCATCGGTGCAGCCTATCCAGATCCTCCTGCAGAGCTTTCCTACCCTCAAGCAGATCGACACACGCACCTAACTTGGTGTCATCTGCAAACTTACTGAGGGTGCACTCAATGCCCTCGTCCAGATCATCAATAAACATATTAAAGAGGACCAGCCCCAGCACCGAGCCCTGGGGGACGCCACTAGTGACTGGCCTCCAACCAGACTTGACTCCATTCACCACGACTCTTTGGGCCCGGCTATCCAGCCAGTTTCTAACCCAACGAAGCGTGTACCAGTCCAAGCCAAGAGCAGCCAGTTTCTTGAGGAGAATGCTGTGGGAGACGGTGTCAAAAGCCTTGCTGAAGTCAAGGTAGACCACATCCACAGCCTTTCCCTCGTCCACCCAGCGCGTCACTTTGTCATAGAAGGAGATCAGGTTCATCAAGCAGGATCTGCCTTTCATAAACCCATGCTGACTGGGCCTGATCGCCTCCTGTTAAGAACTGTTAATAGACTCAAACACTACCCAGGAAGACAACTAAATTCAAACACCCAACTTCCCCAAGGGCACAGGATTTAAGACCCAACCCTATAACTCACGTATGGGCAACATACAGAGTTTTTGGCTACCACACAATTGCACCCTGTCAAGCACTGACATTCTGCTCCTGGAAACACAATGAAAAAGAGACCTTCCAGGAACTTAGTCCAGTCACAAAAGTATTGACACACTTTCTTACAAAAAAAAAACAAACAAACAAACAAAAAAAAACCAAAAAAAAAAAACAGCATCAGTGCATCAATCCTTCACTTCACAAGTTAGATACCTATTCTTTTTCACTTGTTGAGAAAATAAAAATTGGAAAATATATATATTCACACATATGCATGTGTGTCTGCTGTTTATGTCTGAACCTACTGCTGAAGGTTCTGCACCAATAGATGACTTTATCCCACTTGTATCCAAGGAAATGGAGCCACATTTATCCCATCAGACATCTCACTATGTTCTGATGTGGCTGGTAGACAACTATATTGCTACAAGGATAAACGAGTTAACTAAAATAGCTCTGGCTTTTATTCCCAGCTGACATACAAAGCTTTCAATGGGCAACTGTTCTACCTGTTCTGAACAGGAGGTAGACCAAGTTCAGTCCTCTCTTCCACTTTATTTGCAAGCTTGTATCAGACATGCCATCAATATAACTTGCTCAATCAACAGAAAAATCCCAATAACCTCATTTCTCCATTATCTACATGTTAAGCAAAGCACATTTCAATTCTCTCAAAGTCTAACCAAAATCAAAGTGACATAGCACTGTTAAACTACTAGTAGACAGGGAAAAGAAATTGAGGGAGGTCAATTACTTCTCTCTAAGCATTCCTTACTGCTGAGCTTGTTCAGTAGATCTGAAATTACGTGAACCTTTTAGACTTGAAAATGTTTATTCTTCTCAGCAATATCTGCTTAATCAGTTCATACATGTAACTTTCAAGTACGTGTCAGTTTCTGAAGACCTGAAGGATACAATAAACAGAAGCATCAAAATATATCTGTTTCAGGAAGGACTCTTGAATAATCACATTGACACTGAAACTGGGAAGGGATTAAATTCTTTGTGTCTCAACTTGAATCCTTTTCAATTCTGGGGGAGAAAAATTGCAGCTAACATCAAATCTTGTAGATAGAGTTAGCACATATTAATAGGTGTAAGTACTTCTCCTGATTACCAAAAAGATGAAACTTCACTGGAAACTCAAGAATATATGGACAAGCTTCTATCATGAAATAAGGAAGATGAAGAAGAATAGAGAAAAGGCAGGCAAAAGTAAGAGCCAGTAGGAAGAATTAAAAATGGAAAAAAGACAGGCAAAAGAAATGAGGGAAGAATGCCAACTGTTGGCAGCAGGACACATTACCAATAGAGGGAGGATGAAAAGAATATGCATTTACTAAGAGGTCTGCAATGTGCATGTTCTTCAATGCGAAAACATCCCAGTCTAGTGATATTAAGGCTTGGTTCATTTCAGTGAATTGTAAGCATGTTGCTGGTGTTTATTTAAGTTTCCTTCAGCTCCTTCTTGCCATTTTCCCTGAAGTCAAAATATGGCATAAATTAAACCTTCTAAGGAATTTTTCAGTTCTGAAGTATGCTGTCATCTGCTCCCTGGTGGGAATTAGACTTGATTAGTAGACCTGGAGGGCATGCTGCAAGGCACTTCAATTTTTACAGCCTGTTACACAGAGTGGGGATTGGATCAAGGTGAGATTAGCATACAGGAAAACAAGTTAATGTTGCAGAATGGTTTTGTTGATCCCTCTACTTTGTATTGCTGATGATGAAGATTTGGAAAACATTTCTGTGTAAATCAATCACAGACACTCATCCTGCTGAATCATCTCTGTAGACCCAAATGGGATATCCTGTGGAAGATCCAAAATGTTCCTGGAATCTATAAACCATAGACCAGGTTTTATGTGAAAGTATAGAACTGTAGACAGATGATAAAAAGTGGAAAAAAAAAAATAAAGTCCATCTAATGACTACATTGTTTTGTTTCTTTTTTTTCAGTTTCTTTTTTTTTCTTTTTTTAGTTTCAGGTCTTTAGTATGACCTTTCAGGATAGCATTTGCTATTGAACTGTTGTTCATCACTATTAGCGTGTTGGTTTTTTTTCTTATTTTAAGTAAGCTATCAATGCTCAGCAAGCCTTTATACTCAAAGGAACTGATCTGTGGTGCTCAGATCAGACGTTACTATGCTATTACATTCAAAATAGGATAAAAAAGTAGAAAAGTCACCTGTATCTTGTGCTCCCCACTGACCATTTGCATCCACTCCACTTCCCTAAAACTAAATGAAATTACAAGAGTTGCCAAGGAGAATAACTATTTTTTCTCACCAGTGTGAAAAGAGGTAAGCGTACAATGATCAAATACTAACTTATATGCATGTGTGCTCAGTTTGGGCTCAGAAATGCAAGGCAAGAGTCCCCACTTGCAGGGAGGTTTTTGAGCATCCTGCCCCCTTTCACTAGTTTTAAAAAGGATTGTTTCATTTACACAGGACCACTATACCCCAGGCTTAAGAATTTATCAATTATATATTTATACATTGACAAAAAAAAAAAGGCTGGATGAAATTATCCCTCCAACACTAACACACCTTTATAAATCTAGATATCTAAGTATTAGTTTCTCCAGGAAATTTCCATTTAACGTTGCATTATGAATAGAATTACATCCAGCAAACTAATCAGTCTTTTCCAAAGAAAAAGATGTAATTAAGAATAACAGTAAAAAGATTTGACTTATTCCCAACTTGAGCTAAATATTCCCAATGCATTTTAAGCTTATTTTCATTCCAACACTAAGGCTTGCCACGAATCTGCAACTCATTCTCTTCCAGCAAGATCACCTTTTATTTCAAAGGATTATTTACAGAATTAGGTGAGTTATGTGGCTCACATCCAAAACTATCATCTTGAACACAATTCCCCAGCTGCTGCCCAACTGGAAAGGCACCTACACTTCTCAATTTAAAAAAAAAAAAAAAAGTCTCTACGTCTCTAAAACTCCATTCCTTCAAGCATCCAGCATCATCTAATATTGGCCAGTATTATGCAGCCTAGCATTTATTTTCATGTTGCTCTTAAATATTTATACCTTGAAATGCAACAAAGCACAAACAGTAAGTTTCTGACTTAACCAGATTTACTAAGTCCCTATTCACTAACCAAAACACATACAATATTTAAAACTGATTTGATATAGACCAATGACAATTTTTGCTAACCATGTGTTTTACAAAACATTTTCCTCACTTTTCATTTAATTTGTGCCTGCTCAAGAGATTTAATCAGCTGAACTAATTTAATGAGGCAAAATGAAAAATCTAGGATTCATTTTTAAGCATCAGTTTAAAGAGGAAAAAATGTTTTTCAACAGCTTTAGATGGAAGACTGTGCAACCACTGCAGATGAGGGGGAAAAAACGTGCTATCCTGGAGAAAAGAAAATTTAATCACAGCGAGCACTGATTTATGAAAAAATGATTACATTCTTAAGGCTGTGCTTCTACCCTGAAAGTGAATACAAAAATAATACTGTGATATGCATTGGCTACTGAGTCTAATAAAGACAGCCTGAAGTTTAAGAACAATGCAACCTGACAGTGCCACAAGGTGTCCCTAGATTCTCAAAGCTGAACTGCCTTCTGCCCTCATCATCGCCAACAAATAGAAGACAGTCCACTGCCATGGCTATATTTTGCTCCCTTGGTCTTCTGGGTTTTTGTGTTGTCTATTAATATTGAACATCTTATTAAGTCACCTAGTAAGCAATTAGCCAGAGACAATATAAAGAGAAATGGAGAAACAAACTCTTTAATATACATGTCAAAGCATTAGGTAGCCATATTACTGCTCTTGGGACATTGCCAAGGCCTCAACAAATTTAATTATCATTCCTAAGTCTAGATTCACATGTTTCTCTAGAACTGCGATCACTCAAAGGTCACTTGTGAAATCATTATGGAGCATATATCTCATTACAGTCTGTGAAACAAGTTACGCTTTCCCAGTAAACCTAGGTAAAAATATATACGCACACACCCCAAAGAACAGCATGGTAATAAAATCTGACAATCTGACAATAAGAGAAAATGTATCATTAAAAAAAAAAAAAAAAAACTAATAATGTCTCCTAGCACTTTTTAATCACAGCTACTGAACTGTTGCATCCTGAAGAACGTGGCTTGTTTTAATTATTTATTGGGAGTTGATGGTTTATTTGGAAGAAAATGCAATTATATCCTGACACTTTAATCACTATCAGTTTGTTTTGTTCCCCTGCTACTGCTAAGAGGAAAGTTACCTTCCTATGGAAATTCTGACATTTCTGTAATTGGTTTTGCAACTCTTCCAAGAGGCTGTAAAATATTTGTAATATTAAATTTGCCCAAAAATTTAAGTTACAATATTATTAAGATTGATGGTTAATAACACCAATAAACTGAACCTCAAATGGATTAAATTTCTTTTCTCCTTTCCTGTTAGATATGTGCTATATAGCCTTTGGGAAGCAAAATCCCCACTGATGGCAAAGATGGAAATCAAGCTTTGCCCCTTTATAGACCCATCCAAATAGCTCAACATTGACAAAGAAAAAAAAAATAGAAAAATAAAGGACTAGCAAATCAAAGGCTCTTTGAATGGATGAGAATTCAACTCCACTGAAGTTGAAGGGAATTTTGCTAAATTTAGCCTTCAGGTTAGAGGCTTGCTCTTAATAGTTGATCAAAACCAGGAAAAGTAAGTGACATTCTCAGAAATCTGTGGAAAGCATTAGCTAGTTACAGTATTCAGAATATTTCAGAATATCCAGTAAAATATTTCTGTGTGTGTTAACAGGTCAATTCAATATTTACTTCCAAGATCAACTTGCTTCATTCAGAAGTTTTAACATTATTTATACACAACCACATGATGAACCTGCTAGCCATCCTTCAAGGAGTGCTACATGTGCAAGCATAGAAGTAGAAGAAGAGAGGAAAACAAAATGCCATAAGCAGCTGGACCAGATCACAACACCGTTTAGGCTGACTTCAGCTCCCACACAAGGGCATTTTCATCTTCCTCTTACATTACTTAGGAATCTTAATTCTAAGATGTTTTTCAAATGAGAAGCAGTACTGGTTACAAGGTCACTCCTAAGTGACCTAAAAAGTGTCTTTCCCATTACTGAGCCAGAGCTAACAGACCACAATTTTCAGCAGGGTTGATGCTCTGGCTTAGTGCTGGACAAGTGGTTACACAGCTCCCTGGGCAACACAGTGCAAGCTCAGGGCTCCCTGAGGAATACCCTGGAGAGGGTTTCTTTTACCCTCTCTGAAGAGGGTAGAAAGCTTGCAAGAGCAAATGAACTAAACATCAAGTGCCATGCAATTTGACACCACACCTGAGAATGGGGACAAATGCATCTATTCAATCCAGATTCTCGCCACCACAGCATAGTTCAAGTGTTAAGACACCTAAATGCATATCTCTACCAGAGCCAGACTATGTGGCCTTAAATGCTTACCTATGCCAATCAGCAGGGTAAAAAGTGATCTGGGGTTGCGGGAAATTGAATGGTCCAGACACTCAAATTCTCATTTCCTAGAAGCAGACAGTGTTTGAACAGTCAACAGTTACATCAAATAAAGCAAAATCAGAAGTGATTTTAAGTTCTCTGTGTTTAAATCAGACAGAGCAGTGGGAAACACACATGGGTGAAACTGTCAACAAGAGAAGCACGTGCCAACCCAAACAGCATGAACAACTCAAATATAGCTGACTTAAAATATATTTAGCTAATACTGAAGTAGCAATAGGTAATTCAAAGAAAAAGATGTACTTGACCAAATTATCCCCCACAGCTCATAACCACAGCTCTTGGTGCCCTTGGTTCATCAGTGTTGTGGAAGACATTTATTGACTATTTTCCCTTCTATTGCCAAGCTCACCAGGGTTAATGCAGTTAGTTACTCAGCACCTCTGATGCAGCCAGGACAATGTTTGACTGAAAAATGCACACATTTTAACAAAGCAAGTATCAAACAGCTTAAGGAAATAGTGACAAGAACTGCTTTCACAGTGTCACAGTCAGTAAACACACAATGACAACTCTGCTCTTCATATCCTACAAGGGCAAAAGCTAACCAGGTGCTGAGTGTCTGCAGAATCTAAATAAATTTAGTCATAGAATTAGGTAACACTTCATCAAAAAAAAAAAAAAAAAAAAAAAAAAAAAGGCAGTGACTTGCTGAAGTAGGTTCTCACAGAAGTGATAAACACTGACATACAGGCTTTTATTGGAGAAAAAGAGTTCTTTTCCAGAATGCCAGGTGAAATCCTTAAACTATTTTTGTTTTCCCTAGGTCATCTGAGACCTGAACCCCATGAACCCTGGCATTCAATTCTTATGCTCCCTGAGTCTGCTCCCTGAGTCTTGTTAAACTAAAAATCCACACACTCGACTGAAAGCCAAAATGTGTGCACACACCCCCACCAACCCTCACACACACAAAAGAAAGCACTCCTTTTATACAAACCTGACACCTTTTTTGATGCGTACTATATGCCTAATGTAGAAAGTAAATTCCCTTTAGTTGAGAGCGCACACACATGAGCTTATCCATAGGGAGATCTAATCACTGGCATACACTTCTGTGTCCATCAACCTATACTTGCATAGAGCCTGTTCAGGTAAATTAGAAAAAAAAAAAATCAGATTCCACTCCTTAATTTTCCAGTGTTCATACAGGTAAAATTCATCAGGTTTTCTTAACACATGCACTAAAAACTTTGAAAACATGCTGAACTGATCAACTTTGCTATTAAAAACACCTTTGTAATTGATGATGTTTGCCTATGGATTGATGGCTTTCCACCGGAGCTTAGAAAATACTTTATTCTGAAGAAAGGAAGCCATCTTTAGCACAATCACAGTGAGGTGGAGGGAAGGAAATTAACTTCCTTGTGATTTTTTGATCCTGCTTATTTAGTCACATAAATCTTGTGCCAGACTTATCTAAATCCATTATAAGACTTGCTCTATCTTTTAGTTTCATTTTTTCATTCTAGCTTTCATTTTTGAAGATTACTTTATAATCTACTTTATTATTGCTCTTATTAGACAAGACAATTATACTGCCAGGTGCAGGTAATTTCTTATAACCTGCTCTTAGTATTTCCAAGGCCATCAGTTCCTGAAGCAATCCAATGAGCTCAAAAGACAGACATACAATATAGAAAAGGCAAAACAACCTGACTTTGCAAAAAATAGATGTTTTGTAAGATATTGTTATTGTACTATGGCTAGTGCAAGCCACTACATCTAATTCCAGCAAGAATTAATACACATCCATTTACCTGATTCAAATGAAAGGTTTTCAAATTTATTTCCTCTGTTTGCTAATACAGTGAAACATTAAAAATATTTAAGCTTATCCCCAGTTGAATAGTATGAAATATCTAGGTCATTCACCTGCATGCTATTCTTAATTACATAGCTCTTGGTACTCCCACTGAAAGAATACATTCCAGTTTACACCTATCAGTAAACTGCTGAAATAGCATGCACTAATGAACTCCAATTAAAAGGTTTTCCAATTAGTTTACAGCTTTCATTTAAGTCTCTGTAGCCGAGATCAGAATAACAAGGATAGACACAGGAATGCACACTAAAAGAGGAAAAGTCAAATCTATTTCCTGCAATATGGCTCTCTTTACAGATGTGAACATGTGTTTTTGTTCTTAATACTCTCACTATAAAATGCAGTATGCCATTAAGAAAAGAATTTGATCAATTAATTGAGTATATTCAGTACCTATTTTCTAATTAACATAGATTAACATAATTACAACATGAAACGATCTAATGGTTAACTGAATTAAAAGTGTAAGGGTAGAAACTGAATGAACAATCTGTAGAAACTGAGTTGACAAGAAGGTGCTTATCTGTACAACTCAGAATTTTGAGATAGGGACTATACCACTGATGAGCTTCTATGAACAACTCATCTATTTCAAAAACGCCAAAACCTTCAGAGAAGAAAGGTGTCCCACTCAGCCCATCAATTTTTTTGGTTTTGTTTTGCTGTCTGATTTTTAAATACAACACTCATGAATGTGGCGTTATGTTACCACACCAGAAGTAAAAGAATCATCAAGATACTGACCTCTACCAGAAACCGAACAGTCATAATCTCAGATTGTCATTAATCCCCTGAACTTTAAAGTTTGGTCCTGAACTCTTTGATCCAAAGCTATTCTCCTAACATTTTTGGCACAGTTCAAAGTCAAAGGAGGATAAGACCTATTTTCTAGGTGCATTTCAAAAATTAGCCCAAGCTGGTTGAAGTCTGAAGAGATCACCGCTTTTTTTTTTCTTTTCCCTTTTTAATCAGTATGATAATTTTAGTATCTCATGTTTAAATAGACCATTTCACTGCAGTTGTCAGCCACTTCTCATATGGAGCTACTTCCTTTCACCTTCCATGAATTCAGCAGATCCAGACCATCAAAAGAGCATGCTTTCACTTTAAGTTTGCCTTCATATTAATGCATCTGTATTTTGCTGTAAGAAACATCTGGGACAACTACAGACAGCCTTTCATAAATATGGTAGCCCATATGGCAGAACAAATGCCAAGAGAAAAAATAAATTCTCTTGTTATGCCCATTTAGTTTTGCTTGTAGTTAAAAGCAAAAATAACAAAAGGTGTTTCTGTACCCAACACCCTGATTTACTGGCACTGTGTATCTCTAAGCCAGAAAACAAAAACATACTCCTCTTCCTGGCCTAACCTCCTAATACCAATAAAGGACTACAAAAATATTATTCTATCAAAAGATGGTATTCAAAACCAAGTCTAGTATTTACCATTAGAAGACATCATGCTCTTCTTGTGGCATTTCCCAGGCAGCAAGTTCAAAAAGCAAGCTGGGCCTTTTGAGTCTTAACTATCCTAAATGCCACCCCAATCTGGTGAATCCTAGCACATCGTTGCTGTTGATATTTTATGCAGGTCTGTTTGAATGTGTGCCTCAAACCTAAAATCTCAGCTACATGACAAACCATAAAAGACAGCTATCATAAGGCATCTCTTCTACAAAGACAACAATATGCAGGTTTGGAAGGTAACTCCTATATCTTGCAATGTACACACATTATCTAGAATTCAGAAAACAGTTAGTAGGGGCTGGTGCCCATGTCTCACTTGCTTCTAAGCACTCACGATGATCCGTTTCCTAGGCTGGAGCATTCTCAATTTATAATGATCAGTTCTTGTCTGAGTATACATTGCATCGTGTTAAAGCTTTACCTAGACTACACAAGTATCACAGATGCTTTAACTGAGATTAGAAAGCAAATTTAGATAGTATTTAAACCCTGTTCCATCACTACAGTAAAGGTAACACTTAGCTCAGTAAAATACAGGCTTGCTGTAAAAGAATACGATACAACCAACTAGCCACTTTTTTATTTTTACTGTAATGACTGAAGTATTACATTTAAACTGAATGTGCATAAAACAGAAAAATAATCAGGTTTTGTTCACAATTTTAAGTTGCAGGTACATGGTATATCATATCACACTAACACCCTAAAGACACACTAGAGAAAAATATTTTATTCCAAGTGGCAATCCTGAGCATGCAGCTCAGGCACTAGATTTCTTCATTTTATGAATTTCTGTGTGAAAGTTATAGCTGTAACAGATCTAGCTGTTTTCTCTGGGGAGGGAGGCATGGTAAGAACGTATCAAACAGCCCTGAACAGGCAGCTACATAACAAACCACTGTACAAACTCCGATGCTCAGAAGCATCCTTGTAGCAGAGTTTTGCCCTTGTTCCCTTTATGAAAGGGAATTAATAGAAGCCAGAGATATACTTTAGTTGAACATTTTTTTATGAACTAATTTCCTTATGGGCTCAGAGCACTAGGAGAGGGGTGGAGGGGGGAACTGCATCAAAAATGCAACTTTCTCCTGCCCAGTAAAATATAATAGCAAGCACATAGGATATTTCTAGATAGTTCTTTATAGGTCACAAACAAAGAGGAAGGGTGAAGGCAGGTTTCCCTAATAGCATCATGCCAATCAAATTCCTGTTTCAACTTAAAGCAGCAAGAATTTAGTGTCTCTTCACTGACTGCCAAGACCCGAGTAGACATCAAAATTTCACCCCAGCTTGCTGTAATTATTTTCCTACATAACACAGATATTGGTGAAATACTATAACACTGCTCAGCTACTGCACTTCTCACAGTGAACTTCTAGTACTTTTTAGAATAGTATTTGAGCCATTTGGCATAGCTGTGTTCCTCTCTAAAGAGAACTGTGTACTTGATAATTTTAATGGTAGCAGACATTTTAATGTTTATGGTATTTTGTGCAGAACATTTCACAGTTAATAGAATGCAACAGCAGACCTTTCTCCTTAAAAGGCTTTGTAAACTTTCTATGTGTCTCAAAAAATCATGTTGTATGTTGCATTATATTTTTGCATAATACATTATGCCAACAGTTGTTTAATATCCCTAAAAATATCCCTAAGTATCCTCAAGCAGAAGTTAAAAAATGCAGTCTGCGGAAGAACTGGTTGGTCCTAGAACTATACAGCTCACAATGCAGCTGATTTTTCTGCAGATTCCCAAGACAACATTTTGAGCAAGATGAATGTGTCAACTTTGACCAGATTACTTAAATTGCTGACCCTTCTGCCTGTACAAACTTCTGTGGACTTGTTAAAGGCTTCTACTACAGACTTAACAGGATGGGGTATTAATTGTAATTTTGGTTTGTCACCTCCATTCATACAGACTTATCTGTCAGTCCCACCCTCCAGCTGAATGCAAGTAAGATCACCATTCCAGATTGCCTGTAGGGCAAAAGAAATCAAAGCAACAGGTCATGAATAAATCTTGGTACTTCCAACAAACTTTGAAGAAGAAGAGTTCAAATGCTGACTCAGTACCAGGCCTACTTTGGTTTGGGAATACAGCAGCTGACTGAGAGGACCCTTCTCTCAGCACAAACTACTGATCTGTTCCCAACTGGATTGCGCTATTCCCCTTTTCAAATTCCTACCTCCATGTTACACCACTCTCAGGCTTACACAGGCACAGCTGACTGAACTCACCCTTCTTATTAACCCCATTAGGGATTAATAGGGATTATCCCAGTTTAGGGATATGGTTTAGTGGGGACTCCTAGCATTAGGTCAGAGGTTGGACTCGATGATCTTGAGGTCTCTTCCAACTTAGAAATTCTGTGATTCTGTGATTAGAAACCAACAAATGGCAGACCCAAATTCAGCCAGTCAAAATAGAAAGATAACTTAAAGCAAATTCAGAACCACAAACAATATCAAGGTGCTGCACCTTAACTGCAGGCTGTGCTGCACTGCCATCCATGAGAAGTGCAGAGTCCAGAGCACCAGTCAACAGGGGGGCAGCTGAAAATCAACTCAATTTCCTCACAATTTAAGTAGAGGTCATCCTAAAGCAACCAGCCTGAAAGTCATGGTAGGCAGCTAATCAAAACCAGAAATTGCTTCCCTGGTGTCAGCCCAGATGGAAGAAGGAACCTGCATGTCATTGCCCCAAATAGCTAGCAGGAGTTTTATTTCTGTGCAACGGCAACTTAAAGTAATACATAAACAGAACAGCATGGGTCCAAAATTTTTGCTCTGTAGGATCTCTCAAAGGACTTGGACTAGACTAGAAGAAAATTCCATCCATAAAATTGTGTTTACTGCATGAAATAAAGGTAGCACGAGATACCTCATGCATCCAGCAGATACTGGAAAGGGTATTGTGAACTCTGCTGAAGAAATAAAATAAAATAAAATAAATAAATAAAACAATTGTAGGGAAGCAGGTATGTTATCTACTACCATTTATAACATGAATCATTAACACATTAAAGACACACGAAGCTCTGAAAATGTCTGAATCCTAAAATACATTTTTGAGGGTACTGTTATACCGTTCAGTGTACTATAACGATCAAAAAAAGGATATGCATTGTTATTCTACGTAAAAAGAGTAGAGGATAAGGTGAAAGATCATAAAGTCATCAGATAAATCAGCATTACACTCAAGTAGTATATCGTGTTCACCTGAAGATTCATTTCAAAAAGAACAGATGATAGCTGATGAATTCAGAGACAGATGATAGATGTGATGAGAAGTGCTCTATGCCCAGATGATAGGGAAATGAAAAGATTTTGAAAGAAATATAATAAACTGCACAGAAAATATAATTTATGAATTTCTATTCATCTTTTCTTGCAAAGCAAGACTGCTCAGAAGTGGGGAAAAAAAAAAAAGGAATTTTCAAAGCAACACCCATTAATCATTCTCTCTTCTCTACATCGGGCAATTAGTCTGAAATTCATTGGTACAAGGTTATGACCTAAATGACAACAGCAGAATAACTAAGTGGTCAAAGTAAATTTTTATAATCAGTCAGGAGTAATGACAAATAGAAAACACCTACTGAATAGCAAGGTCATCCTTGTCCTGTCCATGAGTTTATGGAAGAAAGTTTCTTCTGTCTTCAGAAAACAGCCAATTTGACAGCACAAACACGCTGTCTCAGATGAGCATGACATTTCTACTGGAACTTGGGTGGTTAAGGTATTAGCCAGAGCTCCTGCCTATGTTCTCCCGCTGGCCTACTCTGCTCTTCAGTAATGAGCAGAACAAAAACAAAAGCCTTAAAGCCAGCCTTAGAGGAGCGTTTTCATGCCCACATTAAAATGCTATAATCTTTAAGTTGGACCTAATAGTGACCTTCACCATTTGATTGTTAAATACCCCAGATACCTAAAGGTATATCTCCAGGCATCCAAAGACTTCCAAGGTCTAACCAGACTATCTGAAAGACCAATAAAAACCCAAGGACAAGGCAGAGGAAGTTCAGTATCTATCCTTTGGATACACATCATACACACCAAAAAGAGAGCACCCCTCACATCGTAGCAAGGCCACACCATGTCCTCAGAACCTGCAGGAGCCAGGAATCCTCAGCATCAAGGCATACACCATCATCTGCTGCTCCCTAAAGGATGCGGAGCCAAATTTGACACCATAGCCAACAGGGAAGGGGCCTCACCAGTCCCATCCCATCTCCCTCAAGTAGGACAGGCTCCGAGATGGCACCTAGCTTCAACCAAAAGCCCCAGCCACAAGACAAGGTGACTCCAAGATCTAACCAGAAAGTCCACAGAACAGGACAAGTCTTGAATCCAGCCAGGGCGACTAAGGTCAGACGGCCCAGTGATCACCAAGCAGGTTTCACAGTGAAGAGCCACATAACGGTGGAATGTACCTGTGCTTCCTAAGTCAGCAGAAAGGTTGGGGTCTGGATCAACAGGACCCCAGATGCATTTCGTCTGCTTTTCTACTTGCTAGGTAGGACTAGGAGGAGTGATTTAGAGCCACTATTGTCTGAGAAACCCAAACAAGGATGTATGACATTCATTCTGTATTTCCAAATATGCAGCTCTATGATCAACGTGATCAGTTCTCTATTTCCATTCCTCTCCCAGATATTTATATTACCTCAATCTCTCATCTACAGACTTCAACAAATTCATTTTTCTTCCACTTCATTGTGAAGTATGAAACAGCAAAAGGCTAGACTTCAAGAAATTTCACTAAAAACACAATCTAAGATGATTTCTGATTTATAAGTACATTTTGAGCCCTTTTCAGCCACTTAGTATTCACATGCTGACTGCACATTTCCTTGCTTTCTTAGCTGAAAAGCCAGATGTTAGCAAGTCAAACGCTCTAAATACTTCCATTGCATCAATAACACTACAGTTGCAAACCAAACATGTTATCTCATCAGAAGAGATAAAGTTAGCTGAAGAAAAATCTATCATCTATAAAAGTATGCCAATTGGCATTAATTATCTTATAACTTCTTATAATTGTGTTAATTGAGACTTGTATCAGGCTTTCCATTATCTTGCCTGGATTAATGTTGGTCTGACAAGCCTATAATTATCCTGGTCATTGAATTTACCCATTTTAAATGCAGCAGAGCATTACCTTATTTGCAATCCTCTGGAACCTACCTAATATTCTGAGGCTTTCTGAAAATCAAAATTCTATTAGTTTCTTCCTACTGCATATTTAATTGCCTGGTAAGTATTCACAATTCAACTTGCAAGTCTTTTTGCACATTTTATAGATAGACAGATATATTACCCAACATACCCCTTAATGATTTCTTTTAGCAAGACACTGACCTCTGTTTTACTAGTTGGCTGGTTTAATTTCCTATTATTCATATTATTCTTGCATAAATGTCTAACTTCTGAGTTATTGGCTACTTCTTTTCAATAAATATCACAAGCTTCTGTCATCATCTGTTTTGACCATAAATTAGCAGAACACCAGCATATGCATGATTTCAAGCACACGATACAAGAAATTAGGCTCATGAATTTTCAAGAATTTTACATACATTTAAAAGTGGGGAAAAAGTAGTAAATTTGTCCCTCAGTTATAAATTTGCTTCCTTGAAAATAAGCACATGTAATGTAGCTTTGATATACTATGGAACCAAAACTTAAGGTACTTGACTGAAGTTTCCTCTGATATCTGTAAAAAGCTAAAATGGTGGCACCTTTTCCTTCAAATTCTGGAAAAAAAAAAAAAAAAATTGCATTCCTTTTCAACCAGGGACAAAGGCCTTTATTATGTAACATCAGGAACCATTTTAAATTTGTTCAAATTTTGATGAAAAATTGTGCATGCATATCCTAGTTGCTTTGAATACAAGCATTAGCAAATAGTCACATTCCATTCAAACAGGATTTAAAAAAAAAAAAAAGGTTATAAAAATATTCAGTCATTATCCAAGCAGTTTTCAAACTACCTTCAATTGTAAAAAAAAAATATGATTTTGGTCTAGTTTAATTAGGACCGGTTCCTATCTGAGGCTATCAAGGTAGAAACTTAAATACATCAAATATTTAGGAGAGGTCTTCGCATTTGCAGTTACAAAAAGTATTGTAAGAAAAAAAATAAGTAGTAAAAAGCTTTTAGAATTTTTCAAATTAAATAGTTAATTTTACTGTCAAAAGTATCAACTTCATGGACTTGAGACCAAAGTCCTGTACAAATTTGAACAGTTTCCCACCTACCTAATGTGGACAATTCCACACACCACAGCAAACACCTTAGAGAGCTGTTTTATGTCATTTGGTCTCAAGCAAATTATTTAATGACTGAGTTCACTTCAAGAGAAAGTTCACATTCATTATATTTCTGCTATATCCTCTTTATCATTTGGCTTAGAGACAGAATATTGTCAAACAATAAGTCTTCTCACTATCCCAGAAGCCCAGGCTCTCCATTGAATAACACTGTTTACAAAATATTTCTGGCACTCTGGAAGAATTAGAGGCTCTCATTTAAGTTTTATGACAGAGAAGCCAGAAGCAGCATTAGAAGTTTTAGCTCTGGAAGGGACATCCAAATGCCATCACAAATTCTAATCATATGCTGCATGGACATCTAGTCTTGTAAGCATAAGTGTCTTTTGGCAAGGAGAAAATCCTTGAGTAAACAGCACAACCTTGCTTTCACATCCAGCATTTCCAGTCAGAGCGTTTCATTTCAAGCCCCCTCACTTTCTTGCTTGCCTTTAAGTCCTGTGAAAAATACTGGTATATTTTTGTCTCCTCACCGCACGAGAGAACAGAGGAAAAAAAAAATCACTGATTTTGTTCACAAAGACAGGTCAATTGGAGACTACACCGAAGTTTTCAACAAGCTAGGAAAACTATTTTAATATCAAGTACATGCCAGCTGGAATTGAGAGTTGCCCCTAGGTCTCAGTTTGGGAAAGCACTTCAGCAAGTGCTCAACCAGCCTCATCTCAAGTTTGATTTCAGCATCTTTGTAACACCAGTTTCAAAGCAACAGAAGCACACACAGCCCCACATCACCCAATATCCAGCAAAACATGTTTTATTCAATCCCATGGGCTATCTGATATTTTCCATGTGATTAGACACACGCACACACCCAAGCAGCCAACAGGTGCCTGCATGCTCAGAGCCTCCCAGTGCAGCAGCAGCTTACAGCCGGTGCCTTCCCCTTACATGGCAGGATCAGAGGACCAGGAGCTACCCCTGAGAGCAGCACTGCTCTTGTCAGCACCCAGCTCTACGGCGCTACTATTGCTGATCTCCTTCGGGATTTTCTTCCCTTGCAAGGTGTTTTTCCACTGCTGTTGAGCTAGTCACCAACATACAAATATTTATTTTCTGTTTTCACTACTAAGCTACATTTAACTGAAAGGAGATCAGTCTTAACCCTCTACTTCTTCATCCTCAGTTCATCTGGACAACATGGAAAGGTGTTCAGTTCCACAATATCAATTGACAAAACTGATATTAGCCATTATTACCCTCCTGTATCATTAATTCTTTCTTCCTGGATCTTAATAATTCCGTGACAAAACTTTGTCAGCTTTCTACTAAGCAGTATTAGAACATCCATAGTATTTTTCTCAAGTACTGCAAGAATTAATGTATTTTGCTCACTTTTGCAGGAGCTTCAAAGAAATAACTATTACAGGTATCTATCTCCCTACAACACAAAATGAACTAAATATAATGTTGTTAACGCTTTTCTTTTTAATCCCACGCCTCAGTCTGTTGTGTTTTTCCAAAATCCTCAAAACCTTAACCTCCTGTAATTACATAAATTCAAGCTGGTATACCTTTGTTTGCCTTTTTAAAAATATATTTACATTATTAAGGTTGCTGAAGATATCTTCAAACTCTCTGTTCTGATGTCAAACCTTTATACAAGCAGCCTTTAAAACGATCTTATAAATCACCTAAAAAAAACTTGAGAGCGAATTTCATAGCTGGGGAAGATATAAAAAGACAGACATGGCTTGCCTGGTTGTAAGGGCTTCAGCACATCAACCAGCCCCAAAAGTTTCGGTCCTTGGATAGATGAAATCAGAGCAGATATGCACACAGTGACTCTGAGAGGAACAGACAGCTGAGCACCTTGTAAATCCTGAGCTTAAATATTTGTTTTTACATACTGGAAATCGGATGTTCTCCAGTAACACATGCTGCAGTCTGGAAGTTATTATGAAGACATGTGACATTGATACCTTTAACACTGCACTGTGAAAGTTTCACCTTCCCCACTCACCACCACTCTCACACTCTTGTTCACACTCTTGTGGTCTTCTCAAAATAAACAAAGACAAAAAATATTCTCTCTTCGGAAATAATAGAATAAAAAAACAGATGCAGGGAAACATTATGTTGATTAATATGTATTATGACTCCATTTTACAATATATAATATTATGGAGAGCTCTTCCTATACAAAAACTGCCTTTTTCTTGTGGTTGACCTCGCATTCATTGCAGCTAATTTTGTTACACATCCCAGCGATTAAAGCTATAGTCACAAGGTGCTCCTTTGATTTCATTAATGCCAAAGTGCCTCAGGGTTTTGTTCAGTACCAGTACTGTGAGACTTGCCAGGAGCTTAATAGTCAAAAACATTTAGCAGAGTAGCCCAGGGACTTGATACCAGGAACACTCCATGTGATGAACTCTTCTTGGTCCTCATTTAGCACTAGTAGCAATTATAAAGCTATAAAATTACCATGGCTTTTTTTTTCTTAATATTCATAACATTTAAAATAACAGAAAGAAGAGAGCATAACGTCATGAAGGAAAACAAAGTTATGGCTGGGTTTTCTTGTATCACCATTTAAGTTGTGCAGGCAAGTTCCTTCACACTCATTTCCAATGGGGGGAGGGGGAAGAGAGGTGAACAAAAAACAAACTAGCTTCAAAAAAAAATACACTTCTGCTAAATAAAGTTTTGAAGGCAGAAGAGGAAGGTTAAGTGCCTTAACATCCACTTAGCTCGGGTTTAGCTCTCAGTACAGCAAGCATTCCACCTTTAAAAGAATCACCCGGGGAGAAAAGTAAAACAGCATGACTATATGTGCAAATTTGGTTGCTTGAATAATGGTGGGGAGCCTCATTAATAAAAAATGCACACAAAGATAAGTAATTAAGAAGAAAAATACTGACATTGCTCCTAGGTTAAGTGAAATTGCCATAAAATATTCCTAAACAGATTTTAAAGCTTTCACTGGGGTGAAAGCAAGCTTTTCATTTGTTGTTGTTGTTGTTTAAACCAAAATGTGATCCACATAAAAACAAAATTGAAGGTATCCATTCAACCATACTTGAAAAAATTCAGAGAATCACATAGTTGCCCATCCAGTGCTATAAAGCCATTATTTTTAATCAATTGCTGTATTTACTAAGCTCGTTTTGAATCCTCACATAAAGCTATTGTGTAGAAAGCCTTGATTTTTGCAGTAAGCATGGAGACAGGATGCAGACAGAATACAAAGCATGGATCCATTTGATAATCTGACTTCCCTAGCGGGACAGCAGTGCTTCCATTACCACACATATGAAAAAAATTCTTCCCTATGCACATATTGTCTTGACAAAAACTAAAGCGATTGTTTTTTGTTTTTTACATGCACAAAGATAAGCAGCGACTTAAAAGCTGTTGCAAGTGATCAGTGGCACATTGAGTGATCTGCATGTGCAGATATGAAGGACATGACTACACCTGAAAGCTTGCTCCCCTGCTGTTCTATGAGTGTAGTTCCACAGTCAAAGCACACTGCCAATTGAGAAAAGCTGGGGAATGAGTCCCAGATCTGTACTGTCATCTTTGCCAATTTACAGCAACCTGCCGCCTTTATTTCTGTGACAACTGGAGCCATTCAATCCCATGTCATCTTGAGACAATTTATTCCAAGTCTACTATTCTGTTTCATTTGCCAACTCTAAATTGAAATTAGTCCAAGAAATTTGTCTGGAATTTAATTCATGGATGTAAAAATCAAGTGAAAGAAAACTCAACCCTATTAAATATAATTATATAGGAGAAATGGAATCAAGTTTATGAGCTATGACATAAGAAGTTTGCAGCAGTTAAGTGTTTGCTGCAGAATTGTTCCTTCTGAAATGTTAGGAAGTTGTTCATGTAGAAATAAGACAGCTTCCAGGTTCAGAAGACAGAAGATAAGAAAAAAAAAACACTCAAAGATAAACTAAGTGGAAGTCCAGAAGTCAGACATTTCAGAAGCGTAAAATTAGTTTGTTTTTTAAGAACTATGCATGGATAATAATAGTCTTACTACAGAGACAGGGATGTGACTGGCCTTGACTATTAGCTTAAGCAATAAATTTCAGTCACAGCTGTTTCTTGCAGAATACAGAAGATACAGTCAGCCTGTGTACGCATGTGTGCAAGAGTGAAGTGACAGCCTTCAGCATCATTATATGTTAAATTACTGGCAAGTTTAACAGTACAAGAGGATGATATATTGAATTTAAGTCTGTTGATGACATTTAGTTACCCTTAATTGATTAGTTTCTTGGTACTAAAATAATCGCAGGGAGAAAGAGGGGTGGATGGAAAAATGAAATTCATGAATTATATATCTTCTCCACCTTCTCTATTATTTCTTTATTTTTCTCCTCCTTTTATGAAGAGAAAGAAAATGACTTCTAACACTGAATTAGAATAAAATAGGCATTAAAACGCGCTGTCTAGCTCATTACATCCTCATACTGCAAGCTTTTTTCATATTACAATAGGTTTTTAGTCAACACTTCTACCAAGAGGATCAAATCACAGTCTCCCATAGCCACCCCTTAGTTCTAGTGAACAACTGTCAACAGAGATACATTATTTTCAACATCTTGGTCTTTGAAAGTACTCAAAAGATTTGTAGGAATATATTTGATCTATAGGCTTTGGGCAGAAACTGCTTTGGGCATGTGCTGTTCAAATTGGGCAACGATTACTTACCGGATACATTAATGCCCTACTTGAGCAAAGGGTGCATTGGTACTAGCATTGTGAATTTTCCACTGAAACAGCTATTTACTGGCTGTTTCCTAAAAAAAAAAAAAAAATGACAAGACAGGGAGATAAATTTTCTGTTATTATAGTCTACGATAGGAGATCAGACCAAGAAAGGAAATCATAGCACTGTTATGCACTTACTCCCCCTGCCTTGAAAGTGGAGTAAAATCAACCACCTCCCTCCCTGCCATCCAAGTAGAAAAGTGGTTCCAGAATTATGCTGGTTTCAAGGTTTGCTTTCTTCTGTGTGAATTGCACCTAGGGAACTGCTACAGATCAAGCGATCTACCAGCATCTCAAAAGGAACAAAGGCAGCCATGCCAGGTCTCTCCAGACCTACTTCAGTGCCCAGCTTGCCAGGCCAGCTTTTCCATCAAATCAATAAAACCAGTCACGTAATCCGTAGAGGGAAAACATTTACTGAGAGGGCTGACCTGAGAGAGACATGCAGTCCCTTTATTGAAGTCTGTAAGGATCAGAGCCCCTGGCAAAAACCACTTAGAGGAGAAACCTGGTAGGACTCTGACAGATTGGCTCAGGTATGGCTCTGACAGGTTTTCTGCACCCCTGCAGACTGTGTTTGCTGCAGTGTCTCAACTCAAAGACAGACCTTTTCTTGAAGGGACATGGTGGAAAAACTTTGCCTTCCCCTTAGCATCCTTCACTTCACAAAAGTTCCTCAAATTCATCTCTCTGAAAGCATGTTTAAATTAGTCTAAACAGACTTGAAACTGGAAACCAGCTAGACTTCTCCTGTTCCGTTCTATTGAAGAATTAACCACTTCTGAAATTTACCACTTTCTAGGTCACTTAAGCACAGAATTAATAAGACAGACCTAATATTGACCTGCATGGTTCATAAATGGTCTGTCATTTATGCCCACTATGAATCAATAACTTTTATCCTTTTGCTTTCCATCCTTAGAGCAGTTGAGCTGTTCCAACATTTTCTGCTCATATCAAGTGTCAAAATGACTAGTGATTTAGTTCAACTGCTTCTTCAAACTTTGTAGGCTCCCTGTTCTCCTTTGTGACACTTCTGTAATTTTCTTACCCCTACAGGCAAAAACATATCAAGAATTTCTCCACAATACAGATAAACATCTCCTCTTCCCCCTCCCTCAGTATTCCAGTTGGTACTGTTCCCTCTTTATATATAACGTGCAATTTTGTTTTTATGCATAAAATATATATGTATAAATATGGATGGATTTTTTAAAAGGATTTGAATTATATCTGTAATAACAGTAAACATACACTATTATGCAAGTATTGTATGGATGGACTACAAAACTGTAGAAATTTTAGCTGCAGTTCAGTACCTGGTGCCCTGAAATTTCACCAGTTGTGTAACAAACTGACACCATCCCCAATGAAGTATTCACTGTTCCTCCAGGCCCTGACTATTTAAGGGATATATGCAATTTAAAATACGTAGGTTTTCCTGGCCATTAAACAAAACATGTAACTAAGCATCAAAAAAGAAAAATTATTGCTTGCCTATATCAGCTGCTTTTGTCCCCAAAATGATAAATTACAATCCTCAAGTCCCATGCTGAGTCAGAGAATGCGTTCTAACCCACTGCAGCACTGGCTTTTTCTGTCCTTATACGCTGAGTTTCTTCAGCACTACTCGCTCATGCACATGTTTATGATTAAAATATTGGGGAAACTGCAGATTAAAAACATCCTAGTACGTTATGATTTAATAAATTTAATGTGGTTGTATTACATTGGATTGGAGTGACTCCCAGAAAACACGCTTTTAATTTATGAGCCGACACAGGCTCAAACACCACGGATGGACGTAGCAACTACACAAGTTACATTTCTGTGTACTTCCAAAGCAGTTAGAATCACAGACAAGCTTGAGCTGGAAGGGACCTTAAAGATCATTTAGTTCCAACTACTTGAAAGAAGCTGTAGAAGCCTCCGCCATACAAATGCCCCCAGAGGGGCCCTAGAAACAAAGCTGTGAGAAAGCCAAAAGAGACTGCAGTGAGGGGAGTCATACATTTTTAAATAACAGATGAAGGCTTTGAGTTCAATTAAATCTAATACGTGTTTACACTCTTTGGATAAAGAGTATTAAAAAAGCACGAGTCTTTGTCACCAAATTCTCCTCCTAACAGAGACAACTTGAAATCAACATCAATAGCACTAATCTTTCAGACTGATTAACGTTATAGTACATAAGACAGCTGAAGAACACATTTGCTCTCAAATCCATCCCTCATCCATTTTTTCACACTAACTGTGAAACAAAACGAATACTTTTTAAGACCAAGTTTAACTGACTTACTATGTTATCTTGATTACATCACTCATTAGAATTAGACAACCAACTCTCATAAGCAGTCAGAGCTGTATGCAAACTGAAGGAAAAAAAAAAATCAGATCCTTCACCAAGAGGGGAAAAAAGAGAACGAATCAATACAAACAAAATACCTATTGAAAGGTACATATGTGTGTTTCTCATTGACATGAAAACCAATCTAAATGAGAAAAAAATAAGGTATAAAAATGATTTACAATATTTTCATAAAAGCTATCAACTGGTATTTGTTTGTTTTTTTTTCTTATTAAAACCCTCAATTTGGTAAAGCCTGGACAATTATTTTGAAGCAAACAGTACAAATATCATATAGCAGTCTTGACTTTAAGAAACTGTACTTTTTTTCCTTCATCAAGGTAAGAACACACCTACAAGCTCCCTGTAGGCCTTCAAGGATTTTGCCTGCTTAAAACTTTAGCAAGAATATTCAAAAGTAAGATATCACCATATTAAAGAAATAAGAACAGTTTGGCAGCATTTTGGTAGCAGAGGTATCATAACTGGGGCAGTTCTTAAAAAATGCAATACAGACAAATCTGTCCTGAAGCAAAGCCTCCTTTTCTCCTACTGAGACCACGCTAATGGGGCAAATCAAATCCCACACCCATGAAGGACCAGTGGTTGCATACAGCAAGAATCTTTGCCTTGCAGATCTGCTTGCAGCTACTCTCAATTATTTTGATGGCTGATGGGTGCTGGCATCCAGTGCCCTAGTTTTAGCCTCAGGCAGGGGTAGCTCTTCCACATTCACCAGTGTTTATGTAATCTAGTGTTTACATTTCAATGAAAAATATGGGATTTGAAATAGGTAATGTGTTTATGTACTCAAATTTTGTCTAAGTATTTTGAGAAGTCTGTGCAAGCTCAAACCTGGACAGAGGTAGAACTTTCAGAAAGATTAAGAGTTGTTTCTGATAAAAATATATATATATACACATATATATATATAATACATATAATATATATAATATATATTATTTGTATAATATATATATTATTTGTATGTAAGGATTATTCAAAATAATGACGTTTCTCAAAAAAAAATTATAGGACAAATGCAAAACAGCTTGAGGAGAAGGTTTGAAGCTTAACAGCATTTTAAGTAAATCCAGACAGTTTCCTGATCTAATAAGCTTTTTGAACAAAAACACTGCAACTTTTAAATCCTACATCTACTTACTATATAATGGTAAAGTACAAGTGACTGGTTTGCTAATGACACAAAGTGATAAAGCATAGTGGGTCCTGAAAGGTAAGATCCCTGGCTCACTATTATTTTCAAATCATTTAATTTTTATTTGATTCAAGTTAAGATTCTTTGGATCCTACTCACAGCATGAAGTTCCCTCACATGAGAAGAGAAACTTCCAGATTTTAGGATTTACTGCTAAAAAAATTAGTGTTTTTTTTAATTATTATTATTTATTTTTAGTTTTTTTGCTTGTTTGTTTGTTTGAGATATATGGGCAAAGTTTACAGGTAGAAAATGAACACATACTATATATTACCAGAATATATACTATATATGAAAACATGCCAGAAAAGCAGTCAAAGAACAAGTCTCTTTGAATCATTTCTTACTGGCAGAAAAATCAAACTATCAATTGAAGTTGTATGAATTCATACAAATCAAAATACGTCACAAGGAATTGACCTTAGGTAACAAATTTCAATTAACGCAGAGCTAGATTAGTGCTTAATGGTGACAGTTAATTATTCATTTTTCGACGTCGTTAACACTCGTAACATTCAAAAAAAATAGTCAGAAGACAGATTTTCAATCATGTTTGTTTATCTTAATGGATGATGCCCATTCTTCCTTCAGATTGTGTTATGAGACCCTTCAAGCAAAAAGGCAGAAGAGATTTTCTTTGCATTGTAGGAGCAACCATGCTTTCAGAGAAGAGGACAAACTACATGACACCTTGATTTGCTTTCTAGAACTATTCAACATGCTGGCTATTCTAACATAACCAGTCTGCAAGGAGCAAAAGTTTTCTTGTACACACAAAGTGACACTAGCATCGCATTTTGCGAACAGAATGAGTGGGAGGGCTCATGCTACTACAAATAATTCAGCAATAACCAGTATTTCTACAGTCCCAAGGACAAAGAAAAGGGAGAAAGAGACCAAGCTTTTCAAAATGATTTACATTAAACTTAGGCAATCAACCCTCCAGGCAGCTTTGCAAAATGAAGCCTAAAAATTCTTTTTATCTTAATCTTTCTTTAAAATTCTACCCAGAGGAAGAAATTCAAGGGTACCTTTTCTGTGGAATAATGCCATCATTTATCATCCAGGCTGATATGCAAACTGACAAAGGATATGGAAAATCTCTTTAGAAGATATGGGATAAAATCCTGGACTCCTTGAAGTTTCCAACAAAATCTGCATGACCATTCATTGGACAATGAATTATTTCCCTAGACTACGATTACAACATTTCCTTTTGCAAGGAAATCCTAAAATATAAACTTGTAATTCATGCAGCTATTTTTACATATATTCTTTCTAAGATTCATTCTCTAGAGCACATATTTCCCCCACCCACAGGAAAATATTCAAGATTGATGTTTTTCAGCACACATACATCTTTGAATGTTAGCTTAAAGATTAAAATACTTGGCAACTGTAGTGTTTGATTGTGTTAAAATAAATCGCCCTTATAATTTTTAGAGTAGTATATACCATTGATTTAACTCATGCATTGCTCCAACCCACTTGCTTATATCTACCACACATATATTTTATACGTTACTGAGATTATCATTTTAAAGTAGCAGAATACAATTTGAATCTTGCTGGACATTAGAACTAACACTTTATCTTCCATCTTGACTACCTGCATCCCTGAGGAACCTCCTGAATTATTATATGTGTAGGTAGAATTATCAAGTTCTACTACAATCTATAAGATTTGTGCATGAAGTTGAATAGAAGGAGAAGATTAGCACTGTAAAAGGGTGTGGCCGGGCATTACACTGGGTGGAAGAACAAAGGAAGCGGGCAGATGACCCACAAGAATAGAACAGGAGATGCAATGATAAACTAGAAGAGAAAAAGATCAACTGAGAAGATCTTCAATCAAATTCCAAAAACAAATGAGGAGTGCACTCCCAATGCAGGCAAGTCGCAAGACAGATATGCGCTGGGAACAACTTGGGAGAAGGACGATGAATTTTACAAATATTCTCAAAAAAGAGATGGAAGATAACTGGCTTGTCAAAAGAGGATTAAAAAGAGAAACTGAGAGCTTAATTACCACCTCATAGGAATAGGCTGTTCATACAAGATAAGTAGAGGTGAGATGGATGATAGGAAAGATTTAAGTCTAGAATGTTAGATGCACAGTCAAGCCTCAGAGACCATTAGTTATAAAGTGGATGTACCAAGTTGGCCAGAGAGGATTATGAAGTACATCATGATGAAGTTCGCAGAGCTGTGTACTGCTTGCTCTGTAAAGAATGATCTACAAGCAGTACTACCATCTGCCAGACAACATTGGAGGACATAAGAGGAAAATTTCGTAATGTTTCAACTCTTGTTATTCTTTCTGAATCATGAAGTATAAGAATGATTAGAGTACAACATAATATTTCACTGGAACTACATGAAAGAATTCTGTTAGGAATTGAGAAAATCTGTGTCTCAAACATGTACATAATACCGTTTTTTGTTTTTTCCTCGTGCTTTAAGACCCCATGTCACTGATCTTATTACAAAGTTATGAGCAACAGCAGTTGGCCAAGACTGGGAATACAGATCTGCCCCCAAAAACCCTGAGAAGCATCTCTGGAGCACTTATTCAGGTGACAGTATTCTAAATTAACCCATGCATCGGCTCACATAGCTGTACTGCCGGTGTGGCAAATTCCAGAGTCTGGCATGAAGGAAAAAAGAAAGAAAAAAAAAAAAAAGTCAGCTATGAAACCACTTAACAGTCCATTAATTTATTTTACAAAACAACACTCATTGCTAGAATTGAAGTTATTTTGCATACTTGCTCCAGGCTTAAAAAGCAAACATACACAAGCCAGAAAAAGCTTTTTTTTTTTTTTTTTTTTTTTTTTTAGTGGATAAAGGAAAAATATCATGCTCCTTTAAAAAAAGAAAGTAGATTTTTAAAAGTTTTGATGATGCTGTGCTTGGATAAGATTTGAAAAATGGAATGAAGATTGCCTGCCACAAACAGCATCCCTGGGAAAATCCGGCCAAGTTAACAGACTTCAGAGGAACTACTGTGTACGTGTTAGAACACAATCTGAGTTAATCTCACTATTTGAAAGATATTTCCCAAAGAATGTGGCCATTCTAGGCATGGTCTAGCAGCTGCAGGATCTGAGCAGAATTTCCCTACATTCTGCATCTCTGGGCTGCTATGGACCACAAGGTCTATGAGATGGCTCTCCTACTGAGCAAAGTCAGCAGAAGAGACAAATCAGTCAAATTTAAGAGACAGATGAGATAAGACCTGAACATTAAACATATGAATAGAATGAAACAAGAATAAAATGCAGCAAATGAAAGTTAAAAGAGAAAATAAATAAAGCCTAATTAAAGGGCCTATTTAGCAAACAGACTAAAGCTTAAAGCAGTCGGTGGGCAGTAGCCATGGGAAACATGAATCAGACAGTCCAGAATAACAAGCCAATAGACAGAAAGGGAGATGGGATAGGACGCTAGTATCTTCAGTGATAAAACCAACATATTCCAAATTGAAGAGCAAGAACACTTCATGAAACATATGATATTACTAAAGAAATATTACAATGAATATAGTTAAAAGAAAAAAACCTGATCATCTGACTGATCTGTCTGGTGGGGGAAGAAAACCCTTCAACTTAAACAGTAAATAATGCTACATACATCTACATACATTCAGATGTTCCTATGTAACATTTTTAGCTAGAATCAATAGCTCTATTTTAACTACTTTTATTTTACTTGGAGCAAATAAATATGCCAAACAGATCAACACATATGACCATTTACAACACACTTTCAGCCCAACTCAACATTTAGACAGCCATCAAAACAGCTCAAGTTTGCAGTCAAATCATTGTAGGGAATACTGGAAGCTGCTAGCTGGAAATAACACCAGAAATTCTTTCCACCTTTCACTTTTCTCTTTAGCAGTACAGCATTCGCGAAGCTGCCATTTGCTCCATTAGGATTCGTTATTATGTACACAGAGCCTCCCACACAACGATATTGCTATTTGCCACCTCAAAGTAAGCTAATAGCATTTTCAAAATGCAATTAGAACCTTTCAGGAGAAGGCTCACGCTGTGTTTGGATAATATGAAGTTAACTCTCTACTACATTTCACAGACAGGCACACCAAAGCTAATAAATTCTTCTCATGTCTTCAGATTATTAACACACCTACTGGCAATGTCAAGATGTTAGTTTAAAGAATTTCAAATATGAAACAGTTCAATAATCTGGTTTACGACAGCTGACTGACAAAGCTAATTAACTGCCTGGAGAAGATTCTTTATAAATGAAGCAACTGCTGTCTGAACACATTTCCAAGAAGAACAAAATGTTCGTTTTGTCTTTCTCCTTTCGCCCGCACGTTCTCTGCCTTCTAGCCTTCTACATTCCATCTAATCTTTGATAAGAGGTTTCTTGATGGTATTTATAAATTGCTCTTCCTGTGGTTTTGCTGGTTTCTTGTTTCCCTGTGCCCTTTGCAGCTTCCTGCTGGACACTTCTACCCAGCTCCTCCAGGCCTTTTTGTTAAAAGTGTTGTTCTCAGGCATGCTGCACAGAGCACCTTCACATCTCTCTCTCTGTCCTGTGGGTGGCTCCATTATTTGAGCACCTAGAAGGTATCCTCAGCTGTGAGGCTGCCATTTAACATCCACCTGCTTCCGCTATTCTCATTTACTGGTCTTCCACTACACACCACTTGCAGAAAGCAGTCAGTCCTCTTTGTATCAAATCCTAGTTGCACAGAAGGCAAACAGCACTTGGATTTTTTTTTTTTTTTCCCTACTTGACTGACAGAGTATTTTAATTGGGGGGGGATTTTTATGCAATACTTTAAATGCTGACACAACTCCACTTACTAGGCATATTGCAAGCAGGCATTATGCAAGCTCTGTATGCTTGTTTGCCAACACATCTCAATCTTGGTCTGAGAGACATCATTATGTCCATTAGATGGTCTCTCTTCAGTGACAGCTGCCTGACAGATCAGATAACATACCAGTTTCATGAATTAAACACAGTAGAGCCTTACCTGTTGTATAATATTCATTACAAATGAATTACTCCTTATTCATTTCCTATCCCAGCTTTCCACACATTTGTCACACGGTTTGGGTAAGTATTTTTTGGGCTGCACACTGTCTGTAAAGCATCCATTTGGAGCAACTGCCGTTCAGTTTATCACAAACTTAAACGTAAGTCACTTACAGAAGCGATGGATACTGAACCACATCCTAACACACACCAACATTTGTAAACTATCTCACATCAGGAACTCATCATAAATGAGGAGCTTGGCCAGAAACTTCTAGAACTTCCTCCAACTGCACAGAAATTAATATATAAACTTGGAGGGAGACAGAGGCAGGTATGTGTCCCCCCTGCCCCTCCCATTCTAAACATGTATAGTATGGCATTCAGAAATCTAAAATACGCAGATGTTGCCAGACTAATCTTCCCTATCCCATTCCCAGCTTCCAACTGTACACATTTATTTTCACCCACAACAGATTGCATTGTGTTAAAATGCCCTGACTCCAACTTCGTGCTTGGTAGAACCCAAAGAAGGGCATTTAAGTATTGACTTGCCTACATCCTACCAGTTGTGGTTTTGGAAATTTAGCACTAAGAAGGCTACTGGAGCAGATGTACTCAAATCCAAATAAAAACCAAAATGAAAAGCACAGATGAGTGAGACAAGAGAATACCTGCAAACTCCAAAAACAAAAACCTGCAACAGGAAGAGTTGTTTTTATAAAGATGAACAACAACCTCAGAATATTGTTCCCATTAAAATCCAACTCTGAGCCTAAGTATGGCAGAATTAGATCATTAGAAGCAGAACAATAGGAGCAGGACTAGAAATGCTTATTTTTAGGCTGATGCTAAATGGTGCTTGTGACGCAGACCATCAGCAGCAGATGATTTTATCCAGATTTTTTTTCCTCTTTTGTACATCATGAGTTCATGTAAAAACAATAGATATTCTTCACACAGAGCAATTTACTGCTTAGATCTTTTTCTAACACTATCACAGTAGACTGACTTAAATGCTGCAAAACAGATCCACTATTACTGTTCTCTGTCCCCTCTCTGCCTTTCCCAGAAGTCAGAGATATTCACATGAAGATCTGCTTCACCTCAAAAATTAAATTCTCTGGGTGCGGCAACTCTAGCAGCTAATATTTTGTGGAGTTTCAAACAAAAATTAGACTGAAGTTACCATCTTGGTTTCTGTTTTCACATAAACCCAATTTGAAGGCAATACTTCAACAGACCAGCAGGACAGCAGGTTTTGTGGAAATAAAAATCACATGTATATATATGTATATGTATGCATGTGTTATTAAAGCATAATTGATAAATAATCCTTATTGACTTTATCATGATTGAGTCAGAATTCAGCCATGTATGAGTCATTTTTCCCTATCTCCCTTTAAAACTCTGATTGTGCTTTGCTTTTAAGGTCTACACTAGCTAATTAGGGAATTTCAATAATCTATTTTTAATACGTACCATCTTCTGTTCTTTTTAGTGCAGCCTTAAGATAGACTTTTATCTTTATTGCTGTGCACAGATCATCTGAAAATATAAGTCCTCTACTACATGACAACTCATAATGAGCCTTAATGAAGCTTGGGAGCAGCTGTTAAAAACTCCAGTTGAATAGGTTTACCCAAGCAGCAGTAGCTTAGGATTCTTTTTCTCTTACAGCACTGTTGAGTCATCTGCTCACCATACGTATAATGAGAAAAATCAAAAATGAAACACTAAAGCAGCTTAATCCTTTTTCCTTAGACATTTTATTTTAATCAGAGTTTTAATAAGTACATTATGAACCATCATCTCTTAAGCCTTTCACCTTTTTAATTATATTCCTGCTCTGAACATCGACAAAAGCAAATGTTATTATGCAAATTTTGCTCCAAATTCGTGTCTTTAGCAAGAGCATAAAAAACAGAGTTCAAATTCCATTTTTAATTATACTATAGATACATGAGCGGCAAATTATTAGAAATTACAATAAGCTCTCATGATTTTACATGTTACCTAAGTCAAAAGATGATATATTTTGGGTAGGGTAATGGACTTGGGGGAGGCAAGAGGAGAAAGGAAGAATTCTTACTGGCTTCTCGTTCTTTAGGCACTAAGCAATACAACATACTACACACACAAAAAAAATTCTGTGGTGCTTTTCTGATTACCAGGTGTGTTGGGTAAAACCACCACACCAGGATGTACAGATTCCCTTCAACCCTTCAATCATCCTCTTTTTTTTTTCTTTTTTTTTTTTGAAGCATAATACATGAGTCATTCAATCAAAACACACAGGAGCAGTACCATTTCACATATCAACAGCAAAACACTACTTCAGAAAGTTTCACAATTTTTCCTGCTCCAGTATCCTAATTA
The DNA here is from genome assembly GCF_965140915.1 of Aythya marila. Lineage (NCBI taxonomy): Eukaryota > Metazoa > Chordata > Aves > Anseriformes > Anatidae > Aythya > Aythya marila. The sequence goes on from NC_139045.1 coordinate 40,776,826, forward strand.
TCTGTTCTTGTTCGAGTAACATCTATAGGCCTGATTCCCACTCTACCAGGCATGGAACAGGTGCAGAAAAGAGATAATATAGTTCAGAAGCATGTAGCTTAAATGTCTAGAGCCAATGGATGAATAAGAACTCTGATGACAGGAGATAGGACAAGAAGAACATAGACAGATGATTGCATAGGTCCTGATAAGCAGAATCCACAGAACACCTGATAAACTTCCTCCTCCCCACCCCAAGCCTCTTCATCTAATCTTTCAATCAATTTATCCCGATAAAAGTTTTGAAAAGCCAGTGCAGCTCGTCATTGCTGACATCCTGAACAGTTTCCAACAAGCTGATGCAGCCAAAACTAGCCATAACCACTGGGTTTCATATCTTCATTGAATTTAATGTTTCTGAGCTGTGAATGCTTCCTTACGAAATTTTTCAATTGTTCTGCAAGAACCTGTCAGCTTATGGAAGACGCTCACTCGATCTGTATTTGCAGGACAACAAAGAGTCTGCCTATGCCCTTGGCCCAGTGAAGTTTCTCTTCTAACCACAATGGCACCATCATTCAACTTTTTCTTTACCAGTTCTGAACTGTGGTATGGTATGACTGTCTTGCCTAAAGACGTGAACTGTTCACTTGTGTAAAGAGTATTATTCTGTATTTTTCCAAAGTTACGGTCTCATGGTTCATTACCCTACTGACAATGCCATTTTATTTTCATGATTAATGATTGCTTTGGAACTCCAAACAACTCCACTGATATCTAACATATGTATCTAGAAAAAAAAAAATACACATGCACAAGTTAGACCTGGAGTTGGCTGCTTATACACTGGCTTCCATTCCAAATTCTCACCTTACTAGCACCACTGCTATTGTAAGCTCACTGCAGTTATAACTAATACACTTGATCTAATACTCTTGTATAGACTAAGACCATAATTCTTCTCTGTAAACACCTTATCTCAAACAGCTACACTGAAAAGAACACAAAACATCCTAGTAAGATTCTGATGCTAGGCAGTGTAGGATCTGCAACTTCCTGTAAGCCATAGACCTATGCACCACTGTCTTCTGCACGGAGCAGAAATCTCAAGCTACTGGAACTCCTTTATTTTCTGAACAGCAGAGTAAAAAACGAACAACGGATAGATGACATTGGAAGTTTTAAGCAGACAGAGTCTTTGAAAGTCATAATAGGGCACATTATCTGCCTTTAGTTAGTGACCTCACTTTCAAGAGAAACAGAATAAAGGCACGATGGTGGCCAATCAAGGCTCCTAACGTAAAATTAGGAAGTGTTATAAAAAGCAATGAAAAATACACATGAAAAATAGCAAAATGACAATGAGATTTTAGAATAGTATTTAAAGGGCATCACAGTTCCAAAGTCATTCACAAATATACCTTTCCTTGCCCAAGAAATGCCTCAGAAGTATTCTGCACAATTTGGAGGTTAGAAAATCTGTACACACTACCAGGACAAGAACATCATGCAGCCAAAACAAATGAATTTAAAGTCCAGAAGCTGTTTCAGGAGAAAGAACAAAAAAAAAATTTAACCTAGCAACACGCACAACTAAACACTTCATTTTGCAAGTCTCAAAGCAAAGTAGCTTTGTCAGGTCTATCAGGCCATTTGTCTAAAATGATACTTAGCATCTTTAAGCATTATTCCCAAAGAAGGTATTTAGTCACTCCAAGCCTCCAAACCTCACTTCTGCATCAGAGGAGAAAAAAGTACAGCAGAAACCTGGTTCACAGAGTCTACTTTGCACAACTGCTTTATTTTCCCTTGACTCCTGCAGGAAAGAATTTGAATATCCCGATATACGCATCAGTTACTCAGGGTTGGAGAAGAGGGAGAATGAGATATGAAAGAAGGCATTTTCCCCAGAGATTAGATATAGGTTTGGTTGGAGTGCAGGGAAGTTGGAGAGTAAGGAATTGCCATCTTCCCATAGTTCAGGAGCAACTTCATAAACAAAAGCACTGAATTTGTATTCTGACAAATTCCCGGACAAACCAACTTTTTAGCAATAAGTCAGGTTCCTGGATCAATACAAAATCAAAGTAAACTACATCTTTAAAAACATGCTCAATAGCCCTTTTCCCTTTGTCTATAAACTTCATTACTTCAGACAGCAATAGCAACAGGATCTCAGCACAATGCACGTAGGATGATGCAGATAGCTTCCCAGGGTCAGTCTTCATGTGTACATATTACCACAACATAAGGTAGATGCACGAACAAAATTGCATTTTGGTTGTTCCCCATTCCCAGAATTGGGCCTGTATGTAGTGTCTGGTCAAGGTATTGTTTATGCTAAGAAACTGAAGTAACAGCCAGTCCTTCAACTTCTCAAGGGAGGTTCAGATTTAAACTCTCAAGGGATTTAAATTCTCAACCGCTGTAAACAGAAAATGCTATGAAATATGAAGTCAAACAGGAAGGAAGGAAGTCTCTAGTTCTAGTAATTGAGTCTTCCTAATGAAGTTACTGTATAAAACTCTCAGGGGTGCACCTTCTGTTTTTATTCTTCTAAATGTAAATAGCCAAATTCAGCCTTTAGAGTAAAGAAAACATGATTTCTTTCAGCAAAGAAAAGTGGAAGTTGACTTTTAAAACAAAAAAAGAAGTGGTAGAAAATCATTTGCTAAAAAAAGATTTTTACTCTTGCAAACAGTTTTACTAAAGCAGATATTTATCCTGGAATTTTAAGGGGATCAAACGTCATATGCCATCGTTATTATCAAGTTCAGAAAGTAAGATATGGCTGAAATATGAATACACAGCAGTCATCTCAGAAGCAGAATACTCCATGTGACATGGAAAATAGCTGCTGAACAGAATTGACACATGCAGCAGCACTTTCCTCAGACACACTAGTACACTGAAGTGAGAGGTGGCTTTGGTAAACAGAGGGAGCTAGTATCAAGGAAGACAGGCAGGCATTTAGGGGCTTTGGAGGCACAAAGCAAACTAGGGTCTATAGAAGACTAGTTCAAAACTTTTTGAACCATAACAAAATGTAATTTTCACATTCAAAGTAGGTTAAATCCATAGCCTTCTACAGACTACTCGGATCGCTGAGTGTGTTAACAGCATATAGAAGAATCAAAAATGAGCCAGATACATTCCACACCCTTCTCAATCAGATGTCTATCATCTATACATGTGCTTGTCATAGATACTCATCTGCCTTCACCTCTGGGCAATTAGCTATTTCAGTCATCGGGTATGGCTTCAACTGATTAGCTTAATCTAATCCAGCCGAACAGAAATAAGCAGAGAACATCTTGGAATTCTCAGAGCACCTGAAATGGTTTAATGGTCTGTCTCATTCCCACAAATGGGCCACCAGGGTTGACAGACCTTCTTTGAAACTTACCTGCAAAACTGCACATTGTTAGATGACTTTGGGCACATATACACAGAGAGAGAAGTTCAGCTACATTGGTAACGTTCAGGTTCGGATCCCCTGATCATTTCTGTCAAGTATGTTAATGACTTTGGGTCCATTTGGTGGTGTGAACCATTCCTCTAAGAAATGCCAACAAAACACACCATGTTTAAATGTTGTTCTAAGGATTATTGACTCCAGGAACAGCTCTTGTAAGTCAAAATGGATGGGAATGCATTAGGCTTGACCCTCTGCATTCTACACAGGTCTCCAACTCAATCCAGCTGGCACTGTGCTCTCACATTCCCCCTGAACATTCCTCTCACACAACGCTACTCCAGTAGTCGCAACATGTTGATTCATATAATTGGAACTTTAAAAGACAAAAAAAATGTTTTCTTCCCTGTCTTGGTAACCATATGACTCAGACCTGGGCAAAAGCTGTGGATGGGCCCAGTCCACCACAGAAGTGTTTAGCCCTGAAGAGCATGAACATAAATCACTTTGCTCCATTTAAATTCAGGATCAGAGATGGCCCCTGTGGCAGCAACTTTGCAAGTGCACACAGAAAGCCACAAATATCCATGTCCCCGGTCCACATACATTGAACACTACCTATGGCAGAACAGAGACACACCTGTGGCTCAAAGAGAAAGTGTCATAATTCAAAGATTTGCACTTCTATTCTAAACTTCTATGGCAGAATTTTAAGACACCTTGTATACCTTAGGTAACATTCTGCCCTAGGAAGCGCACTGCACATTGATTTTGACATTGATTTGACATTGATTTCCCAGAGAACAGGGCTTCACTCAGTCTTTCAGCCAGTTTTTTGCTGCTGATGATGATTAACCAGGCAGTGATTCCAGAGAATTAAGAAACTCATTACAGAGTAAAATAATTCTACTTGTTTTTCTAGCCCTTGATAGGGAAGAACATGAAGAGCTCACTACTAAGTCAAACCTTAAAAATGGTCATTACAAAAAAATAGTAGAATTGTAAGTTATGGGCAAAATTTACTGCTCAAGTTGTAATACAAAAGTAATCAGATAATTGTTCAGTACATCACCTGATTCAACAAGCTATAAACAGCTTTGCAGCTTGTGTCATGGACTGGAGTTACCCTTAAGTAACCCACTAAAAATGAAATGGTCAGTGCCAAATGAAAATACGCTAACCATGTCAGTGATCTGATCTGGCAGGGGAAAGCCTCCTCCAGCCCTTAAGCTATGACAATCTTGCTTGAAAAACAGCACACCTTGAGGTATTGCACCAAGGAGTAATACAATTTTCTTTTACATTATATATTTCAGTTCATGCTGAGGACAGTTGAAGCTAATATTAAGGCAAAAACTTGGCCTCCTCACATTCCTGTTTCTTTGGTCTAAATTGTACCTAATGAAATCTAACTGGTCTAAAGCTTTAGCACAGATATTCCATTAGTTTGAGAAAAACACAGTTATTACCCTTCAAGAAATCACATAAAAGCAAAAATTGCTTGAATCTTAATGAAGGTATAAAAGGCCACAAAAAGAAATAAAAGACTGTTTAATAAAAATCTAAAATGTACTAGTAAAGGCATGAATTCAAGCCTTCATAAGCTCTGTAATTACATATTAGGTAAAGACCAAAGCATCAAAACTAAGCAATACCAGTTTGTACACCAGCAGTATGCTTTAATGAATCCCTAGAGCTACTGTTTCAAATATCAGCAGTATACACAAATACTTTTTATTATTATTATTTGATTTTTAGTGTAAGCACTCAACTGGTGCTGTGTTTCTAGATAGTGGAAAAATGTGCAAGATGATGCTGAACAAGGCACTTCAGCCTTCCATTAATGTTGTAAGTGACACAATAGTTGCAAGTAACGAAAGGAAATCAGTAAATGGCTAGCAGCTTCTTTGCTTACTCACATTTCCTTTACATTTACACATGCTTAAGATTCACATATTTCTGCTTCTCACCTGTTCCTCCACGTGTTCTCCTAAAATTGAAAGTGAGTTTTCAATATTTCCAAAGCTACCACCTTTATTTCATACATTTGCCCTACTACTGTACACTCCCTACCAAATGTCCTTCCAAGTGAGAACGTTCAAAAATAAATGTTAACAGAACTTCTGATCGTGATTGCATTATTTTAACCAACACTGATTCTTTTTTCTTTTACTTTTTCCCCTAAACCTATATTTAGCTTAACTATTCTAAACCTTTCCCTTCTCCCATATTCCCACATACTACAAGATATTTCTTTATATTCTTTAACTGGATGCCCTAATATCATCTAATGCCTCTTTCTTTGTTTTTCCATAATCCTAACAGTTTGTTGTATTGACAGTTTTACCTGGCTGCTTGACATGCCACAGCAAGAGATCAGTGCACGTGATAACATTTTCTACAATATCTACTTACAAACAACTTCATAAGGCCTGTTTTGTTAATAAGTCTAACAAGACTTTATAAACACAGCTAGTATTCCTGACATCCAAACTCTAATCCTTACGGTAATTCAGTATTACATTACACTACTAGCACTTACGAAGACAAGAGATCAAATTCTAGAGGACATAACCCCTGTACTAATCACAGAGGTAAGCAGAGTACCACTGAAGACATTTAATGGCAAAAAAAAAAAATATCTAATCTAGTGGTACTGCCCTTATTCTGAGCTGATGTGATTGTGTGCACACGCAGTCTATTGCAAAAGGAGCAGCCAGCACACCAAGGACAGCTTTCAGACTGTGGCACAAATGTCTCTGTAGCAACGGCAACTACAAGGAAGCACTGCTAACAAGTTACCCACAGCTGATACCATGGTTAACTTTGCAGAGAAAGCACAAAAGATTGAAGACATTACTTTCACTTCTCTACTGCCACTGCTTTCAACAGAATTAGAGAAGTCTAGGGCACGGCTCCAATATAAAACCCACTCACAAGCAGTGTTCTGAAAGGATGAGATCCCAAAGCATCATCAGAAAAGTCAAGCACAATACTAAGTTCTCACATGTACTAGAGCAACTGAAGGAAAGGTGTCTGAAACAGACAAGTGCACAAATGTCTGGAAACTTGGCTGCTATCACTCACCTATTACCCTGAGACTGCCAGAAAAACATATACATCCTGCTAATCGCTCAGAGAACTTCAGAGTATTTTGCCAAGTCTGAATTTTTCAGTTGACAGTCAAGTTGGTACCAGGAAGAACGTAAATATATTTTCAAGACCTCTTAAAAATTCTTCCTAATGGGAGATAAATAGTACCACAAACTTTCATGGCCTATGAATTTAATATTTAAATGCATTCATCACCTGTGCATAGCACAAGGATCTTACCCACATGTTGTACAAAGACGCATATACCAATAAAAAGCTTTTTGGAGTTCTTTTAATGTATGCTACCTATTTAATGGGTTATTTTTAGCATGCCTAGAGACACTGTACAGATAGTTATGCACCCTATGTGCTTTCCCAACGGGGGGAAAAAGAAAGAAAAAGTGTTCTAGCAAAGACTTATTACTTTTTCTCTACTTGTATAACATTTATTCTGTATCCTGTGGCCAATGAAATCCTAGCACAAGATAGTCCAATGAGTTAGGGTAGTTATAAAGTATTCTATTGATAGGGAAAATTCCCTAACTTTCCACTATTAATTTAGAAGAGAAGCACAAAATATACTCCAGTGTAAATTATCTTAAACATCCCGGATTATTTTTTTTTTGGCCAAATACTTCTTTTGTGTCCTCGTTAGGTTGTTTTTTCTCCTCCTATTCTCCACAGATCAACAGGAAATATTCAATTTCACCATCTGAGACCTTGATATGGGAAAAACCCTACCACTGATGAATTTCATGTTGAAAATATAGCACACATTCCTCCTTTAAGTTAATGTCTCTCAGTTTTCAATACAGGAAAATAAAAATCTTGTCTTCCATGATATGATGAGCTATCTCAACAACCATTTAGAGAAGAACTGCCATAATCTTTTTTTTTTTTACAAGTACAATAATAAGAAGCCTCCACTACTAAATTATCAATTCATCCAGAGACAGACAGATGAAAGAGGTAGCATTTTCACTCATATAACTTCACAAGTTTATTAGTTCAAAAATCTTTTATTATCATTCTACTTTATGGAAGGCTTTTTTTTTTTTTTTTCAGTCAGTTTTCCTTACAAGGAGTACAAGAATTTTATACATTCACAGTGCCTCATAATAATAATAATAATAATAATAATAATAATAAAAGGCCTTCCTGCAGCTTGGAAAATGAATGGAAGGACAGGTTAAATACCTGTCTTGCAGACTGACCACTTCATATTGGTGTACCTTCATAGTTCTTTGATGTTTAGCATCTACGCAAGCTGACCTGAATTCTTTGTAAGGTATCGATTCCAGAGGACCTAGTGCTCACCTTTGTACCTGTGAAGCATCCCTGTGTTGCCACAAGCAAATAAACTTACCAATATTATGTCTAAAGAATGCAAATAAATACCAATAACTAGTACTTCAGAATAAAAATATATTTGCAACTTACTTCTTTCAGAGTGAAATATAGTTATGTCCCCAAGGGAACCGTAATTTTCCAATCTGCCCATATCCCAGTACTAGCCTATATTCATTCACCTTTTGGAATTATTGACAAGTGCTTTGTAGGAATCCAACCCCTCACCCCCAACTGCCATCTTTAACATCTTCAGTTACTTCTGATAGCTTTTTGTATAGGTACTGAGACAAATTTGGAATGAAATAAGATCAACAGAAAACATATGCATATCTTATCTAAGGATCAAGACTTTAGGAAAGAAAAGTTAGAATTTACTGAAGGGAAAATCCTGTTGCTGTCTTCAATTATCTATTGGAAGCACACAGAGAAGATGGAGGTGGACTTCTCTCACTAGCATGCAGCAAAAGGACAAGAAGCAATGGAAAAAGCCACATGAATTACTGATAGCCTAGTTTTAATGCAAGAATTTAACATAAGAATCCTGTGCATCTTGACTAATCAACCTTGTTTTTCGGACCATCTTGTGACCTTTCAGCAAGTATTAAAAAAGTAACCTTTTTTAATGTCTTCACTGTTAACACCTCCTTTGTGAATGTCCGATTTAAAGATTAACCAAAAAAAAAAAGAAAGAAAGAAAGAAAGAAAGAAAGAAAGAAAGAAAGAAAGAAAGAAAGAAAGAAAGAAAGAAAGAAAGAAAGAAAGAAAGAAAGAAAGAAAGAAAGAAAGAAAGAAAGAAAGAAAGAATATATGACTGAAAGTTTGAAAGTTTTGTTGTTTTACCTGCACACACTGAAATGACAAAAATATTCATAGAATGAACTGTTGCTTTTTGGTGTTAAATAAAGCTTGCTTTTCCCATATCAGCATCAGTTGGCCTTGTGTTTTTTTTTAAACACACATACTATATTTTGTGAAGTTTGAAGCATTGCACAGAAGAGTAAAACTCAGTTTGCCTCTAAATTTGCTGTGCTTCATAGCTTTTAAAGGGAGGATTTCACACCCAAATTTGCTCACTATTCTGTGGTTGCCACCCAGCACAATTTAACCTGAATATATCTGTAGAAAAATAAAAGGCATCTGTTGTTTTGTCATTGTTATAGCAAAGGGCTGGCAAGTAAAATAGAGACTGCAGCATTCAAAGACATTCTTCTAGACCTTTTTGTTGTTGTTGATATTGTTTGGTTTACATTATGGATTTTTCTTTTGTTTTGTTCTAAATATATATATATACACATATACTGCTAGCTTATTTCTGGGCTGTCTTACTTCCTATATCACTTACTAAAGACTATCATTATTAGAATTACCACTGTCATTCAAAGCATGGAAACATATACCCTTACAAAATAGTGTCATTCTAAATACTGTGTAGAATGACTTCCCCTTAAAGACCAAAGTGCGTAGACATGAATATGTTCGTTTTTCTCCCTTTTAACTCAGAGGCATTGACAAGAAGATATAATCAGAGCTAGCCCCTTGCAAGTCCCCTTTTTATTAGTATACAAAAGGCAATGACCAGAAAACACCCTATTTTGTAAAAGATGGTAGACTAGAACAGGCTTCATATTATCAAGTCACATAAATACACTTAAATAACGGAAAGTTACTTATTATGAAACATATACTTTTACTACTTCTAAGTTCAGTGCACTGTATCTAGACTTCCCTATCTTCCTATAAATGCTTAATTAGGGTGCATACTTGCAATGGCTTCAGACCATTGCAGTGTCATTAAACATCATTACATCTTTGTTTCTTTGTTTTTCAGTTCTGTTCATATAGGACAAGGACAATTAGCTGTAGACAGAGTAAGTTTTAATAGAGGCAGCAACATAGGAAACAGCACAGCAGAGTACTTGCAGAGTGACAGATATTTTCCTCACCTATCAACACAGCAGTATGCTAAACTTTTTAATTATCATTACCCCGTTCTGGGTGAAATTTTAACCAAAGTTTAAAAAAAAAATAAAAATAAAAACCTTATCTTCAACTATTTCTGTTTGTAGCATGGCTTGAAAGTAATGAAGAAAGTCATGACAATGCTTTAAGTAATGTTTTTTCAAGGGACACATTATTTAAAATTACTAAGACAGTTTTATCATTTAATACAAAACCATTGGTAACTACCTAGTCATACTGGAAATTCACAAAGATAATACAATATCTGTATAAAAACTAATCCTTCACAGATTTCTCATTTTATATGGTTATAATACGTACTTTTTAACTTAAGTGTACTTAAATGACACTGGTAACAGTCACGTAGTAGCTAAAGCCTTTTATCCCTCTGCTCTTGATCACCTTTCAACTTAATAAGCAGTCATAAAAATATAGGCCATGGGCTATTGCCCTCCAAACATATCCCTCCATATCCTCCCATGAAGAACACAGTGTATTTTTTGGCACTGTATCAAAGGCCAAGATGCTTCCTCAAACAAAGAGAGATTGATAACATGCAAACTGAACACCGCTGGGATGCATACAATTTCCTCAGATAACACAGTTGGACTTTAAACCTCCACCACAATTACTGAATTTTCCCTAATTCCTTAAGGGGTGAAAAAAGTCTGGATAACTCAACCTAGTGCTACGTCATTCATTAACCATGCTACTGTGGCTACATGCCCCAAAACCCTAACAATGCCCTCACAGAAAATAATACTATTTTTCCTTAAAATAACAAGCCACCTTAGATCTGTGTGCACTTCCATTGAATCAGTTAGAGCTAAGCCAATGCCGAATAAGACCCACCATACACCACTGACTTAAAACAGACTGTTTTATGTGCTATAGCTGCTGATTTCATGACGATGCTTTGCCAAGTAACCAACTTGGAAAAAAATCAAAATTGTCTTTAGTCACAGTTTCAGTTAAATTACATTATTCTACAGAACATGCTCACAACAAACTATCAGACACTATCCCAGTGAATTCAAGGTACAGCTACTCAAACACAGCCATTGCCAGATAAGTAAGCTAATTTGAACTTCTCATGCATACACACAGCCTAAAAACAAAACTTTTCCTTGAATAGAGACATGTTGCCACATGCAGACACAAAAGACAAAATGATATAGCTTTCCTAGAACAGGTCTTTCCTTTCAACTGTAAACATCTATAATTTGAATTTAACAGAATGTATTTTTGTAACAGTTTCATAAATTTGTACCGTGATGGAAGACAGTCCAAAATTTCCAAGTCCTTCTCTCTGCAAGCTGTTAAGTCTTAAGGCACTATTGAAGGTAACAGTATGGGAATAAGGAGATGAGCAGAAATCAAAATTGTTATCAGGACTTATATCCAAAAATATATAAAAGGGGATGAAAAAGAGCAGATACTTTTGACCTGTATCAGTAAAGGATACTAAAACACATTTGCTTAAGTATATCAATATCTCAATCCTGTTATATCAACAGGATTGCACGAATACTTACAGCTAACATCTGCTGACCTGTTTTGCAATTCTAGATGTTGATAAGAACACTCATAATGTTTTAAAATTAATTTTTGTTTCTAGCATATAAATGACAAGTCAGATGGATAGGTTGAACATAAAAAATTCAAATATTTTCACTTCAATTTTTCACCTGTTAACCAACTCTGAAACAAGATTAAAATTTAATTTCTCTAGGTTGCACACACACAATAACAAAATCTACTCAAAAAAAATCTTTTTCAAGGAACAGAGAATCCTGTGTTTTAACAGCAACACAGAATAGCCACTTTATTTAGGGAAAATTGTCTTGCAGCTAACTTTATTTTGTTAGCTCTCATTTCTCAGGCTATAGTTGCCAGACATCCTTCTGTTCCTCAAATGCTTGAAGCTCAATGGGGGTAAAAGTGCCAAAATAATGGGTACTGAATAATGCCTGAAATTCTAGGAGCAGTAATGGGACTAAGGCAAGACATTCCCTGCTGTACTGCTGTGAAAGTATGCTTCAGTAAGTTGCTGCATGTTGTTATTAGAGCTTTCTTAATAAATGTCATCAGTAGACATACAAAAGTGCTAAGTTATTTAATTTAACATTCCATTTCAGGTAATTCATTTTATTTGTTGTTATTGCCTTTTATCTATAACAGTGACAGACAAAGCAGTCATTTATGTGATTTAGACACTTAGACATCTCATTTTTGCACTACCTGCTCCAAGAAGAGGCAAAGAATTACATGCAATGTTGACAATTTACATTCAGCAGAGCCACTGTGTGACATCTCAATCTGTTGTGATATATCATACAGTTAACACTGCAGGACACTTTAAAATTATCCTACTTTCCTTCATAACATCATGTGGGGAGGCACACATGCTGGTTTTTTAAGTTCTTGCACCTCCTCGCCCTACAGCCCTCTGCTGAGTAAAAATATCTGTCAGTCTACAGATTTCACCATCATCTGCTTTCAACATATTGATTTCCCCAGAGACCTAAGTCAATTGATTTTTTTTTAAGCTACCTCTTCAATGGAGATGCTAAACTAGCAGCAAAACTAGATACTTTCAAGCTACTATCCTATGTAAAACTCTCTACACTGTACTGTTTCATTTATGCTAACTCAATAGGCTCCTCTTTTCCAAAACAATCTTAATACATTACACTAGATCATCTTCTGGATATGTTATAGTAAGTCATCAGAAACCAAAGAATAACATTAGAGAAACAGACCTGCTAAACAGACTTGTAGTAGACTACCTGTTTTTTCCCAACACTAGTAACTACCTGTGAATATTCTTCACGTATTTAGTTCAAAAATTTTCTTTCTTTTTGATTTAACACCACACAGTCATCTAGGCAGTATCAATATGATAACTTGAATACATGGCATTCACTCAGGAATTGAGAGATATTTCTCATTCCACCCTGCTCAGCATGCATCATCTTATCACATCCAGAACTCAATTAAGAATTCAATGTACAGCTCTAGAAGTGAAAAAATAGTCGTGTAAAGAAGGTAACTTTATAAAAATGCTGTAGATCAATATAGTAGACAATTTCTCTCAAGGAAATGTTGTGAAGTTTTATGAGCAGATACAAATGAACAGTCAGTGGAACCATAAGGAGCTGTAAGAGACCTATCTATTTTCAGCTTCCTTCCACTGCATTTTAATAAATGTTTTGAGTTCAGGAAATATAAATAGAAGTGGAATTGCAATTTTAAAAATATGTACATATATATTCCAAGTAAAGTTTGACAGCAAAAATCTTGACAGAATGCTATATTGCTAGACCAGAACATTTTCTCATACACACGAATTAGTTTGTGACCCTATCACCAAAAACATGAAAGTTCATACTCTATTTTTGACAGTACCTTTTACAGCAAGACATGTTAGCCAATCCATCTCTGGATTCTGATTTCACTCATATGAGTTTCAAAGTGCTATTAAGCAATATTAAACATCCCTAAATGAAAGAGCTGATAAAAGATGACAACACAGGCACATGTAAAAAACACATTCTCAGCATTGAAATGTTGGTCAATTTCCAACTTTTCTGTAGGATTACTGTAGAGCACTGAGGGTCTTAATGCTATTTAAGGAGTCAAGTACTCAAGAGCAATCACAGACCACCAAAAATGTAATTTTAGGCAGCTACTGTGCATGCTGTAGCCAGCTACTTTAACGCAACATAATAAACCAATGGCAAGCATACTTCTTGACAGATCTCTGCAAGAGCTGTATGAATGGGAGTCCATTCTTTGACAACTGGAGAAAAGCATGAGAATAAAGAAAAAATTAAAAGGTAGGTAATGCACTTCGTGGTACAGAAATATTACCACTCTTCAAAACAGATATTCAAGATCTAGTCTCTGCATTGCTGAGAGAAAACAAGTCATTAGTGTAAATTATTAGCTGTTTTACAGGTGTAAGTTATTAAGAGATCAATATGTACAGTACAATTTACTATTGACAAAGCTGTTTATCTTTTCAGTCACAAAATACTATGAGGTAGTATTGAATCAAGTGTGTCATTTACAATCCAGCAGACATCTATGCAATAGAAGTCCAGTACAATATATTAAGTGCCAACAACTCACTGACTACTACCAACACTTACTCAATGACTGGATACATGACCTGGAATTCACAGTCTTAAAGACTCTTTACTAACGATTACCATCTTTGATCTCCAGAAAATTATTATGATATATCTAGAGATGAGATTCATAAGAATTCTTACCCTCTTGGCAGAGATGCAGGTCTACTATTATGTTGTATCTTTTTGAAAAATAAAATAACACAGAACAAACCAAAAGTAATGTTAAGATCTCAGCAAAATACATTGATCCAAGTGAGAACCATCCGTATTCAGAAGAGCATGAAAGATTTCCCTGAGGATAAAATTCCACGAACACATTTTCAGCCTGCCATATGTATTCATTTCAGCATATTATACCATGAATTATTCTTTTATAATCCCTACTAGATCATTTGTTTTTCACTTAAGTCTCAAGCCTTCTGAAAGTGGCAAGTCTTTTCCCCATGTTTTTAAGTACTATTGAAACTATTTATTTTTAAGTACAGCATTAGTGGTTTAAGCTGTGCTATAGCTACAATGCAAAGCAAGAAAATTGATTCACTGAGTAGACTTGTTAAATTTGGGTTCATTTTTCATGTCCCATCTTAGCTGAAATACCTCATCTTCACTCAAGATATAGTTAGCTGATATCATTATATTTTGAATCTTGTCTTCCATATCATCACATACTAACAGAGAGCAGATATCTTGAAGTAATTAAAAACATCTGAGTTCAGAGGAGCAGCTCATTCCTCAGTATTTGCAAAACAAGGAAAGCATTAGGATGAATCAATGTTGTGTCATAAAATACTGTCCTTGCCTAAGTCTCCATTTACATGACTTATCTACACAACAGCCACAATGAAAGTCATGACTAACTTAAGATTCCACGTCAAGTCTTCGTAGGTAATGGGAGGCTTTCCTAAAACCCATAAAAGTCAGAGAAACCGCACACCTGAGAGACAGCAAAATACCAGAAAACTGAAGTCCTAAGAAATTGGTTTTGGAGTTTAAGTGAACTTTACCTAAGTAAGTCTAGTTTACATACACTACCAAAGACATTAGACACTTCTTCAGCAGGCAACTTGATTTCTACAGTACTGATTTTATTGTGGGAAACCTTATAGCCATCACCAAAATTTCCTTAGAGAAAGGAGAAGAGCTAGGCAGATTGGTTTGTGAAGGAACATTAGCTGTTACTGTTCTACTGAAGTAACAGTATTTATTATTAGCAAATTTGTAGACAGTTGTCTGCTGCAATTGCAATGATTGAAAGTCTCCAAACAAGTGAAAAGAAAGATTCAATGCTTTCTCTGACTGAATTGACTTCTACATACTTAAATGCCAAAATCTCTGGTTATTTTAAAGTCATCACCATACTAAACAATTCAATGAGGAGACAACACTTTCCAGTGGTGAACTTTCCTAGAGAAATAGTCTTTGAAAAAACAAAAACACCTTACAGCAGTCTAGGGATGTCTCTACTATCAGTATTCAGCTGTCCTGTGATGAATGCTACAAGACAGACTAGAAGAGCAAATTGTTCACTGTACTCTTCTTCACCAAGACTAGGAAATCACTTCATCTCTAAACAGACAATAATAAGAGGAACCAACACAAACGTTTGTTGTATTACAGGCAGTTGACCAACTCCATACCCAGAGGAAACATACCTACACAATCTGTCAGTCCAGGCCTCAAGAAGTTTACTGTTTTTCACCCTGAAAAATGCTAAAACAGCTTAGTTGTGCATAATACCCCTATACCTCTGCAAGAGTAAACAGCCTCCTTTCACCAGAGAATGCAGCAAAACTTCCAGGCACAGGAGAGGTAGGAAAACACCTTTCTTTCTCAAATATGATCACTAACAGCACTTGGTAGCCCTTCTTTGGTTAGAAGCATTCATTAGTTTCACCTGATGGCCCTTTCTGTCCCACCAGAGCTATTTACCACTGGGTGAAACAGGTTATTTGCTTGAAACTAGATTGTAGTCTGTTCCTTTCTTTCTAGGCTTAGCGTACAGAATATGATCTATCAAAGGCAGATGCTTAAATTTCAAGTCTGAGTTTAGTAAATGTCCAAAGAATAGAAAAGAAGAAAAGTATTGTTTACTATGTAATGCAAGTTCTCACGAAGCTCTGTCCCCTCTGTACCAGCCAAGCATATGACTGTGCTGGGTCTGGCTGGGATGGAGTTAACTTTCCCTGCAGCAGCCCACACAGTGCTGTGCTCTGCACTTGTAGCTAGAACAGCACTGGTATCACACCAGTGTTTTGTTTTTTGCTGCACAACACTGGCACCGCATCAGGACTCCCTCCAAGCCCCCAAGAGCCAGCGGGCTGGGGGTAGGACATCACCAGGGCAGCTGACCTAAACTGACCATGCCATGTGGTGTCACACTCATCAATAAGAAGTGGAAAAGGGGAAGGAGAGAGGGAGGCTCTTGTGGTGGAAGCATCTGTCCTCTCAAACAACCGCTATGCATCTTGAGGCCCTGCTTCCCAGGACGCGGCCAAAACATCACTCATTGATGGGAAGTAGAGAGTAAATGTTTTTGTTTTTGTTTTTCCTCTATCTGTGCTTCCACACAGCCTTTGCTTTTTTATTTTCCTCTTTTTTATTATTATTTATTTTCCTCTTTTTTTTTTCTCTCCCTTTTCCCTTTAATTAAATCATCCTTATCTCAAACCTTGAGCTCTTTGTGTCATATTTTCTCCCCCCTCCTCAAAGAGAAGGGGGAGTGAGAGAGCAACTGAGGTGGAGCTTGGCCACCCACCCAAGTAAAACCACCACAATGACTGTTAGAAGGTATGTTGCTATACATATCCTGGTCCAGGATATGTATAGCAACATTTCTTTCATTAATAGCCTTGTTCATTCCATGCAAAGCATACAGGCTCAGTGCCTCAGTCTGTTTGTAGCATTATTCATTAGACTTGTCTTAAAAATGCATATTATCGCCTCCGAGACCTTCTCCCTCTTTTTATTTATGTTCCTTCCTTCTGTTCAGGAGTTACAATACCCAAGCATATATCCCTTTTTTTCCTGCTGTCACCATCATAAAACTTCTTGTAAATTTCTGTAAGCATAAAAAGTAATGTGTTTTGTTTTTTTTTGTAAGTGTAAAAATTTTGTAAGATTTAAACTGGAAGCATATGTATATGGTGCATTGAGCATTCACTACAATTATGGCCATTGACTACATAGGAATGTACCAAGTGTGCTTTTAACAATAATCAACATAGCAAAATATGTAGAAGAACTTTTGATCAAAGTCCTAACGTTAATATTTTAATGTTAATGTAATGTGATTTTACCTGTGCAACCCTAATATTGCATTAAACATCTATGGCAGTTGGCTTAGTCTTTTCAGCCTTCTTAGAGCAAGCAACACTTCACATTTCAAATTTGAAGACAACACAGTGAGCTGAATGATCCTTTCCAATACATATATCTGGGGATTACCACTTCTGAGTAACTTCCTTAAGGGTTTTCTAGAGCCCAGTCAACACATACAGGGGAACCTAAGACAGCTGAACCATTGCTCTTCTGGGAAATACCATCCTGTAAGTGTGCAGGCAGCTCCCCTGTTTGATCTATAAGTACATGATGCCCAGAGCACTGCTACACCAAACAAATATTTTAATTGCACCCAACAGTGGAAACACTAGTACAGAACCTTCTGCTAGAACAAGGAGGCATTCTGCAATCCTGGTTGTTGTTATCCTTAGGAATATCTCCAAATAAAGCCATTAAAACAATTCAGTCCGCAAACAGTAAATTGATAGGGTTCAAAGAAAGATGTATTCTTTCTCGTATTTTGCTCACACTCTTCACCAGTAATTTCCAAGGTTTTTAAAAAGGTCCCTAGAACCCTATTAAACAGATCTCACTAGATTTAATCCATTCTGCATTACACAGGACATCTTTTGCAGAGACAAAGCCTGAAAATTGAGGTACTTACACCTAGCTTTACAAAGAGCTCCCTGCAGAGTAACTCCTGCAGTCACCCCAGAGCCTGAATAGAAGATAACTCTAATTAGGGGCCTAACAACACAGTCAGATATCTAACCTCAGATATCCCCTCGAAAAATACCATCTCTCTAAGAGCTCAATTCGGAAACCTGATCAGAGAAATTTGCTTTAAATCTGCCCTTAAAAAACATACCTAGCCTCTTTTACAGTGGGAAAGAGGTCACTAAGAAAGGTTGTCATTGATCATTCTCTTCCATGACACACTATCAACATCACAAATGCTATATGTTTCCTCACAAATTTCACACTCGTTATAGAACTTTTGGATTTTTATTCTTCAGTATAACTAGGGAAGAGATTACTCTGTCTGAGATCAGTGTAATTGCAGAGAACTTGGCAGGTTTGGTATCCTTTTCTTTCTTGTTAAATCACAGTTGTTAGCCTTAAGCTGGACAATCATGATTTGGCAACATGGTATCAGCAAAACCCACCTTTACACAGGTCTGGTAGAGCTTCTGTAGCTGGGCACTTATCAGATAGCTGTTCGTGCACCCTAACAACTAGCTTGATTTCTGTAAGCTATAGTGCCAGCTCTTTCCTTGGCTTGTCCACTACTCTTCTAGTGCACAAGCCATTTCTGCCTGCCATCTGTTTGTGTAAACGAGATTTTGCAGCACAGCTCCCCAGCCCTGCATGTTCAGACCTAATCTTCCAGACTCATCAACAAGGACGTCCTCCTCTGGTGCTGTGCTCTGGGTTATCAATTAATCATTTCAAAGACACATGACAGCTGAATCAAACAATAAATGAACTATGTGAAGGTTTAAAAAAAAAAAAAAAAACACTACACTTTAAATAGTGCAAAAGAAGATACAACTAACCCAAGCAACAAAACACTTGCACACATCTCTTATTATGTTTAATACATGCTGTTAGCTATTTAATGTGAAACAAATAAAACTAGCCATATCCAGATGGCATTTAGCTGCCTGACTTCCAGTAAAATAAACAGGATTTAGGTATATGTGTGGTTTTGAGAAGCCAAACTATTTTAGGGCATCAAACATTTTATTTTTTTTCAAATTGGCTGTAAGTAACTTTAAAACAGAACATAGGCATAGCATTAATATTGGATTCTATATGGAGTAAAAGCCTGTAAAAGTTAAGTCAAACCTACAAAGATATTTTAGACATCTGGTTTCTACTGAGTCAAAGAAAGATAGGATCCTATATGATTTAGTGGATGATGATATAAGTACCTTTTAAGTACATATTTTTTCAGAAGTACTTGTTTAGAAATTTGCCATTTTAGAAGCTTAGAGTTTATCACAGTAGAATAAATTGTATCTGAGAGCCTTGATGTAACAGGAAATGCCTCAATTTATTCTATAGTAGTGCAAATCCACCTTTGGGTATTACAAAAAGAAGAAAGCAAGACTGATTCATCTCATTAAATATCTTTGACTATGTGTTTTGTGTGGGGTTTCTGTAGCTCAAAATACTATTATATTGACAGCCTGAGTAAGATGTGTAAAATATACATACCTGTTAGACTGATATCCAGTAAAACTGTTTTAAAAGCTTAAAAATTCACTTTCACCATTTTACAAAAGTCAAAAGTCACAGTATTATCAGCAGTCTGGAAATTGTTTCACTAATGCTTAAGATTACTGGAAATGAGAATTTGAAAGGTATAAGAACTGCTCATCATTTTGAAGAATATGTGAAGATGAAAAATTTTGCCACACGGGGTAGCATTTTCATCAAAAAGTTGTATTTAATGGACTCAAGTTTGAAATGTTGAAATCATGAGATATCCTACTTTCACATTATTTCATGGCATCAAACATAATCACTTTCCTTGACTTGATGAATCTTATAGAATTACTGTCAAGCTATATTTGGCTGAGAGATCTGTTTATATGAAGCTGATTTGTAGTTTTGCTGCTAAGTAAAAAGATAAACCCATCTGCTGTCTTTCATCTCACCTTTTTATGAAAGCCTGCGAGATGATGCCTGTAGTAATTTTTTTTTTTCTAAATCTTTCTATAGCTGTTCCATTTTCAAATATCAAATGAGGGCTTTTCAGCACAGCACACTGAAGCTTCTCTCCACTGAGGTTATAAAGCATCATTAATTCTTAGCTCTAAAATCTACACATGCAAGATGGTCACATATTCTAATGCTCATCAGCCTCCTACTTCAAACCAAGGTTGTGATGCGAGAAATGTCAAGAGCAGGTTCTTACCATACTGAGTTACTTACTTTAACTTCATTCCAAAAAGCCTATTACTTAGAGCCAAAGAAGAAAGGCAGGAGGTTTCACTTCCTTAACACTCAACATTTTGAGTCCGTTTAATATTTGGAGGCTTGGATTTCTTAGTTGCCATATTTTTTTTTAAATTCCAGACTGACAAAGCTTTCAAATTAAGGTTGAACACACTCCAGTGCAAGTGGCACCCATTTGTTTTAGTATACCATGAAACGACCCCTGAGAAAATGAAAACGGACTCTAGTGAGACACCTAAAGCCATCTTTATCTGCAGCAGCTCAAACTTCTTACAAACAGCCAGAATTAAGGACCAGAATAAAAATAAACCTGAAACAGTCATCTGATTAGAGGACAAGATCTTTGCCTAGCACAGTAGCAGGCATACTGAGGCTGATTAGAAGCAAACAGAGCAGCCACCCAACTCTGCTAACTCTACCTGGTTGCCCCATCTAGCAAGAGACCTGGTAGCATTTATGGATCACAAAACAAGATCATTGCTCCTGGGTGCTCCCTATTTCCATGCTAATCCCCTAGTGCCACCTTGTACAGACAATGCTAAGTAGAAATTCCACCTTTGTTGTTCAAGGAGAATATACTAGCACTGATATAGCAGCACAATTTTTGTGAAACTTGGTTTTACATCACAGGATAAAGTTTATGCTAACATCTGGCAGTAGACTGCAGCTTAGAGGGCAGGAATTTAAGGTTTGGGGCTTCTTTTTTTTTCAAAGAAATACAGTAGGTTTGGGCATGTAGCCTTGAATTCACAGGAATCCCATCTCACTAAATACTGAAGCACTACAGAAAAAAAAAAAAAAAAAAAAAAAAGTTATAGTCAAAAGTCAAAAATGCATACTTTGCATGATAAAGTGAAAGATTGCACCAGTGAAGCATAAGTCATCACCTGTTGACATTTAATTTAACAGAACATTAAGAACAAGAATGCTTATAACGCTAGAAGCTGATATCAAAAAAGCAGAGAATTTAAACATTTAGGAAGGCGACAATATAGTGAAAGAGAAAAATAATTACAGTGACTTCCATTCAAAGAAGTGACACTATGCACAACTGCAGTGGCACTACATGTATGTATTAGAAGGGATATATCAACAAGCCTACTGCACTAATTCACACCTTTGTGACCCTAGCTACCTGTTCTGGGGAGGGACAAGCAGCCCCTTCACCCTCCAGTGCACTCTTCCCCCAAAAAGGCCCTTGGACAGGCAACGTTTCAGGCTGGTTTTGGACAGAATGGCTGACTTACCCCCTTGACTGGAGGTAGCTGTTTAAGCCATGATACTATTGCAATAAAAAGACTAGTGCTCTCTGACAACAGCAATACAGATCTATGGTGACTTTTGAAACTTGGAAGTCCCACTAACCTTACAAGGCACTTAAAAAATGAACTGACTTTCTTAGTGAATGTAATTCAGTCTAGTTGAAGTGTACACATAATGCTATGCCATGTACTTATTTAGTGTTTTTTGTTATGGCTGTGGACATTAGCTTGGAAGGGAGGTATAGAAATTGCACCAGGAAGAACCACATGCTTTGTGACAACAAAGACCATCTTATAAAACGCGTAAGTAACTAGAACATAAACAATGAATGAAACATAACTCTTCAGCATCCCACCTCAGGGAGATCTGTTAATATTACAGAGGAGATTCAAAATTCACATTTTGTTCTTTCACTCTTCTGAACAGACAGAGGTTGATGCATGTTGAATAGCCTCGGCATATTTATTTTGTTGTTTATCACTCATACAATATTCAGTTTGAGTATAGTTTCACCTAAAGAGAGGGAACACAGGTTGGTTCTCATATATCTTCCTACTGTAAAATTCAAGCAGCAGCAATTTTTAAACAGAGGGGAGGGACTACAGGGGAAGCCTCTTCTTATGATCCTAAAATACTACAGAAACGTGTTGTAAAGAGAACTAGGGAATAGTACATCCACAAACCATTCCTAAGAAGTTCCTATGTTCACAGCTTCTAGCTTCAGTTAACAAGCATACAGTACTCAGGAGTGAAACAGGAGATTTGACATACGTGCCAAATACTTAAAAATGCAGCAACGCAAATGTTGAGATGAGGGGATGTTAATCTATCATTTCGGTGTACTTCTTGGTAAGCAGACTTCCAGACAAAATAAAAAAAAAAAAAAAAAGGTATTTAAAATCTAGGTGTTGATCTTTGTAATTCTCAAGGATTTGTATCTCTATTTTCAGCCTTCTCTCCCATTGCTGTTTCATCTGAGATTCTTGTAATTTGTAAGACCAGTGGGTCTGTCAGTGGGAAAGTTAAGATCACTAGTCTGGAAACTTAGTTTAGGATTTTCCTCAAGCAGAAAAAAGATTATCAAAAATCTTTCATGTTTCAGAAGAAGAAAACTGAAATCATTTCCTCCTACCCCTCGAGTTTTCCCAGAACAGTTACAGAACACAACTTCTAAACAAAAGAAAAAAATCTATGTAGTTCTTCAGAATGATAACATGAATACATTATAACTAGATGGATGACGGAAGCACTTATGATAAAAAAGGTAACCAGTACTGGCTCTTCTCCTGACCTCTACTAAATTCAGTAGTGTCTGAGCTGAATAGATGGTCTCCAAGATACATGCTTCCATTTTTCTCCATTCTACTTTTCCAAAAGTAGCTAAAATTATCAATTCTTGACAAGCATCATTGAAGATACAGATTATGGTACTCAGAAAGATCCCTGAGAATGCAACACCATAACTTACATGCTTACCGAACAAAAGCATCTATGCAAAGTCTATGATCTTGATATTTCGACGTGATGGTGAACACATCAAGGACTGAAAATATACATGTATATTCTGTGAATCTAGAACTGCTCCACAACATGTATATTTGCCCATGGGCTGCATGAGGATTATTAACCACTTGTTGGTCTCCAAGATAACAAAAGATATATTTGCTATTACAATGCCTCTTCTACCACAAAACAGGGCCTCTGATGCTCTCTGTGCAGTATACATGCAGGCTTTATTTACTTACAAGCTCAATAAATTGGTCTTTGCATGTGATGGCCCCATTTGGTCCTTCCCTTGTGTCTATGCCATGGTTCATATGGAAAGTAAATTGAGAACCACATTTATTGTGTTCATTCCTTGATTTGCCAAGTGACGGGTTATTGGCCATGATAGTGATGTCACGGATTTTCTTTGTGTTTCAGTCAGTCATCTCGAGTGGCATTTAGAAAGGGCATTTTCTGCCTAAAATCAATAGCTCCTCTAGCTGCTGTAATATTTCTTCTTACTTAGAGACATTACTCAGAATGTAAAAGCAATTGATTGTAGGCAGAAAATATACTTGCCAATTACAGATGGAGAGAGGAAGAATACAAAGTGCCCTCTAGCTTAAGTAGTTCCAGCTGGTGACACACCAGTACTAATCAGCACATGTATTGGAGTGGCACCAGAGCCTTCTCAAGCAAATGCCTGATTTTCCTTCTTATAAGTTGAAATCCAATGCATAGCTTATTCCAATGAAAATGTGAATCCAGATTTTTAATGCTGGATTTCTCGGAAATCTACTTTCATAATAACTGAATCAGAATATTCTGTCATTGAATTAAAATGGTAAAAATGCAAGTTGAGATTGCCTATTTTTATGCAAACTGGAATAAATTTAAAATATTGTCCTTTCTTCTTTGGAATGAAGTTAAAGTAGGTAATAAGCCATGTACTTGATTTTGACAGGTTGTGATTACCTAAGAGTAGCATTACTAATTACAGCACAATATCAGCATATCTTTGGTTTGGCACAGTGCCAGAAAATTTTCGAGTTCTGCAGTCTATCCTGATAGCCATAGCTTTGAAAGCCGAACAGCCACATATATACTTGCCTTATTTCATATTTTATGTTAAACACAATAGCATCAAGAACATTGCTCCAAACAACCCTTTTTAAAGCCTTTTTGTCTTCTTAACTCTAAACCTGCAATCACTTGAGCACTCACGTTCTCCACTGTAGTTGGCTGCAAGGAAATCTCCTAGATTTCTGTATTAACTCTGGTCATAAACTGCTCCGTTCATGTTCCCCAGCCACGTATAGGGTATGCATCAAATGATAATGATAATAGTAAATCAGGAAGAAAAAAGGTTTAAAAATGAGTTTCAACAAGCTTAACACAAGCAGCAGCCAAACAACCAAATCCCCAAAGATGCTGGCTTGAACAAGTTTTCACAATTATATCACTTGCTTATATGAATATTAAAGAATCCTTGTATGAGCTGCTCATATTTTCACACGTACCTCAGTGAGAATAAAGTACAAGTTTGAGTGACATTGGATTGGAGCACCTAGCTCAGTCTTTCAGAATGAATAGGAATGAGCTCTGGTTAGCACAAAATCAGTTTTGCTTGCTGTTTTCCATGCAGCTTTCAGAGATTATAGGATTTTCTCTGGGCAGATGAGGCCATTAGACCCTGCTATAGATGGAATTCTGGATTCATGATTCAGAAACAATACTTTCAACATATTTCTTCAGGATATAAAATTCAGATGTCAGTGCAAAAGCTACATAAACTGTGAATTTTTTGCTTCTTACATATGCCAAATACAGCCTTTCATCAGAAAGAAGGTCTTACTTTCATAGGTGTCCCAACAGCATCTGTATATTACTTGTGTAGAATAATAAATATCATCATTTCAGAACTGATATTATTCTATACTTACACAATTTAGTTACTTAAGGATCTAAAATAAACCACTTGATACATTTTAGTGCTCCTTGCTATATGTTAGAATCTAGAAACCAATTTCAAGTCTCTCTATATGCACTTTTTCCCTATGAATTTATATATATTACCAGTCTTAGTACGTCCCAGACATTTACACGCACTGGGTCCAAAAAAGTGCTTTAGAATGTTTTTAGTAACAGCAAAAATAATTAGAAAAAAATATACATTTAACTCAGAAATTATACTAATGCAGATAAAAGATGGAACATTTTTAAGCAAAATAAAATAAAATAAAGTAAAACCAGAAAATTAAAACTAGAAAAGCTAGCTTCTCTTCACAACTAATTCCCTTTACCTTGCCCTGACATTATACAGACCCATTAGAGCAGGCAAAGCTTTCAGTTAGTACACTTAGTAGTTTATTTACATTTAAAATAATGCTTTGGAAACTGCTCCATTTCAAGCAAGCATTACATAAAATCTAAATAAATAACTGCATAAGATCTAAAATACATTGGGCAATACTAACTATTTGGCATGCTGCTGCAGCAAAGAAAACATTGACAAATATGTCAGCAATGAGTATGTTAACGAAGGACCTAAAGTTTCATACTTCCCAAATGTTTTCTTCTGTTAGAAATTTTTTCACCCTCACCACGGGTTGCTAAAGATGATGAAGAAACAAACAAAAAGGAGAGTTGTATTCAAACCACAAAACCTATTTTGCTAATATGGCAACCTACCAAAACTTGGTTTCTACAAAACTCTTTTTACATCAGCTTGGTTTGTTGCCTAGCAATGAACTTAAAAACTTTGCCAAACTGAAGGATTTAGTAACCTGTCACCTTAGGCATCCCTTTTGTTTCAGTCATCCCACTTATCTGCTCTACAGTGTATAACCACTGTCCAGCTAGGAAAGTGCTACTTTCAGCATCATTGCACTTGATCCAGTTTGAATCTCTCGTCCTACTGCAGTTAAAGTCACTGTCCTTTCTGCTCAGACCAACATAAAATAGTTATTGTAGGTTTTTTTTCTGATGTGCTTTTGTTCTTCTCACTCCCAGCCAGACCTGGAAGCGTAAGCAGAACAATCAGTTGTTCCATAATTTCTGAGTAACTTATGGAGCAGGAATTATCAGTAAACCTTGAAGAATTATCCCATCCAAAATTTCACCTTCATTTTCCAGAATCAAATGCTTTGAGAATTTGGGGTATTAACCTAAAGCCAGATGATTTTGCACCAGCTCATCAGATTCAAAAGGTAAGGATTATGCTCAGGAACTGCACTTGTGTCGCTAGTTATGATTTCTTCTGACATACCGCTTACTCAAAAGAATTTTCCATGCTGTCATTGCCCTAAAGATTCTTTTCACGGTTTCAGTAACAGTGGCATCTGCAGAGGGGAGCTCCAGCCACTTGAAACTCATTAAAACATACTTGAGATTGACAATGAGTTGAAAACATCTGTCAGACTTGGCCAAGATTTCAATCAAGTGTGATGTTGCCTTGTTACTTTGGTACATTGACTTAATAAATGACTTGGCTGCTGTCAATGCAAGGAAAGTTGGGTTCTAATTACTAGCCTGATTTTTTTCCTGTATCTGAAATGTACTTTCACTTAAAGGTTCATAGTCTACGTGACGTGCATTAAAATTAATTTGCTGAATCTAGAAACTAAGGTGAAATAATACAGAATAGCTCTTTAACTTGCTGTATTGGGCATCAGGTAGCATCTAACATGAAATACTTATAAAGATTCTCTAATACAAAGTAACTCATGCTACTCCAAACAGACTGAGAATGATAAGCAAGTGACTACCTGATACTTTCAGCTTCATTTTTTTTTTTATTAACCTCAACAAGTCTCAAACAACCCTGAGCAAACAGCTTCTAAGATGCTAGTGTCATTTTTGAAAAATAACATCCAGGAAAACCTCTGAGTTAAGTTATTTTTCAAAGAAGTGTATACATAAATGAAGGTATGCCAAAGTCAGAAATGAAAGGGATGTACTACTGTTTCAAATGGAATAGTAAAGAAGTAACACACAATTAATTCTTACCTCCAGAAAGACAATGTTGTCTTTCAGATGTAAGTGAAGTGAATCCTGCCTGGGGACAGATGGGCTTCATCCTTTCTCCTTTCATCCTAAAGATTTTGTCTCTTTCTTTTCAGTACCTGTTTCATCCAAAGGCATTACACGACTTCCTGAGCTTGCCTTTTTTGGAAAGTGCCCATAAACATGAAACTTTAGAAAAAGAGTGGTTTTACACAAGGTACAACAAAGTACTAATATTAATGTAAAGCCCCATCATTCTGATGCAAGTGTGAATTATTCTGGTAGCTATTTTACTAAACGGATTATTTCATTAATTTTATTTACAATAAACAGATTTACTTGGTTTGGCCAGTTTTCTTTTTCTGTTGTTATTTTTTCATTGTTGTTCAAATGTTAAATAAAATAGTAAATGTACAAAGTACTCAGGCTTACTAACCATTCTTTAACTAAATCCACTGTAAAGATTTGCCTGAAGCCACCAGCATAGATGAAGGCCCATGAGAAGTGCTTTTAAATATCCTACCCAGGCTGCACACAGATATATAGGAACTCAAATTCAAGTTTGCATGTGTGGCTAGGAACACCAAAGAGTTCACAAACAGTTCTTGTTATTTAGAAGCCAATTTGTCATTCCCTCTTGCAAGCACTGACACATTCAGATTGTGTGTGCACCAAAACTGTAGCTCCAAAGAACGCTTTCTTTATTTTTTTTATTTTTTTGGTGTTTTTGTTTTTGTCTTTGAAAATAATACTTCAGTTTTCTGAAATGATTAATATTACCTTAAAGAAAAAAAAAGACATTATTATCTTTTAGTTTAAGTATATATTATTCCCAATTTGAATAAACATCATTTAGATAAATAAAACAAAAATCTTGAATTTACCTCATATGAACCTACATATAGCCAAAGAAAATCTGTTTTCCTTTGCTTCTTGTGCATGATATTTAAAAAAGAAGACAAAGGAAAATCTATTGGTTATAACCTGTGGCCAAATCAAGATAATATTTTATCCTAACTGTCCTTTGAAATCACACAGAAAAAAAATAATAATAATAATAATAAATGATGGAAGGCATTGTGCTGTATTTTGTTTTCTTTCACAGTAGGCAGCCCTACCCCATGCATGGTTCCCCTGTGAGCACCTGGGAGACAGTCTGCTTGCAGCTGTATTCTTTAAAAAATAAAAGTCTTTGTGCAGCCAGCAAGTACCTGTTCCAACAACTTTTCACTTCAGAGGAGCATCTCTACTTACACTAATATATTGTGACATGAAATTATATAATACACTGACCTATTCTTTGCAGGCAACATTTTAATTACCCTTTTGAAATACACAATATTATTGCAACAACTTTTTTCCTTCAGCTTAATGACCACAATAGTGTTCACAATACATTACCCTGACAAAGCAAGGTGCTCTGCTCTAGAAATTTGCAGTTCTTTTTCTTTGTGATCTAAAGCCAGGCAAAATAAAAAAAAAATAAAAAAAACTGCCAAGTGTCTTGGGCAGGGGGGTGTCAGAGGTCAAGTTCAGACTATAATAACAAGGTATGTTTTACCTAAGGGCTACTTACACTTCAGAGAATCTCACTCTGAGCAAACTAAGAAATCAGAGGATAACACACAGAGCATGGTGCAACCCAGTTCAGGTAAAGATGACAAAAATCTAATCTTAGAAAACCCTAACAAGGTTCTTTGAGGCTTCTTAGTCTCCAAGATTTAATAATAATATCCATTGACAGCTTAGTCGTTGAAGTCCTTGGTGGTATACCAGGCACTTTAACAGTCATCCAGAGAATAAGTCTGCTCCTGCCTTAATATTGGCACAATTCATGAATGTAAATTTATATAAGAGAAGGCATGAATGAAGTTCAGTCATCCCCAAGTACAATCAGACAGAAATACATGTGTTAAGCAAAAAGCCAGCTGTTGTTATTATTTGTTATGAATCTGCTATATATACATTCATTTCTATCTGTTTTCAAAAGAGGGACAGACAAGATGATTAAACAGGCAACGTACATCTCCAAAATATAGTCAGGAAACACATCTTCATTACCAAAAGTTCTCTAGAAGCCCCTAGAAACCTATATTGTCTCATGGTCTTTGACAACATATTATTCATGTTCGCTTCTCAAAAACAGCCACTTGAAAATATGGGTAAGGTTGTAATTTCCAGCTGATCTCCTGCCTTTCTCAAATATATGGAAGAGAACTGGGTGGGTGAAATAGAACAGAAAGTCATCCTGGGCAAGGAGAAAGTATTAATGGCATGCTTCCCTTACGATGCACATTCACTAAACCTTGTGTTGAACTAACTTCTACAATTTGCCTATTTGTATAAAGTAGTTTTGCAGTGAATTTTCATTCTTTACTCTGCCTTCTCAAGAATGTTGCATAAATGCTTTCAAATGTATTTGCTCTGTTCTTTATATTCACTACAGCAGCTCTGCTGTAAATCTCTATCCTCACAAAACTAATGTGCTATAAATTAATAGTTACCATACTCTAGTTGTGCTTCTAGCATCATTTTGAATAAAGTTAGCATCACTATGTAATTTTGCATTATTTTTATTAAATATCTATGGCAAGAAAATCAGTCTAATGTTCATTTAGTAGCAACAAAATATGTACCAGAGCATAGTCAATACAATACAGTACCTCTCCACAGGCAGCTAAAGACAAATGCAAGTAAGTTTTGTCTCTGTGCCAAGGCAACGTCAGGAAAGTCAGCTTGGTCTTGGTTTAGCTATATCAGAAGGACTACGCCTCTGAGCTAACTGGAGCTGTTTTTGGAATTCCCAGTATCCTCCTTATCTTCTTTTATCATGCCTTGACTTTTATTGACAAAATGTTCAGCTCCTAGAAACTACACTATTTATATCACCTATCAATTACTGCCCTGGAAAAAAAAAAAAAAAAAAAAGATTCTAAAAGGCTCTAGAAGAAATCCAATCCTGTACTTTATATATATGTATATATTAATTTAGCATGATGTATTATTTTGAAAAAGATACAGGAACCTTGAAAAAAAGTGCAGAAAAACATCCATTATTTTGCAATACTGTACTGTTAAATTAATGCACATTTCTGTATCAGCTCAAAAAATTACATAAGATTCCCAAATTACATCCATGCAGGATGAAGCTTTCCTAAATGCATACAGAACTCCTTGTCTATTGAATATCAAGTTTTAAATAATAAAGTCTATAGAACATTGCTCTAGAAAGAATTTGACTCATTAAAAAAAAAAAAATCATGAACACCGTCACTTCAAAATTATCCTTTTCCTTGTTTTTCTCTCAGAAATAAAAGATTTTTTGTTTGGAAATCAAAGCATTTCTGCATTTGTGCTTCAATACATCTTACCACTGCCACTGTGTAACTAGCACCTGTAGTCTCATGCAAAACTAAATTTAGCAAACCACAGCATTCTTAGGAATAAAAGGAACATCACAGTATGAGCCAGTGAATCACTTTCAAGGCCAACACGAGCCCATTTTCATGTCTTTGTATTCCATTCAAGTTCATCAATGTCAAGTCAACCCTCCCTACAGACAACACATCTTCAATTAGAGATGTAGAAAACAGTTTGCATGCAATTTAAATCCTGCAAACCATCAATCTTCTAATGAAAACCACAAATAATTATTTCCATTCTCATGCACCAGTAGCCTTGATTCCCCATCATTTCTCAGTTACATGAATTGATCGTTAATTTCCAAGACAGAGAAAAAGGCTTGGCATTTTTGACAGGGGTTAGTGATTTGCCATCTAGTCACTGCACAGTCAAACTTACATTGTTAAGTTTAAACTACATGCCCAAATAATACTTTTCTCTACTAAATTCTTAATGTACCTCATGGATTCCCACTCCAATCTCATCAAGAAAAGTCAGTCTTGTCTCACCTTCCCTACTAGAACAATGTAGACCCGGCTCCTGAGCATGTGAAGGTTACAGCCTTTCTTATGCTGACCCAAATGAAATACAGTATCACACAGCAATTACTGGAGATATATATTTAAAACAATTACAATACCAGAAAAGGAACTGAATTTTGATTTAAATACACAAGGCAGCGTTCACGTGAGACCAGGTTAAATCAACACATCTTCACTGCCTTCCGTGAAAGATGCCAAAATCTCAGATCCAAAATCAGCACAACATTTGAAGAGGGCTTTAGTCCCACTGAAGTCAGTTGCTCTACACGCAAAGTTCAGCACCAGGATAAGGTGTTGTTAATACCACCGGTCTGCTCAATCACTATTTTGCTGTCATCTAGACTATGAACCTTGTTTTTTAGGTTACTGAAATAGTGCTCAGAGTTGCATGCAAAACTGAAAATGAATGGGGAAATATCACAATTCAAAAGAAGCTGACAACTGTCGATGTGCTGTTAAACAGAAAACGTCCTGTTTAGCAAAAGTGGTAGAATACCGATCTGTTCTGACGAGCACTCATTCAAAATCAGGGCTCTATTCATTAAAATATCTCTTGGGACACTTAGGGGGGTGTTTTTCCCAATGTAAAGTCAGAATTTTGGACTTCCAAAACAGTCCAAAAAGATAGCATTTTGAAATTTACCATATATTTGTTCTAGACTCTCAAAACATTTAATTTCTTTTCCTTACTGCCAATAGTATTGAATTTTGATTAATTTTACTTTTCCACATTTTTGATGGCCTAGGCTGTTTTTAATTACCATACTTTCCCTCTCCTCCCTTTTTTCTTGCAGTATTTTGTCAGTTTTTGAGTCTCCAGAAACTGTGGAAAAACTGCTAAAAGATGTTGAAGGTATTCTGTGGCTTGTGGTGTGTCTCATGATTAACTGAAAGCAAAAATAAAGCAGACAGGGAGCCATCTTCTATAGCAGTGCTATACCACCTTCAGCACCTCACAGACAGTCCTGTGAGCTCCTGCTTAGGCATTATTAAGCATTTGCTCTTAGATGCTGAGTCGATTTCTAATTCAAAATATCTAAATAAAATGTAACTTAAATTTGAGTGTTTACTCTTAGATTTTTATTTTTTTTTTTTAATTCAAAATGGCACATTTCTGTGAAACATTTTGCTTTAGACAAAAGTGAAATTTTCAGAGGAAAAACTGCCATGGAGCTTTTTGGAGCAAGTCTGCTCTGGAGTTAAAATAAAGAAATTTTTTGTCATTTAAAACAGATCTTGCTTTTAAACAGAAATATCAACTTGCTTCAGACAAGCTGATTTCTTCAAGGGTTTCTTTTTTGTATTCTTACAAAAAGCACAGGCCCATTTTGCAGAACTTCTTTCCCATGGGCCATTTCCAGGTTACAGAGCATATCAGGGACTACAGAAAAGGAAGACATACATCCAGCTCAGCTGGACACACACAGCTGGATCTAATGCAAGTCATTGCATAGCTTTATGACTCAAATTTACAGCCATGTTCCTTACATTCCTCATAATCAAGTTCCTTATTCAGAAGAAAGTTCTTTAAAGAAAATGAATTGAAAATTTGACCCCAAGAGACATCCAGTGATCATTGAGGGACTGTATCTTGTTTCAGGAACAATTTGGAGGCAGGAGCTAGTATGGGGTCTAAATATGTTAATGATCTAATGATTTTTCTCTGAAAGATGAGCATCCCTAACACCATTGCTCAAGTGCCTTCATGTGTATGGTTTAATATCACAGCTATGTATCATTTTGAACTCCTCTGTTTTTGAGGCAGAATGAATTACACACTTCCCTGTCATGTACTGTATGTGAGGGTTTGGGGGGGAGAATGGGAAGTGGCTGCAGGGGTGATCTGTGTGAGAAGAGACCAGGGGCTGACCTGTGCTGGACACAGCCAGCTCCAAAGGGCCCACTCCCTGGAAGTCTTTAAAAGACATTTAGATGTAGAGCTTAGGGATATGGTTTAGTGGGGACTGTTAGTGTTAGGTCTGAGGTTGGACTCGATGATCTTGAGGTCTCTTCCAACCTAGAAATTCTGTGATTCACTGCAGGACACAGCTGAGCCCATCAACCTGTCTGGCTCCACCCCTGGGAAAATGTCTTTAGGAAATGGTAAAAAGGGCTGGGAAGTAACAAGGAGAAGAGTGAGAAACTGCAGTGGAAACTGTGGGGTGGGTCAGTGAGGAAGGAAGGGGAGGATGATGGAGCTGGAGCAGAGGAGAAGTGTTGGGGGGAAATGAGCTGCAGGGAGAAAACACCATGTCCTGATCATCCCAAAGCCCTGAGCTGCTCAACACTGCGTAGAGGGGTTGGGTATGAAGAAGTGAAGCCAAGTTTTGGAGGGGAAAAGTAAAGTCATTGTTTTAATGTTTGTCTTTCTTTCTTGCTACCCTAGCCCATTTTAATTGACAACGAATTAATTTTCCTCAAGCTGACTATGTTTTGCCCACAGCAGTACTTGACAAGCAAACTCCCTGACTTTACCTCAGCCCACAACCTTGTCAACCTCTTTTCTCTTCCTGTCCCACTGAGGAGGGGGAGAGAGGGAGGGAGCGGCTGGGTGGGAGTTTGGCCCTTAGAAAATGTTAACCCACCACAGTGCACAAGACCAGATTTTTTATAGAGGACTCAGGACTTGCAACTACATTGAATTCCACCAAAATCCCACCAGTGGCTCTGATTCTGTAACTATTTGTATGCAGGAAAGACATAGGTCCACGAAGAGCCCTGTTGATTTCAATGCACCCGCCTGTAAGTGTATTTTTCATATGCAGAAGACCTAGTTGGAACCAGTGAAGCTTCACCAGAACACAAGGCTCCACCTCCCTCAAGACAATGGCAGGACTGGGATCATGAATTGCTCAAATGAACTTGAAGCCAATATAACTATAAAAGGCATATAAACCAAAACAAGAAAATCTCTTAACAATTAGCCCACAACTACTTAGCTCTATGGTCATCAAAATACTAAAGAAAAAAATGTTGCCAATATAGTCAGGGCTCTCTTAATTTCATGCACTGTGACTTCAACAATTTCTTCATTTCTCATTTTATTTCTCTAAAAGTGGCTTCATTTAAAGCAGGGAAACCACATTTCATGCTCTTCAGTTTCATTAAAGATATACAAAAGCCCATACCAAAAGAAGACTCCTCTAATTAAACCATTGTAGCAGAAGGAAATATTGAAATGATGAATCTGAAAGGATTCTGACATACTCTATATTCTCTTGCACATCATTCCTGTAGTATACAAATAAGTAAGAAATGAGCCTAAAAAATAAAAAAAAAAAGGTTTAGAATCACATGATGAAACATGTAGCACTTAACCCAGAGTAACACAAATGGGCTCTCTCACAGATTTTCTAAACTGTAGAGAAAGAAGATCATTGATCACTTCTTCAGCCCTGAAAGAATGTAACACACGCTCAGAAAGTCTACTTGTATCTTCTTGACAGGGAAGATAAAATTATAACCCTTGCTTAAAATTCATTTCATAGGAAATGTAATATACATACCACATGAATTACATAAGAGAAATTCAGGATCATTCAGTATGTGCTGCTTAATTAGCACTTGAATTGAAGCATTGCTGAAAATAAGAAAAAAGTTCTCTCTCAGAAAGTAAAAAATACGGCTTTTTGTTATTATTATTATATTTTTCCAGAAGCAAAATGAATGACAAATGATGACTACTGTTCTGAGTCTGACACAAGGAAACAGAACAAGGTGCGGTTTTATTTTACTTTTGAAGCACATGAAAGTAGGACTATGTTAAAAAGTTGGTTCACAGCAAACCCAATTTTCTGATTAATTAATTCTCCAAATTCCAAAACTATTTTAGGGATTTCTTGGTTACAAGCTATACATATATTATATATATATTATATATATATATATATATATATCAAGAGTTTGTTTCCAAATAGGTAAGAAACCATTTCTGGGGCTGGTTTGAACCAAAAAAGAAGCTTGTATTTATTGAAATGCTATTTTATTGTGGATAAGGATCTTTAGTGCCCCTTTAGCATTCAAATCCTGTACAGATAACCACAAACTGCTGGCTGTTGCATCAGATGAGGCTGACAAACTATTTCAGCTAAATTCCCTATTGGTGAAGATCTCTATCACAATCTCTTCCTTTCTCCTCCATTTCAGATTGGTCTGCAAAAGAGCTTGAAAAGAAAAAATGTTTAGAAGTCTCTCCTTTCTTTCTTGTAGATCTGTCCAAGGAAAGGAAATTGCCATAAGCTTTCTAATACATACTGTTTTCCACAAACACTCCTGCCACCGTCAATCTCCAGTGTTCTCTCCTTGCTCACTCAAAGATGTACTGCCTCAGACTCCTATAGCCACAGTTCCCTGAAAAACCATCCATAGGGTCCTCCTACGTGAAAATGAAATAAAGGCTAGGAAAGAACATGAATATTTTGAGTCCAGACAAACCCTGTGCAGTCCATAACGTATCATGTTTCAATGTGGTTTCAGATACCCTATGACTTCCTTCTAGCTCCAAAATGACAGAGAAATGGCATCAAGACATTATCCACATGCTGTTTGTTTTTTTTTTCATTTCAGAAACAACTTCACAGACCTACTGAATTATCTTCTTAGCCACACAAAGGATGAGTGAAAGAAATACTAATTCTGTGCATTTTTGATTCCTATTGTCTTTGTCACATCAGCCCAATGTCTAACAAAAGACCCAGATAATCATTTCCTTAAGTCATACACTCTTTTTAATAGGCAAGAGGCACAAGAGAACAGATTCCAAGAAATTAAAGAAATGAAAATCAAGTTTATTTCATAGCATGAATGAAAATAAAAAACATCTTCTATTGAGAAAAGCAGATGAATCCAACAAAAACCTCTCTATCAAATCAAGAGCCATGAAATTTTAATTCTGCTGTTTTAAACTCACTTTTGTTACTCTCCTTACAATCCACTGGAAATGCTGAAATACTAGAAATATCCAGCAAACATATGTTCATAACTCTGGCCCTACTATCAACAGTGATCAAAGCAGTGAAGAGTGCAAATGCATTACTGACTGACTATTGGGAGACTTTAATCTTTTCTCATAAATCACTTCTCTCCAGCTACCTGATTATTTGGATTTCAGAATAAAATGCATGTTTTCTGAAAGCTTCTAACTGATCTGAGTGGTTCACAAGTAGGACCATCAGGAGTTTTAAATGGCAGCGGCCACATGCCGTCCTGTTTTATATGTATCCATTCAGGAAGATTAGATTGCTTGAAATGAACCATGACATCAGCTCATGAGGAAAGATTTCATTTTTAAAGACTCTAGCTATCACACTGAAGAACTATAACTAATCTATATTTTTTCTTTGTAAGGTTTAGATGAAGAGGTATTGAAAATATGTTTTAAAAATATTTGCTAAACCCATACACTGAAAACTAATAGTTGAAAAGCTTGCAGTATAACTATTTCTCACCTGCTTACTCCGTGTAGAACAGCAGAGCACATGGTATGTATGCTGGTGGGAGAGTGGGTTCCCTAAAACATAACACACTGGGAAACTGGTCTAACATACCTTGCCAATTCTGCCTGAAGCTGTTTCCATCAACAACAAAGAAAAGGAGGTATCATTGATTTCAATGGATGCTGCCTCAGATGCAAAAGACAGTGTACACAAACAAAGCTTTAGGGACTGTTTTTGATCACTCTGTTTTTCGTATTGTTGCTCATTTTTGCATTTCTTTATTTTGCTGAAATACAGAACAGCTGTTCTCACATGCTTCCCAATTCAGTATTGTAAAGACAAAAGTTGCATCTAAATTTCCTTTTTTTTTTTTTTTTTTTTTTTAATTTTAATAGCATACTAGAGATCTTATCTCATTCAAAGGAGAACAAAATAAGAAGTCCAAAAAAAGACAGGGAAGGAAGTCACTCTTAATATGCTGGTTTTGTAAAACTGTTTCTCCCTGCATGTGTATCTACAGACATATTCTGCTGGAATTTATTGTGCTCAAGTATGTGGCCAACAGTGCAGATACTATGGTGAAATGGCTCACATCCTAAGGAGTGTTCCCTAAATTTCTTGGGGGGGGGGCATTTCAGTGACAAACCTGAAATAACCTCAGTAGAGTTGGTGTTTCTCCCAGACAAAAATTTTTAAAAAAGAAAAAAAAAAAAAAAAGAAAAGAGAAACAACAATTATGAACAGAGGCTAACCCTCGCACTGAGTTACAACACAGATGCAGATCAGCTATAGGCACAGTACAACCAATACGAACATGTTCAGTGGACAAACTCAGGTTTTCTGGACTTTCACCACTCAAAACAAGTATTCTGAAACCTTGCCTTCAGCCTCAAATCCCTGGAAAACAAGTGGATATGGCCATGAATAAATACAAATATTAGTGTAAAAGCTAAGCTGGGCATGAATCCCCATATTACATAGCTCAGCACGTACTATAAAACGTGGCCAAAATGTTGGGCAAATGTTTTTGCTGCCACAGACACACTACCAAAGTAGCTCTATCAACATGCTACAGGTCCCTGGAAAGATACATGCCTTCAGCATGAATCAGTCTGGGGAAAAAAGTGCACTGACACAGCTACCATGTTTTAAGAAAATGGCTCACTTTGAATCACACTGTTCAATGCAAATAGAGCTGCAGCCTCTGAGCTCTCTCTTTAGCTCTAGTGTCACAACACTACAGTCAGTGCCATAACAAAAGTTTACGTATATCCTTAAAGCAGGATATGCTCTGTAGCTGAGGAACAGGAGCTCCACATTTGATCCTCACTCCCTTTGTAAACTCGAGGAAACAAATTAAGCACTGTGCCTGGGTGCATATCGCTCAAGAGCCTGACTGCTGTGCTTTTCAAACCAAAAGGACAAAGATTGCTGGTTGTGCAATAGGTGGGGGCAGACAATTAGTGCACTGCACACACACAAGTGGCTAGAAAGAGCTTTGTCTCTCTGACACAGCAGCAAACAAGGGAACATGACTTCTAGGTCCAACACTTTTTTTTTCTTTCCTTTCCCTGCCATCACAGACAGTGAAATAAGGCAGGGATGACAGCTATCTGATAAGTTACTACTTACCTCAAAGTCAAGTGCCACACACAACCAGTTGGCAGTATAGTACCCCCACACATTAAGGGCCCATTCAAAATTCCAAATAATAATTTACCTCACAAGAGTTTGCTCATTATGTGCTTTCCCTGGCCCTTGTGCTCTTGTAAAACCCTCTTTGAGTAGGTAGGCATGAAATAATCTCCTGCTGCCTGTAGCACTGGCCTTTTTTTCTTTTCATGTGACTGCAAACAGAAACTTCTTATTCAAAAAGGAAAAGGTTATTAAACTCAGCAGAGTTATTTAAAAAAAAAAAAAAAAAAAGAAAGAAAAAAAAAGAAATGAACTGTGACTTCAATCTTAAGCACGAGTCTTGCCTGGAAAGCTGTTTGACATACAAAAGACGAGCAGAAAGCACAGATTCAAGTCAAGTCTGGCCATTTTTATGTATAGTCACCGTTAAACTTACAAGACAGTAATCTGCTACCCCATTTTGTTATGAATGGTGCTTTAGTTTTGGCTTAATATTACTTTTATTAAAGCTGCCTTCAAGCTGTAAGCTCTCTTGACATGAATCTGCCTTTTGCAAACAAGGCACACATTGCAAAAGGATTTAGATATCCCTCGTACTTTACACCGGTGCGTTGCCTTGCTGATATCAGTGACTCACATGAGTAGCATGCAGGCCAGTAAGCCTAAGCCACATCTGATTAAATCTTTCTATCCATAGCAGGTCACCTACAAAACAACATCACAGTCATGACATAAAAAGTCAGCAGTAGGTAAGTCAGTGAATTGACACCACATTTCTCCAAAGGCCAAGCATTAGCTTACCTGCTTGTTTTATCTCAGATGACGAATGACAGTAAGAATGGCACTTGTTCTTCATCTCTCATCCACTTGTTTATTTAGTGGCTGGACAGCCCAGCTACAATATTTCTTTTACATAAAGCTTATTAAGAGCATTCCTAACCGGAAATTTTAATGCTCTTCTCTCTGCTAACATCTGCCTGGTGCATAAATTGCCACAACAGTCTCCCAGCTACTGTGATGACTGTACAATGCCTTGAAACAACACAGTCTCGGGTTGAAACAACATAGTTTTGTGATAGTCAGAATAATTATTAGCATCAGTCAACACTTGATTGAAAATAAAACAGATAAGCTGTATTAAAGCATCTTATTGGTAACCATCAAGAAATGAAATGAGCTAATTACTATTTCCTTTCTTTTCCCAGTGATCTGCAATCCCTGGATGAATGCTGTATAAACCAGAAAGGTTTTGTGGACATCCTTTAGTAATTGACCTCTAGCTCTCCCCATTTCATTTGCCCTAAGTGTTAATTGACTTTGAAAAAGCAGTATATTATCCTTTAAAAAAAAAAAAAAAAAAAAAAGTCTGATTTGTGCCCGCCAACATCTTACAGCATCAAAGCCTTGTTAAATCATAGCGCAGTACAGCTGGAAATGAATCTCCAGAAGAAATGGAAAGAGGGTGGGGGAAGGAAGCAGCAGCCTTGTCATTGAAAGAGCTTCACTGCCATCTAGAGAGAATCCGCACCAGTCAATTTTGCAAAGGGAGAATCAGGTTGTTAGTCAAAACATTTCCATTCTGATGCTGTTTGGGGGGAAGGCAGAGGCTCTGTTCAGGTTCACCGCACCTGTACATTTTATAAACAAACTTTGTAGCAATTTGCACTAAAAATAACATATCCTGAAATATAATCTACCATAAATTCTACAGAAACCCTGGGAGACAGCTTTAAAGGTTCGCTTATAGGCTTTTCTACATTGAGGTATGTCTGTACAGTTATGTTTCAAAGAAGCTCCTTTGAAGAGGTAGGTGCTGTATCTTTGCAGAAGGGAGCTTCAGTCACAAACAATTTACATTTTGACAGACATGCTATGCTCCCAGCAGCTGCCGTTATGATATTGCTTGTCAGTTAGAAACAAGGAATGTGCTATTTCAGGCTATGTTTTTTTTTTTCTTTCAAATATATAAAATTGTCTTTTTTGACTGTTTGATATGCAGCAGCCTCACAGAGACCCAGTCAGACAGGGAACAGGAGGCACCCATGAAATGCATTACTAGTAGCAGTCTACTTGAATCCCACCAATGTCATCAAGTCTGCCTCTGCCCAAAGAGCAACTGAACTCCATTTAGTGGACGTGATGGGTCAGCTGCTATGAAAACTGGAGCAATGTTCCTCACCAGCTGCACCTAATCCAGTTACATTCTCAAGACAGCCATCACATGCATACATGGCTAACTGCATTTAGAACAAAAGAAATTAAGTTGTAGTTTAGGGTACAGTCAGCAAGCAGTGAAATTGTGTTACTACTGCACCTCAAATGAGAGAGTTCATTTTTGCTGTCTCACAAAAACACTCCCTGTGAAATGCAGACCTCTTGTTCTCCATCACTGTTATTTACTTGCTAATTAAAGTGCATTATGAGACTTTCAACAGCAGTCCACAGGTTCCTGTGTCTACTGACTTGCTGAAAATGTCAACCCCCAAACCTGTCTGAGGCCTAAGGATTGCTATTATGAACCTAGTAACAACCATTAAAATGCTGCCTGGGTGTTTTTCATATTGCACTGCAATTTGCATTTGATTCCTTAGTGAAACCCTCTTCAGCTTAAGTTATCTTGAGGTCTAAAAAGGTTAACTGGCCAGTAAGATGCTCCATGACAGTGCAAGGTACTTCCCCACTGTAGCAGCAGTGGTGAACTAACACTGCAGAGAAGATGACGACAGTGATTATACTGTAACTCAGACAATGTGAAACATGGTGCATTATACAATTATGAAGGGCAGTGTCTGAATTATTCATACCCTTCATTCCTTACTAGGAGTGGGACCTCAAAACAGAATTATCAAGAAAATTAAACCTAGAAAAAACATTCTTAATTTTCATTGAAATACACTGAAAGCAGAAGCATTTGATTCCAGGCTGCCCTGCACTCCTTGACATTTTTCCGGACTGGATGCTAAATGAGACCATTCTGCACACTCATTTTATATGGGCATGGGTGGCTACTCAAGGTGAAAGCAATGCAGACTGAAGCCTACAGAGCCTATTACGCAAACCATAAGGTTCACTAAGCCAAGAACTGGTCTCGCTGAGGTGACTGGCTGTCTTCTCACTCCTATAAGTGGTAACACTGACAATTCCTGGATGGAAGAACATAGTAATTTTGAGTGATGGGTTTATGAGGATACAGCAATGACCACTTTGATGGAGTATTAGGAAACACTGAATACAGAAGAATGAAGTGGATGACTTACTGGATAGATCTTCCAGACCAAATGCCTTGTAAAATGCAGGAGGCACTGCTTCCATCCATTACAACCAACAGACTTGTCAGGAGGGAAAACCCCAATGTACCTTTAAAACCCAATTTGTCCTTTTTGCTGACAAACACAATTAAGCTGTGCAATTCGGGGAGAGAACAGTAGGCATAACAATAGTTATTGTGAAAGGACAAAGATTTAAACACAGCTACACTGTGCTCTTTGCTGTTACTGTGCTTCTTACCTTGCCCAGAAACCTTGAAGACAGTCCTGAAATAATGACAAAGAAGGAAAGCTCACCTTGTAAATTAAGCGTTAAAACTGAATTGGATAAATGTCAAAAACCAGACAGTTGTAGACACAGTATTGCTACTGGTGAAGCAAAAGTGTGTAAATATATATTTTTATTTTTTTTAAGGCAGATAAATACAGCCCATAATGCTTGCAACACGTAGACCAGCCCTTCATCCACTATATTTTACATCAGAAGTTGTTTTAGGCACTATTGCCAACAGACATTCCTGTTAATGTCAGGCACAAGTACATGAACTTAAAATAGAAAGGAAAGATAACATTCATATTGTGGAAATGAAAGGATAACATCTCTTTTGTGTCTGGAATTTATTGTGGAGTCAAAGGGCACTAGAGAAATTCTGTTTGATTTGTACATGCCACTGGATATAATAGGATGGGCTTCATGAAGATATGAATCTCTCAGCTTTTTTTGAAGGTTCGCTTACAATGTATTATATTTCAAGGGATATAAATAAAGCTCCTTTAAAGCCACTTACTTGCAGTATGGCTGTAATCAATTTACCTCAGGTCTTGATGCTTCCATCCCCCTTCCAGACTTTGTCTTGCTTATTGAGGCTCTGTATTTCTTAGGGTAGACTGTCCCTCACTTTTTTTTTTTTGGTGAAATGTCTGGTACAATGAGATGCTGTGCCCACTTTCAAGGTAACAGTCATGTCAAGGTCCAGTCCTTGTTCAAAATGAAATCCCCTAGAACATATTCACTCATGCTAGCTGGTGGGGTATTTTTGTGCATTTCACAAGTCCAAGAAAGAAACACATACATGGATTTCCCTCCTTCTCTCACAGTCTCTTTCCTTATAGGTTCATTGACTAATGAATCTCATTCCAGATGTAGGTTTATGCATAAGCTTCTCATTAAATACCATCTAAATCAGCAGTCTAATGTTGTCTGGTTTGTTCCAGTGATCAAGGTAAGGAGTTCCAACAGCCTGTTACTTAGTGGCAGTTAATCCTCCTACAACAAGTGTCAGGGACCTGCCCTCTTGCTTGGAAAATCTTGAGGCTGACCATGATGGAAGATCAGCACAGAATCACACATGCACGTAACCATCATGTCTGATATCAAAGTCACCAAATCACATTCAGCGATAGCAAATATCATTGTGGCAGGGCATTAATGTCATTTACCACTTAAGCAGCCTGATCCAGGTGCTAATCAAGCATAAATCACTGTAACACCACTGAGACCAGTCAAGCTTCACCAATTTTCACCAGCTAAAAAGCTGTCCTGTAATATTATGATCTACAGAAGAGACTAGCAACGCAGAAAAAGAACGAGCAAAGAGGTAACAAATGAGTGCTTCAGAGCTTTTCTGCTCTAAGTAACCTCCAGGGATAATCTTGTCCCTGAATTTGTTCACTTTTTAAAGAGCTTGCACAACTTTTTGGTCAGCCTGTTTCAGACCTGACAGGAAGTGATGTTCCACTTCTCATAAAGAGTGCTGTAAGATGCTTTGCAAACTGTCTCATGTTCACTTTAGAGGTGAGTTACAGGAGGCAAGCTGCTTGACTGGATAAAAAAAAAAAAAATAGGTAGCATACCAGAGCCAGACGGTACTTATGACTAGAAGCAGTACTGAATGGAAGGAGTTGACTTGTGGAATTCTGTAATGTTGGTATTGATTTTGTTTACTTTACAAACCTGAAAGAAGGAAAATGCAGTAAAGTGATGAAATGTGCTGATGATACAAAATGGGTGAATCAACAAATACACAATAGGAAAGCAATAAAATTCACAGCGACTTGGCTAGACTAGAATCACGAGCAGATAAGTGGCTTACGCAATTCAATTTGGAAAAAGGTAAGATAATAAATCTGTGGACAAAATAACAAGAAAAGGGAGCTCTATCTTTAATGGGCAGAGAAGCAACTGCTCAAAAGGTTTGCATTTTAACATTTCAATGCAGGAAATGGTATGCTGTAAACTCAGGTTTCTCTAAAAAATCTTTCTCTCTGCAGACCTCCTCCTCCCCATGACCCCAGTAGTTGCTGCTGTATGGTAAAAAAAAAAAAAAACAAAAACAAAAACAACACCAACCCAGAGACAGAATTAAAAAGGATATCTGAGATTCTTCAAATTTGGCCAATTGACTCCTTTTTCAATAATAATATTAATAATAAAGAAACAATACTTAAGCACATAGAAATTAAAGGAGATGATTCTAATACTGGATTAGATTAGGTATTACATACGTGACGTTTATAGTATGCATTATCACTGGTTAATGAAATGAAATAAGACTGGGAAAGTAAGATGTGAAGAAGAAGACAAGGAGAAATACAAATGAGGTAAGACAAAATACTTATTTCGGAAGTCTGAGAAACAGGGTGTACATTTGGAAAGCAGTCAGGAAGATTAACCACATCACTTTTACTGGCTTTACAGAGACAAATTCCACGATACTACTGTGAAACCCCTAAACATACTATTAGTGGGAAAGGGGACAAAAAGAAAAATAAAAAAACAAGAACAATAAAAACAAAACCCTGACATCTGAGACAGGGATGCAAAATCCCAGAGCTGTCAGGATTACCTGATACTCTTTTGCCCTTTCTTGTGGCAGTATTTCCACTTTGCATGTCATACCTGAATATTTGCTGGAGCAGAGAGAAGAAATCAAGTATTTTGTCTGTACCATAATGCACCTTAGGAGAAAAAGAGTCACTTTCATAGCTCATATTGCAGCAAGCACTTCACAAGACTGTA
Organism: Aythya marila; assembly: GCF_965140915.1. Lineage (NCBI taxonomy): Eukaryota > Metazoa > Chordata > Aves > Anseriformes > Anatidae > Aythya > Aythya marila. The sequence continues at coordinate 40,821,053 of NC_139045.1, forward strand.
CGCTAACAGAAATGTACGTCTGGTGCCTCATTCAACCCCCTTTCCATTCAATTCAGAAATGTCAAAAAGGAAAAACAACAAACTGAATTCCCCAAGAGCAAAAGCCCACACTTCCATGGTCAACATACCAGTTCTCTACTTCACACAAGGAGCTATAGCAGAAAGTATTCACAAAATAAAACAAGTACCTGAACACTTTTCCTCCCTCATACATGCCCTGTCACTGGAAGAGGCAGCATACTACATCAGACCATGCAAGCTCAATAAATGAGCAATGAAACCCTCTTTAAACAAATAACAAATAGCAAATAACACATAACAAATAAGAGTCCAGTAATTTTCCAAATAGGGAAACATTTGGAGAAGAGCTAATGAATGCTTAGGTCTTGATGTTCATATTTCTAGGTCAAATGCACACGTTTTGCATACAAAGAAAGGCTCTGTTTAATCACCTACAACACTAAGTTGATCTGGACCGAAGAGACAGTCTGAGGTCTTTCCGTTTAATATCTATAAATTGTCAGTAATGCATGTTTTTTCCCAAGCCATTACAGTCAAATTGATCCTACAGTCCACAATCCTCTTGTATGATCTTCAGTATCACCTGGCTGGACCTGAACATGATTGATTTGAGACTTGACCAGCCACGCTACTAGAAAAGCAAACTCCTTCTCATTGGTAGATACTATGCTTGCAACTCAATCTGTTAAATCTGAATTGCTGCTACTAAAAGAATGGCAATAATAAAAGCAAACAGTTTGGACAACAGAGCAAGAAAAGATACAAGAGCAAAGCTACATTTTCTGGCAGACACAAGTCACAGGTTCAGTTTCAGTGGTGGTCCACTTGTCCTCACAGGAGTCACCCAACTGTCTGTTGGTGTCTAGGAAGAAAAGCATTGTTTATTAGGCACCCTTCAGCTTACAGGTATTTGTTTTGGCATGCAAAAACGTAAATCCCAGTAATACACATCCAACAGAACAGAAGAAAAAACACTGGCCAATCTAATTCCATGGTTTTCACTGCCGGTTATAGGTTGCCACCTTTTTCTAACCACATGCTCCTTTTACGTGTTCCTAAAGGATATCCCAGAGCTCTCACCTGATCTACCATGACAGTGTCAGAAATAGTAACCTGTATTACACTCTTATATTAAAGAGGCCAATAGTCATGAACATAGCAAAGCATACCCTTCAAGAAACATGCAGAAGCTTCAGACATTTGTGAAATCTCTCTATGAATTACTCAGATGATTACATCTCGTATTTGTTTTAAACAACCACAAAAGGTGGGTGTCACACACACAGAGAAAATCACTAATTTTCTAATATTTTGTGGATAATGACACTACTACTAGAGGCTGAATACTAATTGTCTGAAATCAAAGTAAAATAAAAAGCAACCCTCAAATTGGTCATTTCCTCAAATCTGATGAAGGATCCTTGGAAGGAGACAACTTTCAAACTGTGTAAGGTATATTCCTGTAGGAGGCAACATAGCAGCAGGGCTTCAAGGAGGGAACCTGATCTTTTTTTAATAGACTGACAGCTACAAGAGAGACCTCCAGCACATTTGCAAATGTGCCTATAGCTAATGAGTGCATGTGCAGCTCAGAAGGGTTACAGATCTCCACATAAAACTCTGACCTAAAGCTAACACTCAATTTAGAATCAAATTATAGGGGTGAAAAAAATGTGTAAATAATTCATAAGAATTTTAATTGACATTTCTTTTCTGTGGCAACAAGCACATTAGCATTATGGGTGATTACCTGCTTTTTAATCACTCTTTGTGTTATAGCTGTGCATTATATAAACTACCCAGTCCCAATACACTAGAACAATTTAATGACCAATTCTGCGGTAGTACACACACAAGTCACACAGTCACACAAGCCATCCTATTTTCTTTGGTGGAATCATACCAAGTGAAGGCAACTTACCCATGAGAATGTCTTACACCATGCCTTAATTCCAAGCCAAATTATGCCAACGTTTTGTACTCTCTGAAGCCCGACTGGTTTCCACACCACTAATTACAGGGTTAGGTATCATTTAATTCAGGGGCAGCTGATCCTTATCCTTTTCAGATGAGATTGGTGTCACAGCATGAGTGAAGAAACAGTACAGTATAGTACATTTATACATATTCTCACCCACTTCCAGACTTTTTATAACAGCACTTTACCAGTATTATTAAGCCTACTATCTAAGCATCATCCTGTGGAGATATTATAACCTATCAATCTTTTTTTCTTAGCCTATATTCTTTTTTTTTTTTTTTTCACATTAAGCAAACGCAGTGGTGCTAACTTAATGCTATCTAAGGGCTCAATGTTAAAGCAGTCTAGGGAGAGGAAAAGTCATACAAGAGGTAAAACCTTGGCCTTGAGATCAGATCTTCAGTAAGTCTATTTGCTACTAACTGGTATTGGCCATCTCATTTCAGGAGTAGCACATCTGTGTAAATTAATTTACACTCAGTGTATCATTAATGCACATTACCAACTTTGCCTCCAGTGTAAAGTCATGGGATTGAATGGGAAGTGATATCAGAAAAAGGTTTGAGATTATATATATATATATTTTTTTTTTTCCCCAGATGCAATCATGTGTTGATAGATTTCAAGTTTCTTCTGAAAACCTTTGCCAAAGCTCTAGCACATTCCCTTCCACTGTTCTGCACAAGTCTGCCCTGGGAAAAGCTGGGGAAGATGACTGCCCAGGAGATTCTGGATAATTATTCTGCTCAGCCATAGCTTTCAGCATCCCCAGAGTTCCCAAATGCTCTCTCTTGTCAGGAAAAGTCATATCCCTAACACGACAAGGTCTATGCTGTCGTATTGGAAGATGTTTTTACAGTGAGTATTATGTATGCACCAACAGAAGTAGCAGGAGAAGCATTTATGGGAACACATAAATAATAAACAAGAGCAAAAATAAAATGAACTACGCAAGCTTAGAGATAAGAATTGTCTTTCTCTTTGAGAACTCTAAACATGCTGGCTGCAATGAGGCAGAAAGGAGATTTTTCAGTAAAATAACACCAACTGTCATTAATATAGTTCCCTGTATCCACAACAATTAAAGCACCCAGGCCACTTCTACATGTTGATTTACAAGCAATGCCCCAATTCTGCAATCATGTATAACTCCACAGGTAACTAAATCCCTGAGTAGCTCTAACTGCTAGAAAACAACTCACATGCTTAAAGTTGTGCATGTGCTTAAGCATTTGCAAGAGTGGGACCTAAATTACAAATTACATTCCTCATGCCTCTGTGATTGAGCATGGCAGCTGTTTTACCTTCATACATCAACGCGACACAGCCACTGAGGTGAGAGAGAGTCTGACCTCATGATACTACCGGGAGAATTGCAGGTAAGCTGATTAAAGCTACTCAGACAGAAGGAGACTTAAAATATAAATTATATAGTCCTGTCAATGCCATGGGGACACACTACATGGCAACTTCCACAGATCTACACTCAGCTCCACACAACCATGGTTTGGAGGTACAGCTTGAACTCTGGTATCACACAGAGGAGAAGGCAGACGAGGCAGCTTCATGCCAGAGCCTCGGTAAAGAGAAGATAGCAAAGCCATCAGAATAATCAAGCTGAAAGCAGTTCTCTTAGTAACAATATTAATTGCATTAAAACTATAATTTTGAAATCTGGCCACTAGTAGGCTAGAAGGAAAGTGCCGGACTGCCATCTGCTGGCACTACAGCATAATTAAAGTACTGCACTAAAAGGTTTTGAAAGTTCCTTCAGGACTTGGCTCTTGGTGTATTTGCTGGTGGTACTCTGCCAAAATACCTGCACTGATATGCACTGCCAAAACACATGGAGCCTACAGCAATTGTATTAAATGCATCAAGAAATACAGAGATTAGGATGATTTCTGACATGTATTGCAAGATGTAATATGGAGCAACAGAAGTGAAGTCTACATAGAAAAGCAAAAGAAAAAGATGTAGAAACAAAATAAAGGCTTCTTCATACCAGCAAAACTGAAAGCAGGTTCTGCCCCAGCTAGTATGTAAATTTATGTAAATTCAATACCAAACGAAACTGTAGCAAAACAGAGAAGAATTTATCAGCTTGAAGGCTATTTTTGTCTGAGGAAAATACGCACCTCTTAATGTACAGTCACACTACGTGTTTCCATGCCATACATCTCCATATAAGAAATTGTGTGGAGCCTTCAACTCATTGCATTTTTTCAAACTAAAGTTAACATCTAGTATATACTAGTAGCGTCATGTCACTCTAAATTCATAAGCTATTTTGATTCAAAAAGTTTTCATAATAAAAAAAAAAATCAATATTGCATACACTTTTTCTTAATAATCCCCAGGGTCATCCCTAAGCTATAAAACCATTTATGGCTAAAATTAAGCTGCCCAATTGTTCCATTACTTCCTAGTTCTCATTATGCACTAAAACATCCATTCAGCATTTTTTTTTTCCTCTACTAATGTAACAGAAACTCATCTGCTCAAAAAGATTTATTGCTAGCTTTTTTTCTTGTGTTCACAAGAGATTGTTGTGCATTTTGCAGTAGGTCTTTATTATCTAGTAATGATGGCTTGCAAATTAAATTAGTTTTTAATGGCACAGTTAAATTCTAATTTATGTTTTGGAGCTTTGTTTAATTCATTTAGTTGTAATGTAATCGCCTTCTCACTATTATCTTACGTTACATAGGAAGAACAAAAGAATAGTGACTTTTCTCCTCGTATTCGGTTGTTCTGCTTTCATTAAATCTTGTTACTAATTGCATTTTCCTGAGAAACTTTCTGAACTACTGTAGGCTTATATGGGTGGGCAAACCGTGTGGTTGCTTGGCATTTGCAGCCCTGAAGGAGTCAAATAGGACAGTTATTGCAACTCACTGGGGTTTAACTGTACACGTGGCTTCTTCAGATACTTTAGAGGCATGAGTCATTACTGCCCTACAGGTTTCTGGCAACAGCTATGCATGAAAATAGGGCAGTAAAGAAAAGGTAGCAGCTTTTTACCTTCACTTTTTCAGCTGTGAAGATCTGTCCCCAAACCAGTCTGTTGCTAGCACCTTCATAAGAACTATTCTGGAGGACTGAAATGAGACTTCAGGAATGATTGCACCTGCAAGTCTGCCTTAGAGTGATTTTCCTCCTGTATTCCCATCAGGTCATGTTCTGCCCTCTAAATCTTTGCTTTTGTGGTAGAGGTTTCTTACAGGCTTCACACCTGCGCAGCAGGAGGTTAAAAGGAAAGTATTTGTTCAGTACCTCTTATAAAATACAGTAAGTCTGTGTGTAAAGACTTTGGAGGGCACTGTGCACTATAGATGATTTCATCCATGAGTTAATGTAGCCCTGCAATGTCACTTAAGAAAGATGTTTTATTGGGTGGAGAAACTAAAGCACCAAGGCTAAAAAAAACTTACAAAAGTTTATGTATTAAATACCTGGTACGAAGCAGATAGTACACTTTCAACACATGAGTTTTGAGTCAGTAAAGCTGGTTTTGTCTACAAAAATTCGTAAACTAGTTAACCTTGCAGTCAATCACATGTATTTTTCAAGACCTTCATCTCTGCCTTTCCATAACCCATGATTTCAATGTTTAAAAAAAAACAAACAAACAACAACAATGAAAAAAACATAAATTGGTTTTAGCTTAGTAATTTAAAACAACACAGGAAAATATACGTATAAAAAAATTCTCTGTAATCTCTGTCTGCCATAGCACTATAAGCAAGCTGTTCAGGCCTAAAGAACAAGTATGTTCCAGATGCTAGAAGAGGAGACCATGAGCAAGGGCTTCCAAGGTCTGTTTCTAGCCCAAGTGACAACTCTGAATAACCCAAAGTTAGACAGGTCCCTTCTTCAGTGCCCAACTTCCTACTCTGTAACCTGATAACAACAGTTTTTAGCTGGGTCCCCAGTCTATTCAAAAAGATGGTTCACTTTTTACAAGCAAATGATTAAATCCATTCAAGTAAAATGAAAAGAGCTAGAGATGCTTAAACTATATCTACTATAAAATTGGAACAGGATGCATATAAATGGCACTGCCCAAGTACATAAAGAGAAGTAAAGAATTTTCTGAATTGGCATATTTTGGTATGGTTTCATTTCAGCTTCATTGTATTCTAACATACCATTTCTAGAAGTGACCCTTGAGAGTCTTATCAAACTGAATTCATCCTCTGCAGTCTCCTACCCTCATAAATCCATAAAAGCTGTTTCTGAATATTTGTGGCATAAGGAATAACTCTGAAATGAATTACAGGCCTATATATGTCAAGGGACACCTGCATTATACATTTACAATGTTTTCTGATGTCGCAAATCTTCAGCTGATGTGGTTTATGATCCTTAGGTGTAAATTCAGTTTTGTATGCTTTTGCATGTTAAAATGTCATTAATGTGCTACTGTAAAAAAAAATAAAAAATTACTATTTTTCATACCAACAGAAAACTTAAGGTTGTTATTGTATTCCTGAATACATATGATAACACACAAAGGTGTTCACATGGGAAGACTTTGTTTTTGTTTTTTTTTTTTTTAACTATTTATCATTGTTCATCTCTAAAACTATATATAGATCCCCAACTGGCTGATTGTCTTAATGATGTTATCCATATAATAATTATCAACAATTATTTGTTGACATTATTTTAGAAGTTAAAATTATTTCAGAAAGAACCTGAAGTACTGCTGTGAACATATTTTGATTAATGCTTTTGTAAGTGTAAAATACCTTTTCCTCAAATTTTTGCTTAAGATCTAGCAGACAACATACATTTGCTTGTTCTTGACAGCTTTACCTTACTTCTAATAGGTAAAGGCATCTTCTAGTTCCACATCATTCTTAAATTTTTCAAAATAAACAAAACTGTCCAAGATTATTCTTCTGAAGAGATTTTTTTTTTTTGCACAAAAATTGTAAACACAAATATATTCAGACCAAAATATTTCTCATCTATTTGCTGCCGAATACAACAGCCAAAGATTGCCTGCTACAAGACAGTCATCTAATTAGTATGACAGACCATTACAGATTTCAATTACTGTATCATGATCAGTGTCTAGAATAAAGAGGGAAATTTTGTAGAAGAAATCCATAGGAAATAAACTGGACTGACAACTGACTAGAATTCAATTTTCCTGAAGTGATATTGAAATACAGAGAAGTAGCAGTACATTGATTAAGTTTCAAACTGCTGCATTACTAATGCTGTCTCATGAACCTGTATGCTCTGTTATTGCCATGGCAACACGATCATCAGAGCAATCTGGAGAGTATGCAACACTACAGACTGTTCATTTACATTTGTGATAGACATTGAAAAGACTTGGGATTTAATGAGGCCAGATTTCTTCTAGTGCATGGTGGAAAAATGAAGCCTGGAACCCTAACTGAAGTTCATAGATAAACGCTACATAAAAGGAAAGGGGGAAATGTTCTCAGTATTTTAAACAAGTACATTAATGCTGGAGTTTATAATAGGAATTTCCACCCTCCACAATTCTCATGACTCATTATGTTACTGGAAACAGTATACTGTTAATGTCTTGTGCTGCATCCAAACAGAAACACTATTATTTTCATCTTAGCCACATCTGCTCTGCAGCTGAAGTGGTCTTCAAATTCTTACCTTTAATCTTCACCTCCAAAATCTGAGCATTTTGCTCAATAAATCACACTTAGACTTCATACTACATTTCACATCGTCCCAAATTTTTGATTGTTTACATCTGAGGTATCATGATGCACAGGTAATGAAAGCCTAAACATCAGGATTTATGTCTTCAGGCTTGTAATTCTAAGCAAAGTATAAGACAGCTCTGTATCAATCCCCTGGATACTACCTGAAGACACTCTCTAAGCACGCACAAAGCTGAAGCCAACGCCATCCTTTGGTGAGAGCTGGTGATCCAGTTTGCACCATGGTTCCCCATGTAACTGCTCCGGCGCTAGTCACAGGGCTGTAAATTAAATTAAAGCAGGAATAAACATCTAGGAAAAGATACATTGAAATTATAGTCTACGTCAAGAAGACTATATGCTACTAGACATACAGTATTATAATATGAAAAAAAAAAAAAAGTGTATATATATAAAATTTATTTAAACTTCACGGGAGAAAGAAAGAAACAAACAAACAAAAAAAGATGTTTTCCAAACATAAACCTCCCAACATAAGGAGATGGTTTGGGCTGCCATTTCTGTCTAAATAACATCGCTTCACAAGACAGTACAATGTGAAAACCTTAATTTTCCCAGCTCTTCCTGTAAACCAGCTCTTCTGAAAAAAAAAAGACATTTATAGTTATGTACTACAAAAACTGGCTTTATGAAGAAAATTGGAGAAGCAGAACAAATAACATTTCAAAACTTCAGAAAAATATGCTTTAGTAACATATAATGCATATTAACCTCCATTCTATAGTCATGTGTTGTCTTTACAAATTGAAAATGACACCAAGGCACCTCTCCCAGGCAGTAGCACAATTCATCCATCCCACACACATTAATCAAAGGCAGGTATTCTGCCTCTCTGTTAGGGCTGAGGGGAACCCCACATGCAGGAGGAGGAAGAGAAGCACCACAAGAGAAAGTGTTTCCCTCTGAGCTTATTTTTTTGTTTTTGTTTTTAATGGCAGTTATTCGCAACCCCTGAAATGCCACTGTAAATCCTGGAGAGAGAGATTAAAAGGCAGAGAGCAAAGTGAAGCAGTCAGAGGCACGAGAAAAAGATATCAACTCCATTTCAGCTCCACATACATGGCGTGTATGTAAATAGTGATGGGCTTATATGGCATGTGTATATACAGAATAGCATGGACGATTTAGCAGTTTGTATGTTAACTGGAAGTTGAAGCCAGCACAATCAGACACTTCGATTGTTATACAATCCCCCAAATTGAACCTAAGTAAACACTCAAAAATAATAAAAGCAATAATACAGGATTAAGCAGTATTAAACAGCAAACACTTAAGTGTAATTCAGAACCATTACAAGGTACTTCTTGTCTATAGTCATCTGTTCTTTGAACAATGAGGAAAAGTAAAATGCTGTCATTTTCCAAATGTATAATTACAGCAGTTCACAAAGCTAATTGCAAGCAAGTATCACCAGCTCCAGTTCCCTGCAAAGCAGAAACTTCGTGAACAAGAATGTAATTATTATAATTTGTCGTGTTCCCACGTGCTAGGCTGCACCACCGACCCAGCACGTGTGCTCCAGAACTGCTGCAGGAGCAGACCTCGAGCCTGGCAACTACAGCAAGGGGGAATTTTTCTAGCAAAAGCTGATAGTTCATGTGACAGAAGAATATATACTAGAGGAAAGCCACCTGTAAACATCCAATCAGAAGCAGGGGGAAAAAAAATGAAATTATACTGAAATCAGCAGAAACTGTACCTGCAATTTCTTTTCAAAATAATGAAGGGCACATTTCTTGGCTTCTATTAAAATGCTGTGAACAGCTTTTGTGTTATTTCGACCAAAAAAATCAGGGGAATCTGAGAACAGCAAATACTGTCACAAAATCAAATGCACAGATGGCCTCCTCATGTAGTTATCAGGTCAGTCTGAAATATGAATCAGAACCCTAAACTCTGAATTTTGCCTCCATGCTTTCCACACTTCTTTCTCCTTTTCTCTATCTCTTCCCCCATTTTTTTCCACAAATGCTAAAATACAGGAAAAATTTGCTTCCTTAATGAGGATTTTGTAAACTACAAATAATAAACTCATGTTATTATACAGATTTAAATAATATTGAAGATACCTTCTAAGCCTCCACATGTAATATAAGAAGTAAAAAGTCACTACCTTTTCATTCCTTTACATTTACTGCTACAGCAACCAAAAGATTTCCCACTTACAGAAAAGAGCCTACAACATATGCCAGCAGACACTCAAGGCTTTTTTCAGAAACTGAATTACCGCTAGTGAAAATAAAAAACAAGGAAGCACTTCGCAAATGTATGCCACTAGACTTCAGAAACATGTTAACAACTTTTAAGTGTCAAGGGCCTGCTGTAACTTAGCACCAAAAAAGCATTGAACGTAATTGCCTTTGACTCATAGATGTTTAATGTTGAAGGATAAGCCCTAATTCTGCTCCAAGAAGTATATACTTGCCATTCACTGCTGATATTAGGAATTATGATATAGACATATGAATCGAAATCATCCTGAAAAAAACGTCCATATAAGTTTAAGGCACTGAACTAAAATTGTGAAACTGAAGAAATAATCTGTAGAGCTCAGATCATAACAACAACCACAAAATAAATAAATAAATAAATAAAACTAGATGATTTGTATCTCAGTAAGATAAAGTACTTATAGGGACACAACAATGCCACATATCATCCCATAAAAGAAACCCTAGGAGGGAGTCAGGGAGAATTCTCTCGAAATAACATCCTAGTTTATTACTTGCAGTACAGCGTGACCCCATTCGCATGCAACGTGGTGTAAAATGGATTTTGGAAGCAGTGGGAGCTACATTTATCTCTATGAGATGCCCAGCTTTCCTATGAGACTGGATATCACGAAAGACTTGCATTGTACAAACTTGAAAAGGGCAAAGCCCAGCTCCTTTATTTCAGTGTTCCTCCAGCCTCTGCAGTTCTTTCAAGTCTTATAAAAGAGTCTTGGAAAAGACAGTATTTCCCCAATGCACACAGATGATCATTCTTCAGCCCAAGTGTGGTTAGTAAGATTAAACAGAAGCCCGGGTCTTGAAAACAGAGCTTTGAAAAACCCATAAATATAGGTGCAGCCAGATGCTGCATCTATAAAGAGCATATACTTAAGCTCCCTTCCAGCTGCACCCCATGACAAACCCTACCTGTGCACCATCCTTTTTCCACTCCCCATTCACCATCCCCACAATGGGAAATGGACAAGGTCTGGCCTGAAGACCAGGGACACAGGCCAGGAGGACACCATTGTGACCAGCTGCCTTGCCAGTACCTCTGTTCCCTTCCCTCCCTCCCCCCCCAAAAAAACACACACACAACCAGGGCAGTGTAATTTCTTCTTGTCACCCCCGCCTGTGGTCACTCCTCATAATGAAAGCATAATGAAAGAAATTAACTGCACACTTTCTGAACTCAAAATACACATGACTGAATACAAAATCATAGCACTTTCTAAACAAAGGACAAGAGAAAATATAGTTTTTATGTTGAGCTATCAGTTACTAGACCACTGATAAGTTATTGGGCAAAGGAAGTAAGGACTCTGTGGTGCAGGTGCAGTTTTTTCAATGCCCTGGTACAAATCCTTGGGGATAACATGAAGCCTGGATTAGCCTGAAGAGCCCAAAGCAACAGGTTTCTCTAGCGTTTGTATTTCCAGACAACATCGAAAAGGGCAGGCAGTCTTCTTCTTTGTTCTAAATACAGCAAGCAGTAATTGCACAGTTAAGCCATTTATGCGGTACCCTGTAATTTTATATATAGTTTTTTGTTTGGTTTGTTTTTTGACAGCCGTGCCACACATTTATTATGCTACAAGCATAAGGGATAAAATGCAAGGTGAAGCCATGTTTTTGTTTATAGGGGAAAGCTGCAGATAAGCAAGCTCTGATGAGAAACACTGTTGTTATAAGACTGCTATTGTTATAAGGCTGTTCTTGTGCCTGCAAAGTGACAGAAATCTGTATGTTTGCCAATTCCTACAAACATATAGGGGTTGCTCTTAGTTCTCAATGTGCAGCTATCTCATTAATTTCAACGGGAGCTTCACGTGTGCAGGAGTTTGCACAGTTATGTCCTTACAGCTCTGTCCTGAAATGTCAATTATTTTGTTGATAAATACATTCAAATAGTGTAGAGAGGAAAAATGTTAGCAAACAACTTGTGTATACAGCTTTGGAATGGATTGCAGCAAAAACTGAGTAAATAACCTTTCAAGGCAAAATTATGAGTATACTACACACATCTTTTATTTCAAAAATAAGATTGCTGAAAACTAATCCAATGCTTAAATTGAGCAAAGTATTTTTCTAACATAGGCCCTCTAAAGAAATTCACTCCCTTTTCCAAAACTTCAAGTGTGCAGTAAGATCCATTTTAGCAGAAAGCCAACAAATTACAGCAATTTGAGGGTAAAATATGGAGAAGAAGAAGAACAAAATTAGTCACTCCTTTCCACTCTCCTTCCATCTTTCCAATAGAGTAGTTAGCACATAGTTTGAAGTAGTGAAGGGGACTCAAAAACATCTATTCTGAGTGCTCGCCTCAGGGCACAAAAGACTTCCAGCTGAACAATCTACCTTGCAATCCCGGGCAACAGCAATAGTTGCAACTTCTACCCCTTCAGCCAGCCAGGCTCCAGTGGAAGAAGTACCACACAAATAGCTGTGCAGTCACACTCATCGCCCTTCAGTGATGTTTCTGCTGTTTGCACATGTCCCAGAATCCACACAGATCTCTGTTTACTTGCATATTTCAAGGTGTAACAGCTGGTTCATTTTGCCCCGTACCTTGAACCTACCATTTTTTTTTTTTTTAGATTATCCACAGAATATCCACAAACAATAATTCAACATTTCCCAAACGTTACCCCTGAAAATCCCACATCATCAGACACCAATTTAAATTGAAAGAGATGTTCTGCAATACTTAGTTTGCACTGTACCAAATTATTTTTTTCCCCATTAAACTCTAATCCTCCCCTACTGAGTGGGGTTTTCAAATGCTGAAGCAGCCCGGTCCTTACATACTGATTTGTTTCACATTGCATTATCCTTTCATAGCATGATCCAAATTTTAGTAAAGTCATTAGCAAGATTCTTGTTGATTTCAGCAGTCATCTATAGAGGAAAACCAAATCCAATTAGTAGCACTTAGAACCTGAAACACACATGGTGCATTGGCTGAGGGCAATTATTTGCCGGATGGAACATCTGAACTGGAAGTGTTCAAAATTAGGTTGGATGGGCTTTGGGGTAACTTGAGCTAGTGAAAGAGGTCCCTGCCCACAGCAGGGGGGTTGCGCTAGATTATCTTTAATGGTCCCTTGAAACCCAGACCATTCTATGAGACTATCACTCATATGAGATGCTACACAGGTAGCCAGGCGACTATGATAAATATTGATGCGTAACGGTTTACCTTTTCCCCTTGTGTTCTGTCTCATAAGTTTTGAGTTGTTGTTTTTGTTTTTTTTTTTTTGGTTGGTTGGTTGGTTGGTTTTTGAAGAACATATTACTGTGGTCTTCACTTACAAGAACTACAATACAAATAAAAAAATACTAAATGCCCATTTTCAAATTCACATGGATATATGAAGTATACAGCAGGTGCCAAATACCATGTATTTGATATCTTATAGACTGTATGCTTGCACCAAATTCATTACATGATTTCAGTTTATTCTATGTATCTCCTGATTCTGCTTCAGCATAAATCTACTGGAAAAGGTTTTCAAAGATGCTTTTTATCTTCCAAGTTTTTCCAGTTGATTCTGATTTAATTTATTCTGCCTGTTGTCGAGACATAGCCTTAAAGGATAGACCCTGAAAAATAACAGGCACAAGCAAATGGTCCTCTATATCTTCCATCAGATCTCACAGGAGTTTCATAACCAGCATAATCTTAAAAAGAAACATATTTAACTTTTGTCTGCTAGTACACAATAATCAGTGATTTAAAGGAAGACTTCTTTCCCTGGCCAAGATCCTAGGCACACTCAGCTCAGATGCTGCCTTATTTCAAACAAGGAGGCAGCAGCACATATACACGTCCTCCACAACAACAACAACAAAAATTAGTATCACCATTTGCTGTATGGATATCTTGACAAAAGATGATGCTGCCAATAGTCCAGAATAAATGCACAGTATTAAATGTCCTGCTTAAGACTGATGCTAGTAGCTTACAAGCAGAACCTTTATGTTGACAAGTAGGAAGTTATATAAAAATGGAGCCTCATCTCAGCAATTAAAGTTTAAAAAAAATTGATCTGGAGATGTGATACCTTTGCTCAGCATCTTATCCCCCTTTCAGCAACTTTCTCTTCTACAGCTTCACATTCCTCTATAATCAAACCTTTAAGGTAGGGCCATTACCTTTTCTCCTCCTTTGTACAAAAATAATAGTAATATCCTGATTACATTAGTCTGTCACTATTTCCCTAGTACAGAATGAACCCTTTAGCAACATGTTATTTTGGAGGGTTGAAGGAATAGAGTGAAATTTAACCATATTTGGTATTGGATTGTACGCCCCCCACC